>NC_134573.1:125029352-125329352 GCF_050947875.1 Dermacentor variabilis | reverse complement strand
AACTTCCTAAAATAATCGGTTTTCTTGAGGCGGTGAGCCTGAGGCATTCAAATTTAATGAACGGAGCTCAAGACAGCGATATTGTGTAGCCGCCTCGTTTGCGAAAACTGGCGCAAACCCACGCCTCAGAATTGAATGGGCGTGTTCGCGGGAGTGCATGCAGCCATAGGCCCCCGAGAATATTTCGCCGAAAACAAGGTGCACACTGTTTTAAAGGGAACTTTTTTTTTTTCAGCGAACCCAGTCTCACTAATTAGCTCGCACAAAGGACAGACTCATGCATAGCGTGTGGTGCATCGCCATCCTCGTCTTTTCTGTTTCTATGTTGTAGTGTGTCTAGGACTAGTGCGTTTAGTGGGTCACCTTGTAGCGACGGTGAAGATCGCATTAGCACAAACTGTGAATCACGAAACTAGCTTTTTTATTGGGTGAACCTGTGCCCGAAAGAACTATAATGACACTCAAAGTAGAACGATAGCGGCGAGCACAGTCGGCGATCGTCGAAGTACACTCTTAAACAAATGTACACCCTTTGGGGTGCATATTTGCCACATAAACATGATCGTCATCTGACTTGCTTGCGTTTTCTTTCTTTAAAACGCTGCTCTCGCTACTTTCCTGTCCAGAATGCTCTGTCATGCTGAGAACGCACATGCTGTTCGTGACTAAGAATAATAATATTTGGGGTTTTACGTGCCAAAACCACTTTCTGATTATGAGGCACGCCGTAGTGGAGGACTCCGGAAATTTTGACCACCTGTGGTTCTTTAACGTGCACCTAAATCTAAGCACACGGGTGTTTTCGCATTTCGCCCCCATCGAAATGCGGCCGCCGTGGCCGGGATTCGATCCCGCGACCTCGTGCTCAGCAGCCCAACACCATAGCCACTGAGCAACCACGGCGGGTATGTGACTAAGAAGTACCGGGCTCGCAGCGTTAAAGAAAGGAATGCAGACAAGACAGATGACTATTATCGATAGGCAAGATACGACTTAAAGTGAGCAATTTCGCTTAAGAGTGTACGATGTGCGGATCGGACGTGTTTGCTATTTATACACGACTGAATGGACCTTCCGGCATAATCGCTGGTGCTCGAGTGAATTCTGGAATGTGCGCTACTATTCTCGTCGCGCACACATTGTTTACACGTGGCTCGGCGACAACATAGTGAACAGATAGAACTATAGCCATAGCATGCGAGAAACTTCCGATACAGAAAAGCGCATCTTGCGCTAGGCGAAGCTTTCAACATTTGTTAGCCCCGGTGAAAGGCGGTAACCGGGAAACAAGCAAGCACACGTGGCCATGCCGCCCTCTTAAAAAGCATTGCCCCGATGCTGCATACAAAACACGAAAAATAAAAGCGCACGTTATTAAGAAAATTCACGAAGCAACGTAAAAGTATACATATATAAGGTCCCAGTGTTCGTTAGCGTGCGTATAGTGGCTCAAGTCGCGCTACGTGCACGACTTCAGGTCGTGCGTGGCGCCGCGGTGACCACGTAGTGTCGTCCGGCACAACCTCATAGTTCAGTGCAGCAGTACGTCGGAATATCCCGACTGGTCCGAAGTAATGTCGCAGCGGCTCTTCACCAAGTCCACGTCGACGAAGTGGGGTCCACACCCAAACGCTATCGCCGGGCTGGTATTCTATATATGTAGCGTGATCGAAGACTGTACAGTCTTGGCTGTCGGTCCTTTGCTGGTTCTTGATACGCCGGCGGGCGAGCTGTCGGGCTTCTTCGGCACGCTGGAGGTAGGCGGTGACGTCGAGGCCGTCTTCGTCGGTGACGTGTGGTAGCATGACGTCGAGCGTCGTCGCCAAGTGTGAAGTTTGAAGTTTATTTTCTTTCTGCATTACAGAAAGGGGAAACAAGAGCTAAAGGCCATTTGGCATGACAGGGGCTCTTGCTCCTAAGAGCGTTCGGCTTACATGATGATCCAATGTAGGAAAAAAGCAATTATAACAAGAAACAAGCAAGTACGATGTAGAAAATACAAATAAATAAGATAATGTGTACATTATAAAATGACTATGTGAAAAAGACATTTATGCTTCAATTTTTGTTTGTGCATTCACAACAAAAATTCCAAAATTCCAAAGTTCCTTCCGTAAACCAGCTTGACCAGAGTCACGTGCGTTATTTCCTGCACCGCCGCGTTCTAAGCGAAGGTTACGCACGGAAGAATGGCATCCCACGTCTTGCGCTCAAAGTCGACGTACATTGCTAACATGTCCGAGAGCGTCTCGTTTAGCCGTTTACCAGGGCCATCCCTCTACGGGTATTAGGCAGTCGTCCTCCTGTGACTCGCTGGCTGCATTGCGGAATCACTTGGGTATGCTTCGCTGTAAAAGCCGTCCCTCTATCGGTGATCGGGACTTCGGGGGAACCATGCACAGCACCTATTGATGTGCCGGTGACCGACTCTGTTCTGTACGGAATTGTGCAACGAAACAACAAACGGAGCCTTCATATCCGTATTGAAGCAGATATACGCCTTTGAGAAGCTTTCTACATTTAAAAACTGGATTTATATGTTAGATGCTTTAATATTCTATGCTATGCTATGCCGCAAAACACTATGCTGCAGGATGCTTTGCAGCAGACAAACAAATTTATATCATTTAACTAACCGCTTCAAGAAAGCTTCGTTTCACATAGATTCCTACATGTTCGTTGGATCTGCAAAACATTTTCTGTGATTCTCTATATAGTGCGTTTCTGAAAGACCATTCGGCTTTTCACTGAACCATTTACATGTCATCTCTCCGTCGCTTCATTTCGCCTTGAAATGTTTTCCCGCACGTGCTTTTAGCTTAAATCGTTTTCCGCCCACTCCAATCCGCGTTCGCATTGTGATTTGTCTTGATCAAAATTCGACTATTCTTATTTATTTCCCACTTATATCTTTTTTTAACTCCTTGCCTCACTCTAAACTCCTATGGTCTCTCGCAACAGTGCAATCACTAAAACAAAACAAAAAATGAACCGGACGATAAGTTTCCAGCTAGAGGAGCGTTTCTCGCGGTAGATAAGAAAACACAAATTGTTTTTTTTTATTCTGCTTCTATCTGCGACAGTTCATTTGATAAACATGCTCCTCTGACAGGAGGTATGAGAATATGATGGTAAGAGCAATAGAAGGTAGTTTCTTCTAAAATTCAATTCCGATAAGATTGTTCTCAAACATACACTTTACATTCCTTTCCTGTTCTGATTGCTTGTGTTGACATTTCAGCATTAATAGTTGATCTCTGTACTTTATAAACTCTTTTTTTGCAAATTCGGCTGGTTTGTTGCAGGATTGAATATAACAAGAATCGCAGTTACGGTATCTCATATTATCCGGCAATCGTGCTTCTATCCCGTTTTAGTGCATCTGCGTGTTTTTGTTTTTCAGTTCTCCGGCTGAAGTATTTACCGGTATAGCCAAAAATGTCTAACGAGAGAAATGAAACGTTTGCAAACACATCAGACAGCCGACCATCGGCCCATTCCGAATAGGGGATGCGAGCGAGATGTCTCTTGGCTAGTAATGACGACAGCTCCAGTGGAAAGATGGCGCGTGCAAAGTTAATACAGATGCGCATCAAAAAAAAAAAAGAAGAGATAAAGAAAAAAATGGTCGCTGTCATCTTCCGTGACCTGCAGGCTAATGAAAACTTGAGTCCCGGCTCTGATCCCCAAACGTTATCCAGACGCCGGAGGCATTCCAGTATTGGAAATGCATGGTTGCATAAGTAAAAACGCTTAGGTTTTATACATCTTGCAATGGAGTAGAGGTCAGCTAGCACGGGAAGGCATGTAGACCAGGCAAATGTCACGCTTATTCAAAGGGTGTCCTTGACAGTGCGCCAGAGCAGCTTGCATAACATACGCTGGCTTGGAAAAAATAATGACATTGATATGCGTGACCGCATAGCAACAATCACGCTACAGTTTTCAAGGCAGCTGTACCGGTATACTTTATGCTACAGTTGCAGCAAGCTATAGTATATGTGTATATACACGCAGGACTTGTTCAGATGCCAAGCAAAACGTAGGCCAGAGAATCTATTCACTACCTTTTCGCTTTCGGCAGCCGCTTCACGTACGTGGCCGCTATGAACTTCCCAGTTTCTTTGTACGACCACTGAATAAACAAAAGCGTGTGATACTCCGGCAAACAAAGTTACAGCCTAAGAGGCCGAATGTAGTTGCGTCATTCTCTTTTTGCTAACCGAATAAGGGAAACAAGCTTTATGGCAAACAGCGCACCCTTTACGGAGCGCAGTAAAGTCGCAAGGTGGGGACGTGTTGTTGGCGGCCTAATCCGATGAAGCGAGGAGCCGCTCTCAACTTCTCAGACTTAAACCCGAAGACATTAGGTGCACGTAAACTCTGCTTCCGTTGACGTCAAGCAATAGCCGGGCGTTGTGGGGGTCATCGCATAGATGCTAAAGAAACGCAACATCCTCTTGATCACAGAACTCGAACGGTGCGCGTGTGATGCAGGAGAGTGCAGAAGAAGCCTTGCTGCTGCAGTGTGAATGACAATACACACTCGCGCCGGACGCTGCACTGAAAGAGGGCACACTCTCTTGATAATTAATTCAACAACCGACTGTGTATTACATAGCACCGACAGTAGTTTTGCTTGCCCAGAGAAGCACCGGAGCCGGCGTATATCGCACTGTACAGGATGATCATCTTTAAGCTTTACGGAATTTTCCAAGATAGCCTGTGTTAGATAGCATAATTCTGATTTGTTGAGCTGAATGATTCGATGAGGCCGAAATTCACAGCAGGAGAAATCAGAACACATATTCAGCTAATTAATCATTATTGGCCAATTCTCCAATTACTATACGACACTTACTGCAATTTGCGAATAGTAGATGGTCCGTTTGCAAGACGTGTCCACTTGAAGTGAACTTTCAGGATGGCACCAGTTTCGAGACAATATTTCCCAAAGCGTGGGACGAAGTACATGGCCGTTCAAGTTAATTTTGTATTTTAATGCATAAAAGGGTGCTTTGAAAGAAAGCAAGTGGAACAACAGTGTATTTTTACCAGAGTTTGATGGCGCATATCTCCAAACTGGTGTCTTCCTGGAAATTCATTCCTAAGGGATACACCTCGGAAGCTCACCGGCTACAATTCGTAAATTGCAACATGTGCCGTAAAATAAGTGATTAAGAAGTTAATTACTCATTTTTTGGCAATTAGATGAATATGTGTTTCGATTTCTCGTGCAGGTAATGTGCGCCTGTTGGAATAATCCAGCTCAAGGACTAGAGTTATATTGTCTGCAGCAGGCGATTTATGAAATATTCATAAACTTGAAAATGATCACCCCCCCCCCCCACTTTCAATAGAATCATAACGGCCTACAAGCTATGTGGCAATAAAAGCAACAGCACAAACTACTCCGACGTTAATAATAATATTTGGCGTTTTACGTGCCAAAACCACTTTCTGATTATGAGGCACGCCGTAGTGGAGGACTCCGGAAATTTTGACCACCTGGGGTTCTTTAACGTGCACCTAAATCTAAGCACACGGGTGTTTTCGCATTTCGCCCCCATCGAAATGCGGCCGCCGTGGCCGGGATTCGATCCCGCGACCTCGTGCTCAGCAGCCCAACACCATAGCCACTGAGCAACCACGGCGGGTGACTCCGACGTTCTTGCTTAGTTATGCTTCTATAGTTTTTCTAGAAACATTAACTTTATAGTAACGCTTTAATGAGAATAATGACTATAGTTTTGATTGAAATAGGGATAGAGTTAGGTGCCTGAATTCATGTGCCATCTTGAAGCTGCCTCAAAAAATTAAATTATGGGGTTTTATATTCCAAAACCACTTTATGATTGTGAGGCACGCCGCAGTGGAGGACTCCGGAAATTTTGAGCGCCTGGGGTGCTTTAACATGCACCTAAATCTAAGTACACGGGTGTTTTCGCATTTCGCCCCCATAGAAATGCAGCCGCCGTGGCCGGGATTCGATCCTCAAGGAAACCGGAGTTTGTCAAATTAAGCGGCCGCTACATCATAGCACGGATGGACAATACTAGTTTTGCCAATAATAGTCAACTTGTAGACCTAATAGAGAACAAAAATGGATTCACTGCAGTCAGCTGACACACGCTAATCATGAGCAGCAACAGACTATCAACATTCTTTAAAAGAAAACTAATAAATCGCTGTATTCTACAAGTACATGCCAATGTACAATTGTTAACTTGGAAGGAAACTTGGAATTGTGCTATCGGTGACAAAGAGAAGCAATAGCGCAATGTTATTATGTAAGAGAACAGCATGACTTAAGAATCAATGCAAGTTGATTACATTCCACTTCAGATGAGAAAGAAAGAAAGAAAGAAAGAAAGAAAGAAAGAAAGAAAGAAAGAAAGAAAGAGTGGAGGGAGTCGAGTAATGCTACAAAACTGTACGCCGGTGTTCAGTAGCAGAAAGAAAAAATTTCAAAAATGAATTAAGCACAGTTGATTGTTGCACGTAAATAAATGCAGTCATGAGATTAGGAAGCTTTGGGTTGTGTAAATCCTAAAACGTACACAAATTGGCTGATAGCGATATTTCTGATAACATTTTACGTAGGCGCACGCAAGGATATCAAAAGGAAGCCAGAAAGAAAAATCCTAAGGAACACACAAAGGAACATGAAATGCGCTGCATTTCTTTTTATTCCTTTTGTGGTTTTCTTCCTTTTTGCTGGCAGTCCGCTATTTAATATCGTGGTGCCAGCGCATACTGAGCGTGAAGGTATTTATATACGCAACAGCAAAGGCAGAAAAGAAAATAGCAGAAGAAATTTAAGCTTGGTGCCATAAACCATAAAATAAAGAATAGCAAATCACATTAAAAAAATAAAAAAGAACGAGCGGATCTTGCACCAGTGGTGCAAGGCTGGAGTCAACAGCGGAGCTTGTGATCACCTAGCTTTTTACGGGGCTTGCCTAAGTTGTTTGTACGTTTTGCTAAGTTGCTGGTAGGCTTGGCTCAGTCGTTTCTAGCTTTTGCGAGATTAAGGTAGGCCTGGCTAGGTTGTTTCTAGGTTTTGCGAGGTTATGCTAAGCTTTGCTAAGTTGTCTTGGCGGGCTTTACGCTGGAAGTTCTCGAGCGGTCGCAGGCCAGGATCGCTTTCTCGGTGACGTCGAGCGTTCCCTGCACTGAAACTCAGAATACTCAACTCGGCGTCGCCTCTTCTCAGCCGCAGCTTCGGCGCGGTGTTCCGGATCAGCTCGGCGGCGACGCATCGCTTCTTGCTTGGCAGTACGGCGCTCTTCCTGGTAAGCCGCTTTTCTTCAGGCGTCCGGACTTTCTTCGGTCTTCCCCTGACAGCAGCACGCACGTACGGAGTAGAAGAGGCGAGAGGTGTGTCGCCGCGCCGGCTGTTCGGAGTTTTTATTCGCCTGTGATGTCACGACTCCGCCTTGCGCACGTGGGGTGCGAGAAGGTTACGTGGCTCGGTGCTCTCGCAGGCAGTTGCTAGGCAACACGAGGCGGCGCACTGCTGGGCTGAGTTTCCTGGTAACGCTCCACGGCGGACTTGAAGCTTAAGCAGCTCCGCTGTTAAAATGATGAGCTATTCCACTCTGTGAAGGTGGATGGGCAGCGAAGCTGTTCGGCACACGACAGAGATGAGACACAGAATTTTGAACAAAGGTGCGAGCCCAAGCATTGTCCTGGAGGGTGGTCATCCTGACGAAAGGTATACAAACACATTTATATTTGGAAGTACGCTTAAGCTTCGCCTTTAAGAGTGGAACGCGATAACAGCCAAAGATAGCTGACTGCTTCCGACATCTTCCGACAACTGCAGCTTGTGGAACCATAATGTTTTCCTGGAAACGCTGGCGACAAGTGCTATCCACGAAGGCGAACTTGGTGGCTCTTTTTTCGATGGCGTTTCAAGGAACCGGGCAGGCCGCACCGGTCCTATTTTCAGACAGACCTCAAACGGCACAGCCGGAAAAGGAGATTGTGTCTGAGTTTCCCCGTAGCAGAATTCTCGTATATTCAAATTACATTCCGACGCTATCACGTCTTCAGGTTTTGTGTAAGCCATGTTTAACCAATTTTCTGACGCATTTTATTTTCGGCAATTCAATTATTTCACTAACGCCTCTGAGCTACGCGGAGAGCCTGCGTGTTTCAGGATACGTGGTTCGGGAAGAATGTGTCGACGCAGAAGAAAAATGTGCCATAAACAGCTTGGCTGTAAAAAACTGCTCACAACGTGGTGCCGACTGCAAAATATATCGTTCACGAATTTAACCTGTGAGTTTAGCAGGTAAAGCTGTGTCATTGTGGCAGCTCATTACCACCTCTGTCGGGTCTGCGTCCGTCGACTGATTTATTTACACGCCGTAAATTGATGTTATTTGTGCCGTTTATTTTTTTAAGAAATGCTGCACTCGGAGTGGTTGGTTGCTCCTCCTCTGGCCTTTCCCCTATGTCTTGTGCGACTTGCAGCAGGACGTGAACGAATATTTTAAGGGAAGAAGAAAAAAAATATTTTTTCCCCGACTGTCTAGTTCCCTGTTATGCATCGTACGGTTTTAATTATCAGCGACACGGACCACTTCTTGATGAACAATAAATTGACTGTAGTTTTAAGAGAACAGCTGAGTGACTGTGTTTTTAAGGCAATGAGGGGCCTTCTTGTTGTTGCGTTCAATGGGACAAGAAACATTATTTGAGATGTAACAGTAAGTTAGCTTTCTGCAGTACTCGAAAAGCCCCTCTTATTATGTGAACAGGCTTGATAAGCCAGAAAAGGCGAAAGCAGGAAAGACACGTGGCGGCACCGCTTCGAAGTTGCCGGAACTACTCGCATGACGTCACTGATTTCCCCTACGTCTGCTCAGGCCTAGGTAATGTTTCATCGGTATAGATTGGCTAAGTTTCATTTTAAATGAGCCAAAGATTGAACTTAGAAAGTCCTGAGAAATTTTACGGAGCCCCATAGGCCCAAATATGAAGGTTCTTGTTTTTGAAATACGTGACATAACGGAAACGTATCATCGCGAAATACAGAAAATTAGACTTGAACCTTTTTTTTTCTCGGACCATTCAATTATTTGGCGCAAAATTAACGAAAAGAGAGTTTAGACAACACTTGAGCAGTGTAAACTGATTTAGCGTCTCCCTTTAGTGTCAATTTATTGTCGTACCTGTGCAAAGAAAACACGAAAAAAGGTTAAATGCAGAAACTTTCCTTTCTGCCGTGTGTGTTTCCTAAACATATCGTAGTGCGCGAATATACCAAAAAGGGATATAAAAGTTTCAGTGATATGATTCTGCACCCTAACATTGTATAAATGGCTGTAGTGTGACAAGGCTCTGAGGTAAACCAGAGAAATTTCTTGTAATTTTTATATCACTGGCAGCTTTTTCAAAGGTAAGCTTCTTTTTCCTAAACACAGTGGCCACCATCGCCATAGCTCTCATGGAAATCAATTAAGCGCGTCACTAAAGCTTCGGGTCACATTGATTCGAACACGCGCGTTGGATCTGCATATTTTCACCCAACTGCGCGTAGCAACCACCGTCAGCGCGTCTAGCAACCCGCGGATACGTATCCTTGACTTTCTATGCATTCGACCTTTTCCCCTGAAACAGGGAGTCGCGCGTCTCGAAAGAACATAATACTTGAAAAGAAACGGACTGGAAGTGGACTTCAAAGAACGTTGTGGTAAGCGCGACCTTTCCTTCTTGGCGCAAGGCGCAGCTCCTCCTTGCATGCGCCGTCTTCGCCGCTCGCACGGAAAGAGCACGCATCGGCGGACCTTTTCAGTGTCGTCGGCTCAAAGAAGTACCCGCGAAGGTTCGTCGCACTTGCGCAATAGACGCGGGAAGCTGCTTGCAACGTCGTGCAAACGAACGCCGGGATGCTGGTCTGCTGTATTTTTGTGGTTGTCTCTCTAGTGGCACGTGCCTAAGATGAGTCTCGTTTTCTTTTCCTTTCAGCGAGGTTTTTTCGGCCACCTTGTTCTTTTATACTTTACAAAGCACCGCATGCCTTCTTCGCTGCTGAGAAAATACGAAAACAATCCTTAAAACACAGGAGTGCGCGACCGTGCCTCGGCGGCGTAACGCACACATAATTGGAAACGTTAGGTATATGCCATTGAAGAATGCCCAGACATTGCAGAGGTACGCTGGCGCAGCGGGCAAAGTGTGTGTTACTTTACAGAAGCCAATAGACTGCTTTAATTGTTTTCTTACTTTCTTCCCATATAAGATAAATATATATTTAGTTAACATTGATTTATAGTAAAATTCAATCGCAAACGTATTAGTGTCTTAGAATTTCATATATAGAGAAACAGTAGTTGAGGCTTCGTTTATCGCAGCGCCTTCAAAGAGGAGTAATGATGGTGATACACTTGTGCTACCTGGTTGATGAAAGGCTCGAACTATAGACAAACTAGGCGCTGTGCGCTCAGAAAAAGCACCTGCTCTGGTGTAAAATTAATAAATGGGCGCTACACTTTACCACGCTCGGCAACTCTGATGAAGTTCGTCGCTTGGTGACACGTCTATAAAAATTAATTTTCACCAATCATAGATCATGTATAGACATCAAGTAGACTACTTTGTCAACTATAGGAATTCTCGGGGTGTATTCTATAGCTATGTTTTTATTCTTTGGCGATACTATGAGTAATGGCTGTCTCTAGAGAAACTCCGTCGACTATATTCCATTACGGTTGGACTAATTGCGAATGGGGGTGTTTGCAGACATTTTTTAAACATTAATCAACAATACGAGTAAGGACGTAGGACCGTCTACACGGACGGTTCTGTTAGTCAAAGAAAGTGCGTCTGCAGCTTATGTTATACCATCCTTAGGGGTAGAGTACGCTTGTCGACTAGGACACACGTCGTCACCAACAATAGCGGAATTAGTGGCAATTCTCCAAGCCACTCGTTTTATCAAAAGATATGAGACACCAACAAAGTGGGTAATTTGCACGGACTCTTTATCGGCTTTAGTATGTCTTGAAAATACCGATGACAGCCAACCACACGCACGAATAACATACGCAATAGTGAAGAGTTTAACTCAGGCTAATGAAAGGAAACATGAAGCGATATTACAGTGGGTCCCGAGCCATGCTGGTATAGCAGGCAACGAACTAGCGAACTCATTGGCAAAATCAGCCCATAGAGATGCAGAAATTGAACTCATCCCTTTATCACCAATGGACACAAAACGGATATTGAGAGTACTAAAGAAAGACTTGTGTAGGTCAACATGGTTTAATGAAAACACTAAGGAATCAATACTTTACGAAGTAGGCCCTCACCTCGAATACCAGCTGGATGTGCAACTTTCTAAAAGTACCGAGACACTAATTCACCGACTGCGCCTTGGGACAGCATACACCAAACATTTCCTGCATCGCATCAAACGGGCTCATTCCCCGGCTTGCTCCTGTGGCCACGACGATGAGGATGTTCGCCATCTACTCCTCGAATGCCCCATATACGAGATACAAAGACATCAGCTAGAACAAGAGCTACACTCCATCGATCCTCACCGGCCTTTCTCACTCGCAAAACTGCTGGGCCCATGGCCATCGAAAATGGCACAGCGAAAAGCATTGAACGCAATTGAACATTTTTATGAAGAGACAGGCATCCTCAACAAATACTAGGTTGAATAATCACATCATTGAATAATCACATGATGTCACTAAAACATTCTTCTATTATTTGTAATTATTAGTGCTTGTACATTACGTGTTATACATTTTTTGTTGTTGTGCGTAAATTATTTTAACACTGTAATTCCTCATCTGTTTATATACTCATCGAAGTCAACATCATGGCCGTTTGTGGGTGTTTGTGACTATTAATGAACTCATTGTGGTGAAACTTGCATTTGACTTTTACACTGCGATGTTCATAGGCGTATAGGACTGTGCTGTGGCTTTCTCACCCTATGAAGTGATTTTTCTTTTTTTTTTAATTTTCCAACATATTTTTTTTATATCGTTGTTGCTGTTATGAGAAAAGGAACAGCCGTCACCATTATAAGGTGACTACGTCTCTTTCTTTTATTTTAATTTCAATAAAAAAAAGATGTAGGTCCGCTGATAGCATATATATATTCTACAACTTTATAGTAAAACATATATGGACTACCTGTAAGTGTTCTCAATAAATTTTTGTGGAGACAGGGATCCTATCAGCCTGGAGATATCGGTAAACTGAGACTGCTAAGTGAACAGCCGTATAGCGTTTTAATGTTAAGTGTGTGTAAAGGTGGCAACATAACATTTCTATTTTTACAGCCCTAATAGGCACCTAGTGGTAGGACAATGAAAATAAAGAAGGCCGAAAAAAAGTGAAAATTTTCTTGCCCCCTTCCCCCCGCCATTTTTTTCGGCAACCATCAAAACTAATTCTGTAGAGTCTACCTATACAGACCAGAATATACAGCTCGCTAAACTATCTCGTCAGCATCGTACACGCGAGAAAGTGGAAGGAAATAAACATAGAAAGCACATTTGAAGAATAGCTAGGTCGATATGGTATCCCTCAATGATTGCTTCCTCGGAGTAACGGAAATAAATCGCTAAGGCAATCTCTTGTTATATTTAGGTGCCGAAAGCAACCCGTGATGTCATGGTCATTTTTTGTGCACCACCTATACAGGTCAAGCAAGTCACTAGAGATGCAGTGATTTGAAGGGAATAGACGTATAGGAAAAAGCAAAGAAAAGCAAAAGAAAAACAAAAAGAACAAAAAGAAAAAGCAGCCGCAGCCAGCCGTCTTTAGTCTAGGCTTACAAATTGGAACGGTTGACGCGAGTGGCAGTGCCGGGCTTAAGGCCAATTGAGAGAAAGTGAAGGAATGCATGCGCGCTAGTAGTGTTGAACGTAGCGTACAACCACCCTCAGTGGGTACAGCCTTGCTTCTGACCCCTAATAGAAACCATACGGAAACACTGCATTCCGAAATGGGGAAGCGGGTGGGTCGAAGTTCATTTTTTTTTGAAAAAGAGCGAAAGGGACGAAAACCACGGGAAGAATCGCACAAGGCAGTCGCTGCTCGATGGTTTAACATCGACTGTTCAACATCGACGGCTCAGCGCGTTTCCCGAGCGCTTTCTTTCTTTTTTTTTCCCTGTGGCTTTTGGGCTTTTCACGTTGTTTCCAAAATCAACGTGCACAGCGAAGCTCAAAATCGAAGGAACAAACATTTCAATTCACTCACCGAACGAAATGGCTTGGTCTGTCCGGCAGTTTCCACGTTACTTACTCGTTTGCTAGCAATAGCATCACTGTGCGCGGGCCGATTTCGCAGTCAATGCGGTGCCAAAGCGCATGTGCAACTTACGGCGAGAAACAGGTCGTTTTGGCATGATAACATGGCTGTTCGTTGAGCTTGACGACGCGTGCGTCAGAAAGCCATGGCTGCGCAATGTCCTGCACAACCTTAAAGGCATGACACAACCTTGGATTTGTGCCACAACCGTGACTTGAACAAGTTCTATGACCAGCAACATACCGATACGCGATCACGTAATAAACGCGCTACGAAAGAAGCATCTTCTAGTCTACATATTCTGGTCGAATTTTAACTTTCCTGTAACGTTGCGTCCATGCGTGTTCGACATTTATCAGAAAGAAAAGCAGTTGACGCGCATCGAACATGGCGACCATTTCTAGACAGAAGCAAGACGACGACATCCCGCCGGGGCTGCAAATGACGTGTCGACCATGTTCGTGGTTCTAGTCATTCATCTCAAGCCATTCTCCAGCAGTTTGCGGCACTACTACAGTGGGAATGCGCGGCCTGAAAAGCGCAATTCTGGTGCTGTGACTGCGCGACATTTGTTGTAGCAACACCGAAGACACCAAAGTGTGTTGGTGATCGATGAAGTTGCGCTGATTATGTTCTCTCATTTGGTTAGCTCTTTCCAACTTCTCGTTGGTTTCTTGGCTAAGACAATGAGATAGCCGTTTGTTTCAGTTGTCAAGCTTCCCATGTTTCGCAGCCACCGAAGAAAAAACAAAAAAAGCTTCAACGCGAAGTTGACTGAAGCATGTACTCACTTAGGCTTCAGTGAAGTGGGGATGTCGCAAAAGTGGAGGTGCTTTTGACTCAACCGGCGCGAATTCGTGGTCTGAGAGCTCGCCTACTTAACACAATAAACTCGGCGAAAAGTAAAAAGAAACTACTTATGATGGAAGGAGAATCGAAGCGTCACATGAGGAGCTCTGGAAGCAACGCTGGAGCTTGAAAGGAGAGGAGAAAGAAATGTACTAAAGTTTCTGAAACCTTGTCGCCGGACAGTGACCCGTTCTCAATAGTCAAAGATCGTTAAATAGTCAGTGTCATTGAGAACATTGAGCAAATGACGTTAATCCATTTAAATACTTAACACTTCCGACTTTTAAAACTTTTTTGAGGACCCGGTGGTTGAAAATCAACATCAATGCGCACTTTCAAGAACAGAAATAAATTTGTAAAATGAAATAAGCCATGTGTTGTGAGAAAACTATAAGTAGCAATAATAAAATCTAAGCAAAAATTTGAATACAAGCTCCAGAAATGCGTGTCTCCTACAGTGCAAGCCTGCCTACAGGCACTACGAAAGTTCGCAGCGGTAGTTTCACTTGCCTTGGTAGGGTTGCGAACAGGAGGTTCACGAGAACCATAAAAAAAACGGGGAGGGAGACATATAGACAAGAAAACTAATTTCTATAAAAAAAGTGATAAAAACATACAGAACAACGCAGCTTGTGTCTGCACTTTTCTAGCAGTGAATGCATTAGGCAAAGAAAAAAATCACCGCGCATTCGAATTGGCGCTCTCAATTTCTAGGGGAAATGCGACAAATGGTGTCGTTGTCCCGCCTACAAGTGACGCCTTCGCGATGTCGAGTGCTTTCGTCGGAGAGGCCACGGACGATTCTTGACGATTTCTTTGAGCAGTGATGGCCCCATCCAACGATTCAATCAGGATCCCTGTAGGAGGGCGCCTCTCCAATCTGGCTCGCTCCCCGGTAACGGTAGATGCGCGAATTGCCCCAAAACTCTGATGCATGCTGCGCGCGGATGCCACAGGAACAGAAAAGCAATACCTAAGGAAACCTTGAAATCTTACGCGAAACAGCGAAGAACTAAGTGAGATAAGTAAGCGTGGAAGACGTAAAAAAAAGATAGAATCGCCTCGTTCTCACCTTCTCCTTTCTAGGCAGACTTTTCGCAATGATCACCGGCGGCGTGTCCTGTGAAAGTAGCAATTCCCTCATGTCGATTCGACGGTGTCCCATACCCGCCGCCTCTCGGAGTTCAAGATTCTTTTTCTTCGTCAGCTGTACCCAGTCTCTCAAAAGGGCCTTTGATTACTTGCGACTTCTTTCAGCATGAAATGCTTTTAACTCCCGTTGTCGGCGACCTTCAAGGGACCTTGACCCAAAGGCCAAAGCCGTTATCCCAGCACTCAAACGAGAACACCCGGGGAAGTTGCGAGAACAAAACTAGATCATCCTGGTAACCAGTCAAAACATTTAAAAAATGCGGTCTCCGGCCCCCAACCTTTTGTACAAGGAAGGAAAAAGTAGAGAAGGAAAGGCAGGGAGGTTAACCAGTTTAGCGTAACCGGCTTGCTACCCTACACATGGGAGAGGGATGGGTGCGATGAAAGATGGGGAAGGGGGAGAGAGAGAGAGAGCACATAGCACAGCACACAAACATCGGCCGGTAGAGTCTATCAATATGGCATTGTACGTGATAACACTGTCAGAGCCGCTTGTCCAATCCCGTCTCTTTCAAAAACTGAAGTAGTCCCTTTGTCGCCTTCATCTGCGATGTCTTCTGTCGGCGGCATGTGAAAATCGTGTCGAGGGACAATGGTCTAGTGTCAAGGTGCGCGAGAACGGATGCCAGGGACTGTCGCTGAACATTATATTCAGGACAGTCGCACAGAATGTGTTGCAGCGTCTCCTCGCAAAGACAGGCATTGCAGAGAGCGTTGTCGGCCATTCCAATGCGGAATGAGTAAGATTTCGTGAAAGCCACCCCTAACCATAAGCGATAAAGCAGAGTCGCCTCGCTTCGGCGGAGTCCAGTTGGCATATAGAGATGCATCAAAGAAGGCAGGTGGTATTGACGGTTGCTCTGGTTGGTCTGGCTGTTTGGTGTGCACCATGAAGAGAGCGTCATCTCCTGTGCAAGCACTCGAAGTCTGCTAGCTGCGTCGGATCGTGAAAGCGGTATGGCCTCTTCCTGTGCGTCTTCAAGAGCTGCCCGAGCTGCATTATCGGCGTCTTCGTTTCCAGTGACGCCGCAGTGACTTGGCAGCCACTGAAACGTCACGTGGTGTCCTTTCTCCTGTGATGTATGGAGTAGGCATCTAATATCGAATACGAGCTGTTCGAATGGCCCGCGACGCAGAGCTGATAGTACAGATTGTAGGGCTGCCTTTGAGTCGCTGAAGATGGACCATTGTCGAGGTGGCTCCCGACTGACGAAACGGAGTGCAGCGCGAAGAGCAGCTAGTTCAGCAGATGTCGATGTTGTCGGGTGGTCAGTCCTGAAGCTGATGGTAATAGCTTTTGCTGGGACAACCACAGCATCGGACGAACACTGGATGTTTGTGGAACCATCAGTATAAATGTGTTCACTGTCCGCGTACCTCTCGTGCAGAAGAAGCAGAGACAGTTGTTTGAGGACAGGCGCATTTACTCGGAAACCGATGACGCCTTATATCATCTCAATCAATGGGCGGACCATTTCCTATGTCCGAAACCACAGATTCCTTGGCGTCATTATTGACCGAGACCTCTGTTGGAGCCCACACGTGGCCTACATGAAACGGCGCCTGACAGCTACTTCCCAGTTGTTCAAATACTTGACAGGGAAGACGTGGGGGATGTCAGTAGACGCAATGCTTAAACTCTACAGAGCTCTCTTTCTCGGTTTTTTAAGATACAGTCTACCTGTACTGAACAACACCTGCAAGACAAACATTCGTGTTCTGCAGGCAGTACAAGCTCAAGCACTCAGAGTCTGCCTTGGTTTGCCCAGATGTACGTCAACAGAGGCGACTCTTGCGATTGCTCGGGACCATCCAATGCGAACTCACATTACGGTGGAAGCCCTGAGAACGCACATCAGACATTTTGCACGTGCCCCCTATCACCACCTTGCAGCACTACCTTCAGACAGGCACCAATCATCATTCTCTAAAACTATCAACAAGTACAACGACAAACTTCCCTCGGGCTTCACCGCTGCATCAAAACCATCGATACCCCCTTGGTGTCTTATCAGCCCCACAGTACATCTCAGTGTACCAGGAATCGGAAAAAACCTTTTGTACAAAACCGCATTACGATAGTTACTGCCCAAACAACTCACCAAAAAATATTGCTTCCGAGTTATTGCTAATATTTGTTGCAACATTACTCAAGCCGTAACTTCTAGCACGCTAGTGTTGTATTTGTCATTTCCGATAGGCGACGTTCAAAAGGCAGATACAAGGCACTATACACTCCATTGTCATCTTTTGGCGCTGAGCGCTGAACGCCAGCGGTCCGCAAGTTCTGCGGCGCGGGTTTTCCGCTGCTTCGAGAGCTGGCGCCACGCTGCGTGGCGTATCCTTCAGGCGCTTCTACCCGTCGCGGTTGTTTAGTGGTTATGGTGTTGCGCTGCTAAGCACGAGGTCGCGGGATCAAATCCCGGCAGCGGCGGCGCAATGCACGCCCTTGTGCCGTGCATTGCGAGCCCGTTAATGATCACCTGGGGGTCAAACTAATCCGGTGTCCCCCACTACGGCGTACCCCATAATCTAATCGTGGTACTGGCACGTAAAACCCCAGACTTCAGTTCATTCGCTTTCTAGCTAGGCAGGGCGCTCCGACTCCCTGACGTCTTTCGCTGCCTGTAGTGCAGCCTTCAGCTTTTTTTCTTCTAACTGGGCAGCGTCTATATGGACCAGTGCACAATATGGCGTGCACTGTATGGCGTGCGGTGTGGCAGGGTGTGCCATTGCGAACATGCATTACACATATTTTATGATTGTGGCTTGTATCGTCTCCAATCAACCTGCTTTGCCGGTTGCCATTTGATTCTTACATCTACTCTCGATTAACAGAGAGCCAGCATTTCTTTGTTTTGTCTTTTTCCCAGAATCTGATTCTTTTCCACATGTGCCCAACCACTTATGATGAGTAGGTGATCCTTGCTCTATACGGCAAGGTAACCATCGTACTCAGCTAATTAACGTAAAGCCGACCTGTGCATAGTGTACGCTACAACCAGACGCGGCGTAACCAACACCCTCAAATACCACTCGGACAACAGTGAAGTTTTAGGCCTACACGGAAGTGGACAAAGTAACTGGTGGTAATTGAAATAAAACATGGTTCTCAAAAACGAAAGCACCTTTGCTTAAATGCACGCTTCGGCCGCGCCCAGAGCGGTGTTCGCATCATTGAAACTACCATGCCTTAGTAAAATAAAAAAAAAAACGCGTAAGAGTTAAAGGTCTGGCATTCAGTTGCAAAACGTTTGCCCAACTTTGTGACGGATCTTAAGAACCGGAATGATCTGGCAATTCCGTATGGGTATTTCGCTGCAGTTGTAGAGTGCCACATCAGCACTTGATTTGTTAATTTCGGTATCCTCCTCAACAACCGACCTACTTGTGCAGCAGTGCACAAAGGTGACACTCCATTGTCTCCTGAACCCCACTTTTTTATATCACGTAGCGTGTTACGCGCTAGGACGGCCGAAACAAACAAATGATACACGCAGCGTTATTTGTTTCTTTCTATCGTCCTGGTCCATAACGAGCTGCGTAATCGGTAGTGCACGTAATCGTACACTACGTAATCTTCATCGACAGTCGCCAATAGTAACCTTAGTCCTCCTTTTCGCCGAACTTCCAGCCTCCTACCCGCTTTCTCACTTGGAGGCGGTTGAAATGACTGCCGATAATGTCGTTGGTAATATTGATGGTGCATTTATGACTCTAAGAGAACCAGTAAGGAGTAGGATAACTTAAGCTGGGAGGAAAGTTTCACTTAGTATATCACTCCGAACTGAGGAATCACATCGTTCTTTGATATTAAAACAACTGTTAAGTTATGACACCAATGGTTTTTGAGATGAAAATTTTCAACTAATGTGGTTCTTTTTGAAATTGTAGGAGGGACCATAAACAAACAAATTGTAGAAAATATCCTAGGTGGTTTGATATATGAAGGCAGCGATCATATTTGCGTATTACGACCTACTTGGAAAGAAATGACACCAGTAACGGAAACCACATTCTGGTAGTTTTCAACCTGCAAAGTCTTCTATTATCAGGACTTGGAGATACGATAGTGATTTACATGCAATATAGTGCAACCGAGGTTTTTATTCATTATCAACTTTATTTTTTTACTTTCTCAAGTTCTATTATTTCAGATATCTTTGTTTGCTTCAGAATATATTCATGGTTGCAGCACAAAGTAAAGCTGTTATAACCAACTACCTAAAGCGAACGGATTCAACAACGCTCACGCGCAATTCTCATCAGGTGTCCCTGACAGAAAATAAGTGTAGTTCGCAGTTTCATGCAACGCTGTACTTCCGATAATTCCTTCTTTGCGATCATGTTTCGGTATTTGCGAACAACGTTTCCATACAATATTCAATTCCAAATTGGCTGTATACCTGCGAATAGCTTGCGTGCACAATGCTTGCGCCTGTCGCTTCTAAATTTGTGCAAATTTTGTGATGTTCATGTGAACATAATCACGAAGTATTGTAGGCACAGAATAGGAAGGTGACCATAAGAGACAGGGTGTGAAATGCTGGAGGATAAGTTGGTGCTTATTTTGTCCAGGAAGCTAGTGAGCAAATCACACAAAACGCATACAAAATGTACGGAGGCGCGCATCCTTGCAACAAAGAGCAACGTTTTCGAGTCGCCTACGCAGTCCGTGTAGGAAATGATCCGCACGCCTTTAGTATTAATGCGTAAGCATTCTTTGTCGAGTACCTCAGCAAAATCGGGCCTTCCCTGACACCTTATATTTGCAAAGTAAATGCATAACTCGTCAGGTTAGCACATTTAATCGTTGTAATAGTGTTAGAGTAAATTATTGGTAGCGGTGGGTAGACGTACATAAGCTAGCTAAGTAAGCAAGCAAAAGTGAAGTAGCTGCCGAGCCAAAGAATGCTTTCGCATTAGTAGACAATTTTCAGAATTTCTGTATGATTTTGTGTGCCTCCATAATCCTAAGAACAATAACGGGTAGGCGAAGGAGTGGTATTCAAGAACAGAACAGGAAGAAGTGAATTGTGAACTCTGTTGCGTTAACTTTGGGCACATAACTTCCTATGCCTGCCAAACCTCGTGACCGAAGACGTTGCTGATTGAAAACTGTAGCTTCTGCGACTTTTGTGATTTATTTATGTAGGTCTATTGATGCAAAAAATTCGGAAATTTGTGCAAATGTGGATTATGACGCATGTAGTAAAGATTTACCGCAGCAAGGTAGGATGGCGGCGCAATTGTCCCGATTTTTTGGTATACGAACCAGCGTGCATAATAATATCGTCTGGTTGGCATGTTTATCATATATCGTCGTTTGGCAAGCGAGTACTCTTCCTGGTCATGCACAAACTGCAAGACTCACCTGAATGATATTTGTGAGACGGCACCCAGGAAAGGCGTTCTGGTGGCTGGTTGCCCTTACTCGGTTGGAACACGCATTTAAGTGTACAGGTTGTCCCTTGGGTTAGGTATCTATGATTGCGAGCTGATGACGTTGCAACTTCGACCAGTCCAATATGGAACGCCTAAGTTATGCTTGAAGCCGGTGGCAGTAGGCACATGAGCTGTCTTCCACAACCCAGACGCCGTGTGCTCTTGAATTGCTTGTAACTGCACTGTCATCGCGGTTCTTGCACGAGGACTAGTGCATAGTGACTAACCGCCGTGGAAAAACCATAAGTCAAGGTGTCTCACTAGAAACACGAGTAACGGTTTGGACTAGATGCATACGCATAGGAGTTCATAGATCAACGTCCCCTGCCTACGCATTGAACACGAAAGGCAGGCAGCTTTTGGTAACATCGTCTTTATTAACAGCGGATTCGTGTTTCGTAGACAAAAATAGATGTCCTTTCAGCTAGGCTCCCACCACATGCCATCCATAGCAACGCTCATACCATTTCTCAAACGTTTCGGCAACATGAAAGATGCATCGACCTATCAAGTGTCCACCTCCTAAGATTAAAAAAGAAATGTCGCTGATACATACACTTCTACCATACAAGCTTTGAATCGCTTCTCAAGTAATCAGATTTCATTTCTCCGGTAAGGGCGGCAGGACGGTGCTTGGCTTCAAACAGCAGCGTGCGATCAGCTACCTTTCTCGCTATTATTCAATACTCAATCGTAATAGTGAGTCAACCTCACATATGCTTCCTTTGTTGTACACGGGCAACTTCAGGTCATCGCAAAGGTGTCAGCTACAATACGGCACTGAACTTGGTAAAACATCGTCATTGTCATGCAAATGAGTGTTCGCTGATGAACTTCCAAATGCTCGCGAAAATCCAATACGACCGCTTACTGTGACGACTTTGTCAAAGTTGACAATTCTATTTTTGATTACCGTTCTTATAGCTCGCCTCTGCGATGACTTGTCACACATGTTTGCTGAGTCAAAGGAGCGAC
This sequence comes from Dermacentor variabilis, assembly GCF_050947875.1. NCBI lineage: Eukaryota > Metazoa > Arthropoda > Arachnida > Ixodida > Ixodidae > Dermacentor > Dermacentor variabilis. Next base: position 125,307,644 of record NC_134573.1, on the reverse strand, counting down.
AGTGATATTCAAAAGTATGAGCAACAACTGAAAAGCTACAGTCATGCCCGCGTGTTATCAACAGTGTTTCAGTTGGCTGATGTAAGTATTCTGGGTGGCTACATTCTATCTGTCTTGTTATACTCAGCACAGAAACAGTTTATTGGGTTAATATGTTAATCACACAAACAACACTGTGAACTCGCCTAAATGTGTTCCTTTGCTGATTCACGTACGTGTACTCTATCCATATAAGTTTCCTAGAATGAGTTTATGAGAAAAAGTCAGGAGAAAAACATGTTTCAAACAAAATGCATCCGTCACGTAGGGTTAAATTACAAGTATGTTCTCGGACTGTACCTACTTCGCATACTGTTTCGTCATGGAAATACCAAAGAAAATGATTGATGATGATTATCATTTGCAAGATTGTTCAGTATCAGCTGTTCAACAACAATCCTAACTTGCTGTGCGGTTTCTGATAACGATTGCTTTCCCCAGCGCTCCAATTCTGAGGCCGTATCAACAACTGTTTTTGCTGGTAAGTACTCTTTGCCCATAGGTTGGCCCTCTTCACTAATATTATTTCAAGCAATACAATTAGCTAGAATTTGTTGTTACAAACAATTCTATCGTAAAAACTTTCTTATGCATACGGGCGCTGAGGCCCTCCGGACGCCAGTGAAAGTAGTAAGAAATGTTCTGTACAGAAAAATGACAAAATTGTCTTCCATTCTCTCTCCCTCCCAACAAAGAAAGCCCATGCGGGTTTCTCAGAAAGAACCTTGTGGATTTACGCAGGAATCATTTGTCACATTCGATCTTTCTGCACGGTACTACCATGTCATATTCAATATCCCTGTGCTTCCACTTATCTAAGTCTACCTGGTATAGTCATCTGCTATCCTTTTTCTCGGCTCGTATGACCGAGCAACCGCTCAGGAAAGGCGTTGGTCCAGGGTTCGATCCCAGGACCAGGACGAATTTTTTGTTCAACTTCGGTGCTGTCTAAGCAACTCGTATGGGCTTCCTCTGCAGCTTTTTGCCACTCTCGTGCGCATGGCAATCTTACCATTTCGATTAACTTCCTCCGCCAAACGGACTTCCGCAGAGCTCACTTGCTATGTTCTTCTCAGTCTACGTCTAAACTATGGACTATCGCAACGTCACTATAACGCTCACACAAATGTGACGTCACACTCGCTGTCACCCACTCGAAAGCTTTTGATTGCGAAGACACCCATACTTCTCACGTATAACACTCTGCAATGATACCATTTATGCTAAAATCATATTGTCAGAGCCACCTACAGTTTCAACCACGTGCAGTGCGGGGTTGCCGCTCATGCGTGAGGCCACCGCAGTCCATTTGTCGCTCAATTATTTCCTGGTCCACAAACACAGTATGCAATAACACGTCACGTGGGCAGAAGGATGGCAGACGACCACCTACTGGTGTCATCATATTATTTTGCTGTGGAGTTTTCTGGCACGTTCTACTGAGTATGCTCAAATCATACATTGACATATGTCGATGACATTTTTGAACGAACAAAAAAGAACCTTTTCAGTTATGCAACAAGTCCGAAATATTCTAGGCAGTGTGAATACTAGTACACCCTACCTTCTATGGTTGTTATCAGATCCAAATTTTAAAGCATTACGCTCTGCCAAGGCGTGCTCTACAAGCCACCCTGCAAAACATTTACCGGCGTGAACAAACATGCCCCACATTATTTTCGTGTAGGCAGAGGCACATTGTATTAGACTGTCATCAGCAGATTTCGAAAGATTTGTCAACAATGTGTCACTTCACATTCGAGAACTTCAATGAAGAAAAAACCCGATGAAGGTTCTTATAATACCATAATCGCACACGCGCGGTACGTTCTACAGTTTGTTACACCGCTAAATATTCAGGTGGTAAGTGCAGCGCTAGGGACGTCGGGCGCACTCATTATTTGCCCTAGGTCTCAATAATGGTGCGGTGAGTGGAAAAAGGCGAGTAGCTTCATAAAAAGCAGATACTTTGGCTTACGTATTGGACTGGGCTGGAGATTACAGCCCGAGCATCGCCACACCACCGGAACAAAGAGAGGTGTCTAGCCGAACACGTGGGGCTTCACACCACCTCACTGGTTGGAGGCATTCTAGCGACAGTTAGAAAGGGCGCAGTAATTAGTCGGAATGGTCAGAGAAAAAGCAGTGCTAGAAGATGGAACAGGATAGGAATGAGCACACAGACACAGCACTAAGTGGTACTTCCTATGTTTTCTCGTCTTCTGGCACTGCTTTCTTTTTTTCTGTAACCATAATCCACCTAGTCCACGAGTCAATTCTTGCATGCGAAATATAGTGCAGCTTCTTTACGTTTTCTCCCTTACTCTCCGAGAAGCCTTAGCTTCATTTAACAATATACCTATTAGATTCGGTGGTTTCGGGAAACTTCTTAGGCGCCTGCACAAGCTTAACTTCGAAGTGTCAGTGGCTCGGCGCACCCGTTTTGTCTTGACTTTGCGAGCTCATTTACTTTGCCGGCGTTTGTGTTTACACGCAACTGTACGTCACAGGCTATTACGTTGCGCTTTCCATTCTATTTCTTTTCTTCGGGCACGCCTGAATCTGGTCGTTCCCTTTTATTGCAAGCTGTTTGCATGGTTTTCGTAGCTCGGACTTTTTTGGTGTTAACAGCGTCGAACCAAGCCAACCAACGAGACTCATTCGCTAACTGTTACGCAGATGCCACCAATTCGCTCGCATTAGGCAGCGAACCACTCCGGTGATTCGAACAAGTGTCAAAGGTGGCAAGCAAGCAATCGAGTGAGCCTGTCACTTTCCCTCTACGCATAGAGAGAAATAATTCGCCTTCGGGCCAATTTTTACGAAGCAATTCGTAAGTTGGAGCGGTTTGTAAAAACAGAAAGCTGGCCTATGACAATAATGAACATGTACTCAGTTAAAACAGCAAGCCAATCTCGAATGGCTCTTACGAATCCAAAGCCTCGCGAATTCGGCCACTGACCATTTGTGGTCAAGTGGTGCAACCATATTGCTTCCAGATGTGCGTTTCGCGAGCGACGAAAGGAACAACAAACATCGTCGACGGCAACCTGCGTTGGCTCCCGAGCTTTTGAAAGCCTCGTTTTTGTTCTGCTGGTGTGGCGTCAACGCGAACACTTTGGCAGCAGACGACAAATCACTAAAGAAGTGGGGAACGGGGCTGAGAGTCGGTTACAGAACGCGGCGTGCCAACAGTATAGGTGCGCCCTCGCTTCTACAGCGAACGGGATTCAGCGTCCAACAATCCCGACAGCACAAAGCAACAGTCTTCGTGGCAAGTGTGCCTATCAGCTGTCCTCGGCGTGCTTGGCGCATATGCGGTTGAGCAGGATCTCGCTGTAGATGGCGTTGATGTCGCCTTCTACGTGGAACGAAGGCGCTGGCGGCGGTTTGCCCGGCGGCCGGTTTTTGGGCGCTTGCACTGGGACCACCTGCGAAGCGAGCAGAGAGTTTCGTTTACAGGGAGACATTTGGGAGACATTTTTTTCACGCCGTTGCTCGTATTGCCCGCTCAAAGTGTGCTTAAGTAATTTTTTTGCACCGTTCAACAAAGTAAAAGAATAAACAGAAGCAAGGGTGATTTACCTGCCCTTTTCTCTCAATATTTGTCTGTTGAACTGAGTTCTTCACGGCCCTGATGGCAACATCATTACGTTTGTTGCTTATCACATAGCTCGTCACCCTAAGTAGCTTCCAAAGACGTAGAAAATAATACCAGTGTCAATTCTCGCTAAAGCTGCATTCCAAGAGCGAGGGAAGCGGACGTCTTTGTATGCTTCCCTCCGTCCGCTTCAGCAAGAGAACAGGGGCATTAAGACTGCTAACATTTTTTGTCTTGCTAACTCTCCTACCAGCATCGACTGTTCTTCTCGCGCAGTTATAAACGTGCCTGTTCTGCCCATGAAAAGTAATTGTTTTTCGAGCGGCTTCGCGTGAGTTTTCTCGCGCGGGGTTAGGGGACCAGCGCCACCATGAGGCACTACACCGCTTAAATGTGACTGCCGTTTATGCAAAAGCAAAGCGCTACCTTAGGCGATGAAAACATATATACTCCCGTCATGCTTCCACGGGCCTTCAAGCTTTACTTTTTTTTCTAAAGCGCCATTAAGCGAAAGCTTCACCAACAGGAAGTGCAGTCACGACCGACTATAGGTCAATCTCAACCTTGCGTGTCATGCTTGGTTGGCTTCCATGTTATACCATGCACAGCTTGTTTTTTGTGTACTTGTGAAAGTACACCCCGGAAGAGTGACAGATTGTGCTAGTTTCCAATCTACCCTAGTTACAGATTGTTGGAGCATGAAGCAGATAACAGGATTTGCTGGCCGCGAGACTGACCGGAGTTGCCGCTTGGCGGACAGTGGTTGAATCACGGATAGCACGGATGAATAGCCTGGATGACGCGTCGCGTCGTCTGCTAGCAACTGCGTGTTTGCATGTACGCGTACGGCGTACGTCTCCTCTAAATGCAGTTTGTTCCGGGGTATTGGCCTAGTCGTAAATGCGTCTATGCATTTTTGACGATGTAAAGGATCATTTTGCCTTGTGGTGTAGCCATTGCTCCCTATGTGACGGCACTTGTGTAGAGCGCGATGTATGATCGTTGTGCCCTCCGTTCACCCCAATCATTTCAATTCCGTTGCCGCTTTGTGTTCCAAGCACACCGCAAAAATCATTTAACACCAGTTTAAACGCGTGAAATGGTCACAACCAGACGTCAGTGCACAGCTTTCGTGTTCTAGGCTTTTGTATTTCGCTCATAAGCAGCGCTCAAGCGCCAGATATGTTGAAGCTCCGACGTGAAGGGTTCGCGGAATGAAACACGTAAATTTAAGGATAACTAATGCGCACACTTTCGTTTTACACCGACTGCACTTCGTGTGACATCGGCGCATTTTCGGCGCCTACACTTAGCTCCGAGTCCGCGTCACCTTGGGTGACCGGATTAACCCACCACATGGCGTGGTATACTAGAGTAATTGCACATATGGAGCGTTCAACTTAATGCTCCCAGTCGTGTTTCATTCCGCGACAACTGTACGAGCAACACAAACCATTTAAAATTCATTATATTTGCATAGGGCGACCCAAAGTGCATTCCGTTGTTCAGACGGTCTGCGGGCCGTCCCAACCCCGCGTGAATTAAGGGCAATTGAAAAGATACCAATAGCGGTTAAATTGGCGAAAGTTCTGCACTATTCATGCATTATGCGCAGTGCATGAGTGGTGCAACGTTAGCTATATCTAAACGGATATATAAACAGAAAAAAAAGAAAAACAGAAAAATAAAGCTAAAGGAAGAAGTAGCTCATTGCGATTCATACCTTGTGGAAATGACAAGCGCATTTTCCTTGCAGGAAGTCTTTGTAGCGCGCCACCGTAATATTGAAGGTGTCGATGACGTCAATGTTGTAGTGGCGCGCAAATTCGGCCAACCACAGGTTCTGCATCATCAGCTTCTTCTGTTCCTTCTGCAAGTGAAGAGAAAAGAGAAAATTATTTCCTTTCTTCTAATTTTTTCTTTACAACGATTAGGAGGGAGGGAAAGAGATAAGTAGAAGGCAGGGAGGTTAACCAGAATAACGTCCGGTTGGCTACCCTACACCGGGGGAACGGGAAAGGGGGAAAACAAAGATAACAGGGAGAGAGAGTGCACTTTCGCATTAAAGATGCAAATAGAGATGTTCTATTAAGCAGAATGGGCATAGCAAGTCGTCGAAACATTCGTAGCACCAGGTATGCAGAATTTTGCCAGACTTGAGGTACTAGGGTGGATTACCCGTGTTCGGCAGCGCTTCATTTGCAGGGCAGTGTGAATAGCATAGGAAATTTTCGTGGTGACTTTCTGATTTCTGCGTAGAAAGATGACATCAAGAATTTTTCGGCAGCCAAACTTCAAAAGTCTTGTATGCGATCCATATGAAGACGACACATCCAACGCACTTGTTGTAATTCAGGGTAAGTAAAGCTTTGTTGAAACATTTTAATTAAGTACTATACGAAAAAGGCACGTGCTGAATGCAACCTTATTTTGTCTACTAACTGCGTGCAGTGAACGGAGAGTCTCGCTTGAAAATTGAATTTCATTGTCGAAGTGCGGAGTGGCTACACAAGTACGAAAATCTTGGTGTTGGAATGTACATTAATTGCCCAATTAAAGCTCACCATGCTCAGACAGTGTATCCCTTCAACAGGCTGGTGGAATCCGGCTCCAAGAGTCTTGATAATAAGCTTGATTCCTTGAAGGTGGTCCCTGAACAAAGTAAGTGAAGACGCAGCCAGTGAAGTATACATGTGAGGATGAAAATAAAGAAGAGGAGAAAACGCTAGCCCAGTGAATTTGACCGGTCACTTACAACCGAATGCCATTCATCAAGTAGCATACGTGTTTATCAGAAGGAAGTGACGAACAACTAAAGTAGGCAAAGCTACAACGGCCTGTGCTAAATTTCCAAGCTGTTAAGCTCCTTCACCACCGAGCTGTATTCTGCGCTATTAGATAAGCCAGTTTATTTTTGAACCGATAAATATTAGCGGTACACAGGCGTCTTGTCGGATACACCGAAGATATGTCACTACTTAAAGCGACCTTGGTATACCCAAGTCATGATTTGCGCGTTCATCATACATGCAGTAGTGCCATATGTAGAACGCCGTTTCACTCAAAAATTTCATAGCTACTGTTAAATAATAATGAAAAAAAAAACATCTCGTAAGCTCTGTAAGATAATGATGGGTCGCTAACGCATACAAGCTCGTCTGAACAAACATTGTGCCTGTAAATTTGACGTAACAAGAGTGCCTTCAAAAGCCTTGATGTTAGGTAGTGACCGCGACAACTTTGCGACAGGCTGAAATTGGGGTAATGGGCCAACTTAATCCGCCGGGAAGCCGCAGCTGCGGCCGGAGCATAAGTATTATTGTTTTACGTGTTTCCGTCACTTCTACGATGTTGCAACCCAAATGGAAACAGCATAGAAAACAGATTCCTTTCAGTCTCCTATTTCTGATTCACGTCATATGCTATACGTACACGTTGTCGCTTACAAGAAAGTCAAGAACTAAAGGCCAGGAATTATGTACCGACATCGATTTTTTTTACCCATACCGGCCATCGCTAACTTGAAAAGCGACCTGTTTCTCAGGCCAGTTATCGGTGCGCGTGCGCAGCTTCTGCGCATGTCGATATGGATGCCGGTCTTACTTACCCACGTAGCGCCTTGACCAGCATGTAAAGGTGCTGAGTCGCGAGCCAGTGGACGCCGCCCACGATGAGGACAGTGTTAGAGTTGTTCTGGAGTGGCCTTGACCTAAAAGGAAGCGCAGGAAAAGAAAGGCACACAAAAAATTCGGAATATTAAAAAGGCGCTAAAATTTTCTAAGAAAAGTTGCCCCCACCACTTTAAGCTAAAGAAAGCGCAAAGCGTGATTTACGAATGCAAGTTAGCTTAATATTTCTGCTTACTGTCTCTGGGCCGCGATATCGTGATACAGCGATGCTGCTTCCCAATGCCTTTCGGCACCTTTCGCATTAGTGAGTGGTCAAGCGACTCTCTGCTCCCGACCGAAGCGTCGAACTCAGGAATGCGAAAAGCGCCGAAATGCACTAACATCGGGAAGCGCAGCATCGCTACACTATGCTGGCCCTGTTCTCGTTAATATTTTCACGCAGACAAGAAGTTATCACTGAATTCCAAAGTGACAGCAATAACTGCAAGTGACAGCAATTGTACTGCGAGTTGCCCGTAGATTGGACAGAAAATGTGGTCGGGCTGGTAAGACTTTCATAAAATAAAATAAAAACGTAAGTCCTGCCCGCCGCGGACATTCGACAAGTCTTCCAAAAGTATTTAAGCCCGAAGGGCGTCGAGAAGTTCCCAGGAAAGACAACAGACCAATTTCACGAAATGTTTCACTATGGTTTCACTATGCCACAAGTGCCAGGAAGCATCCCTGTAGTATATAGTTATTCTTAGCGAGCTGATGACCAACTACGGTAAGAGGCGTGTTGTATTCGTATCACGACTAACCCGCTTAACCATCGAGATTAAAAGGCAACGAGCTGGGAATAAAATGATTCTACCTGATGAGTGGGGTTGAGACGACTCATCACCAACTTTCCCCTAAAGTTCACTGAAAAAGAAAATATAGCAATGGCACTACCCCCGGTATTCGCATCAATGTTGCCCTAAATCTAAGCTTAGCGGAAAAGCGTTGAGGGCTCCGTCGTCATGGCACCAGTGTAGCGCCACTGCGCATGCGCGTTAAGCATTATACACAGTCTATCGTGCGACAGCGAATACGGCAAAAACTGTAGTTTTGACAGGAGCAGTGTGGCCTCGATGCCTCGCACTTCACCGGCGGTATCACAGTAGAGTCATCGGATTCCTTTATTTTTTCAAGGCAATGCTGCGAAGCGTGTCATACCTCTCGATAAGCTGGTAGAGCGCTTTGTCGAAGACAGGCCGCTGACTCGTAGGCAGCCAGAACTGCGGGTAGTAGGCGAACGCCACCGCCGTCTCGCCGCGGTTCAGGTTGGCGTAGACGCGCAGGTCATGCGTCTTGTCCCAGTGCTGCAGGGAGCCGTTGAGGCGCTCCATCACGTAGTGCATCATGCCCCGGTTCGTCGAGTCGCCGATGAACAGCAACTGCGTGAGACGGTAACGGGTCGCGAAGGAAAATGTCGGCTTTTAATTAACAGTGACGTGCCTTTTCGACACAAGAAAGACAAAATATTGAGCCCTCTTCACTGCGGCAGATTATTAGAAAAAAAGAAAAGGCCCGTCATGAAGAACTTCTTTTAAATGCCACAAATATAGGCACCTTGCGCTGGCCAGTGCGCCGCCCTACGACGCTCTGATTCATCACCCCATTGTCGCCCACGCCGACCACAAGCGACTCGAAGAAAGCGAGACATTTCAAATGGTTGAGGGTGCAAGAATTTTTTTTTTAGAGCGCAGCTCTTTGGCGTCCGTTCCTGGGTTTCGCGTCGGCGTCGTCGTCGGCCTCGTAACCAGCTCCGCCCCCCTTTCATCCCCCCAGCGCTAGCAGCGACCGACTGATACCGCTGACGCCGCTAGAGAGTCAAGATAACGTGACTGCATAGAACACCGTCGCCGCCATGCAGAAAGAGGAGGAAAGGGTCCCCCCCCCTGTTCTTGTGTAGCGGATAGGGTGCTCTTCAGTTGCCGACGCGCCGGTTATTCGTTGTCCCTGAAACCAACTCCGCAGCTGGGGTTGACTCACTATCGGCGTCAGCGGCATCAGTCAGTCGCTGCTATCTCTTCCCTCCTCCCTTTATCGTGTTGTCCGCTTGCTGCGCGCGCTTCTGCCCCCATCGTTTGCCGCTGGGTGTACACGCCGCCCCCCTCCCCCCTCTTCCTGCGAGTCTCCGGTTGTCAAAGCGCCGGCTCGAACTTAATTCCTTTCTTCGCTCCTCCTCCAATGCAACCCCTGTGCGGTGGCAATCAGAGAGCCAGATCGGTGGCGGCGGATCTGTATATGTGCACCGCCCGAGCCGAAATTGCCGCTGCCGTTCGCCCTGTGCGGTGGCAATCAGAGAGCCAGATCGGTGGCGGCTTGACATAAAGACAAACAGCAATTTCCTAACACTTATGCGGGAGAACATCCCGTTCCTCTCGCTCGTAACGCGTCCCACGGCTGTGACAACCTCGCGAGGCACTTGTATACATCTCGACTTTGAGAATCAAGCATTGGTGTACCAAGTCGAACATATATCAGTCTATTTCTCCGACCACAAAGCTTCCTTCATGACTGTCAAGAACTGTTATAGTGGAGTCTTTGTTAAAGGAATACGTGTGAAAAATAAAAAAAAAATTCTGTGATAGCGCATACATGTGTTGCTCGATTTCTTTGCCTCAATCTATCGAAAAGGTGAAACAGCTTATTTGCTGCGCTCAAATTTCGCATTAGGAAGTAACGTAATCGTCGGCACTTTTTTTACGTAGCGTCAATTGCTCCTCTATCTGCAGCCGTAAGTAACGACCAACACTGCAGCAAAGGTTCTGCTTTCAGATGTTCGCGGTGAACCAGGCTTACGCTACCTTCTTTCCAGACATGCAGCGCGCAAGCGTCCTCTGCGGCAGGTTCACATATCGGCACTGATAGGGCTGCCAGCGGGCCTCCTTCCAGAAGCAGGACTCCTTGGCGGCACACTTCTCACAAGGCACCATCCAGCGTCCTGGAAAAAAAAGTATAGCGAGCAGAGCTGATTTTCTTTGTTTCTTTATCATTTGATCGAGAGCGAGGCCAAGATAATAAGGTGCGAAGCCCGACTAAAGGTCATAGCGCCCCCCCCCCCCTCGACTGCAAGTCAACAGCAAATTATGCAGTGTTCGCAAAACTACATTCACATCAAAATATAGGTGTACTCAATATACACGCGTCGGTTTCAAAGCAGTTTCTGCTTTGAACATGTTAATTATTATACATAACATTTTTTAGACATCAAATCTGAAAACATTTTGTAACATAAACAAAAAGATCTTTCTCAGCTTCATACAAGGACAAGCATAAACTAAATAAACAATCAAGAAAAAATTTGAACACCAACGTAAGAAATGTACGGAAATAATATCAGTGTGTATATAGCACTAATGATTGAAAACAAGACATCCCGTGTGTAAAATTCTTTACCTTGTTCTTTAGGTGCTTTCCTTGTTGTATTTATGTCCACTAGTTATTTACACTTATTAAGCATTTATTGTAGATTGCTATTGAAGAGGTAGAGATAATTTTACAGTTAATCGCTTCGAGAGCGAAATGATGTATCTAAAAGCGGGAGCTAAGCCTACGCCAAACTGATTTCTTTCATGATTCTCGCATTAGAGTAAGGAAGCAATGACAAGAGCACGAAAATGAAGCCACGCTAAACGAGTGAAGTAATTTTTCCTATTTATTCATTATTTATTTAATAGCGCGAACCTCGAAGTCCCAAGCAGAAGGGAGTACAGAGCATTGCAGAATACAGAAATACAGTAAAAAAAATGGGACATATCATGAATACATACTATAACAACAAAGTATGTAATTGGGTAAACAGCGGCAGGCAATACACAATAACTGGAATAAAGTTAGGCGGACCAACTTAAACAGGACTGAGTAAAGGTGAAATGTGTGACGAGGAATTCCAGTCGGCTACAGTCCGTGGAAAAAAAAATGAATTAGTACGCAGTTCTGCGTGCAAATACAGGTTTAACGCTGAGGCCATGTTTATGACGGGACCGCCTAGTTGTTTCTAACAATAAAATCTTCCGCATGAATATCTAATTTCAGAAAATAAAGACAATTAAAGAATTCTAACCTAACAGCCTTTCTTCTCTCCGACAAACGCTCAAGATTTGCCAATGCCAACATAGATGTTTATGTTTATGCCAACAAAATGTTTATAAATAAACCGAGCGGCCAGTCTTACACACTTTTTCAACTTCATCGATATCGCCTGCTGTGTGCGGGCCCCGTACAATACTGGCGTATTCTATAGAAGGTCCGACTATAGATTCCTAGACCATTAAACGTAATGTGGCTGTGGAATTGCGTAACTTGGGTTTTAGGCACCCCAGCTTTATTTTTTTCTAGCATTTGAACAGAAGTTACTTGTATGTTCTGACCATTTCACTCGTGAGGCAGTTGTGACACCTAAATACTTACAATTGTCGACTTGTTTGAGAACTGTACCATAAATTTAATAGCTATGCATCAGTTTGGTCATTTTATTCGTGAGGCACAAGTCAACCGTTTTCTCGAAGTTTAGTGCTATATTCCATGTTCTACACCAATTTTCCGGTAGCTGAAGGTTTTTTTGTTTAAGGTAATCAGGTCCTCTGTGGAATTAACCTGATAAAAAATCACGCAGTCATCTGCGCTAACTCAATCAGCTAACGAACAACTGAAGCCTACTCACAACGCATGGCAGAAAGAAAAGCGATGCGATGTTAAAAGCAGTCGCAAACAAGGTGCCACGTGAATTTCAGTCTGGTCTCTTCGCGTACGAGTCCCTGTTCTTGTGTCCTTCCGCCAGTGCAGAATTTATGGAGCATCACCAAAGAGATCACCTCCAAGAATTGTGGGTATGACTTGTTATACGTATTTATGCAAATGAAACACAGAAATGCTCGCAATATGCAACTACTGAATCTATTTGAATTATCAACATGTTTGCTTTTGAATGTAAGGGTTAGGGTTGTGGGAATTCGTGTCCACTAAGCCCGCGCGCCAGGCAGCAGCAAGGACATCGCCACGAAGAAAGAAGTTAAAGTAGAATGCGCAGGACAGGGACGTGTTTGTTGCCGTTTGCGGTTGCATACAATCAACAAAACGAATAACCTTTTGATTGTTCTCTTGTAATTTGTTTGTTTTTGTATATTTACATTTCTTTCTTTCTTTTTCTCATCGTATTTGTAACACCCCAAAAGAATAGGTAATTGTTTCAGCACACAATTCTTGGCCAATCCCCCAGTGTGGGTATGAGCCATAACATGAGGCCATCATCATCATCATCATCATCATCATCATCATCATCATCATCATGACTGGCCGGTACCAGCTAGCTGTGAGCTTCACACACGAGGCTTGTGCCACAAGTTATAGTGATATTTGACAGAAAACATTTTTGATGCTCTCAAACAATTTTTTCCCATAATGATAAACGTCAGTAAATATGTGCAGCATCTACTTCACAGGTCAGTAACTCTGCACAAAGAACACATTTCGCAATTTATTAAACTGCATCTAATAAAGTAAACCTAATGTATCATTTTATAATTTAGGAAAAGCCGTTACTATACTTGTGCAAGTACTGAAAAATGCGCATAAGAACTGCTGGAAAATGTGCCGACTTGTATTCTGCTAATAGATGCCGTTTTACAGAAGTGCGGTGTGTTTTAGTGCGTAGCCAAAGAGTTGGAAATCATGTCCCATTTTCTGGTTTGAACTTAATAACTTCTTACACTTCTGATGATATTTCTGGCAATGCTTGAGGAGAAAACTGAGAAGTGAATAAGCTAGCTTCTAAAATATTTGTTGGGATAAAATCTTTTCTTTTAAACGCCACAGACTTCCTTAATGACAGCTTAGCAGTTGCAACATATTATTATTATTTTTTATTTACGTATATTTGATCAGTGAAAGTCCGAGTTAAAGCGTCTATCCAATCGCCGTCATAGTTTTTCTGTTTGCTGCTCAACCCCCAAACAATTGGAAAGGCTAGAGAACCAACTTTATATCCATCATATCATATTTAAGCTTAGTGCTTGAATTCAGCAGGGGCAAAATTCGAAAAACGTTTCCGCTGTAAGCGCTGTTTGCCATTGGAATAGAACTGTTCGTAAAAGAAGATGCAAGCCAACCGTGATCTTGGACATATTATTAGCGAAGGCTACCGTTAATGTCAAGCAGTTGTTAGGAACAAAAATACTTGTTAATTTCGTCCTTTATTTTTAGTGCGTTCTCTTTGTAAGAATATTATTATTCATTGTCAGTCACTAAGCATAATTATTCAAAGGCTGGTTTGCTTTAGTTATATTAGTATATCTCCACGACATGATTTTGACAGATAACGGAATGATTTCTGATTATACCTTGGGAGCTGCCGTCCTTGCAGACAGGTAGTCGGGCCGCCTTTTCAAGGTAGCTCGGCCAGTCCACAGAGGTCTCGCTGTACAGACCACACGGCTCCGCTGGTGCGACTTGCATTTCGCACTCCTTGAAAGATAAACCAATACGCGTCAGGGTAAGACGAATACAAGCAATAAAAAACAAAACGAGAGAGAAACATTGTTGCAACTAATGATATTTTCTTTCAACGTAATAGTCACACTGGCAAATTAGTTCTGCGGAACTTCGCAAGGCGGAGGAAGATGAATGACAGAGAAAAAAATTCCAGCCACTTGACAGCCTCGTTAAGCAAATAATGAGAAACTCGTACAAGAGAGAGAGAGAGAGAGAGAGAGAGAAAGCAAGGAGAAGAAAGACAGGGAGGTCTACCAGGCATGCGTCCAGTTTGCTAGCCTACACTGGGCTGGGGGAAAGGGGAATAGCAAGAGGAAAAAGGGAAGAGAGAGAGCACTGGGTGCATGTACGTGGGAGGATCCCCAAAAACACTATAAGCGGTCTCTTAAGTCTTTGCGCTTCAAGTAGCGTACTAGTGCACGAATCGCTTTTCGTGCCAGTGATGGGTGTGGCCACGGTCCGAGTATCTTTGACTCGGAGAATGGTCTCGAGTCCAGTCGACTTAAAGTTGTCCGCAGAGAAAGGCGTTGTACGTCGTAGCGAGGACAGTTACACAATATGGTTTCCTCAAACCTACAGGAGTCGTACATAGGGCTCTTGGCCATCCCCATACAATAGGAGTTAGCGTTCGTGAACGCCACTTCCAGCCACAAGCGGCACAGTAAGGTTGACTCGCCACGGGAAAGGCTAGATGGCAGTTGTAGCCGTAATAATGTGTCCAGCTTATGCAATCGGCAGTTGAAGGCACTTGTACTCCAGGAAGCTTGTCACGTTTTGTGTGCAAGTAGACGAAGTTTCCTGGCAACGTCCATCCTTGCCAAAAGTATTCGACGCGTCTGGGTGTCTTCATGGGCAGTCCGAGCAGCACTGTCAGCCAAGTCGTTACTGACGATGCCACAGTGAGCAGGAATCCACTGCAAGATTATGTTGTGCCTTGTTTCCAGAGCATGGATGGTGTACTTCTCTAACATCGGATATCATCTGCTCGTATGTTCTGTGATGTAAGGAAGACTTTATACAGTGAGGAGAGGCTTTAGAGTCACAAAATATGACCCATTTACACGCCGGCTCTTCGGTGACGTAGTTCACAACGGTATGGATGGCTGAAAGTTCTGACGCTGTAGATGTAGTCATGTGGGACACGTTGAACTTAACGGCAATATTCTTAGTTGGAACGACGAAAGCGGCAGTTCTGCTGATAGGCGAGGTCCAACCGTAGGTATGCGGTCATGATATGCCTGGTGGAGTTATAGCAGCGTTGGTTGCTTCAGAGCCATGACGGGTGATTGGCCTTGTTTGTAATTCCGGGAATAGCAAGATTCACTTGTGGCTGTCACAGGACCCACACAGGAGGTGAAGGCTTCGATGGTCGGGGATTCTTGACAGATGGTGAATGTGCGCTCCGAGAGAGTTGACAGCTACGTGTGTCTGGGTCATATAGTATCTCGCGATGCCAGTTGTTGCTGGTGATGAGGTGCACCGAGGCAGCCCTAAACACGTGCGTAGGGCTTGACCTTGTATGCTCTCCAGAGCACGAATGTTCATCTCGCATGTATTTGGCAAAACTGGAAGACTAACGTAGGAGTCCCAGGAGTACCGTACCCTGTAAAGTTGCAGCATAGGATGGACTAATGTACCCCAGATTTTCCCGCAGAGGAATTTCAACATCTGAGCAATGGCAGATAACTTCTTCTTCAGATAGACAAAGTGAGGGCCTCCTGAGATGTTGCGGTCGATGATGACACCCAGAAACTGATGCGTCTTACACAGGATACAATTTGGCCGTTAATTGATTGAACTAAAATACAATGACATTTCTTTGCGCGTAAAGCCAACCAATGTGCTCTTTTCGGTAGGCACACTGAGGCCTTGTTCTTGGAGGTGAGGAGACGTCATGGTTGCCGCTCACTGCAGCGTAGCTCGCACCTGAGGCCGAGTGACCGAGGCCCAGATGCAAATGTCGTTGGCGTATATGGAGACATTATCTGTCTGTGGTAAGCACTCAGCAAGTCCTACAGGGAGGAAGCTGAACAATATGGGGCTGAACACCCCACCCTGTGGCACACCCCAGCAGATGTAATCTTCCGAAGTTGGACCGTCTTCGGCCTGTAAGAAAAAGCCTCTCAGTCAAACAGCCCCGAATTCTTTGATACATCTGGCCACCCAACTCCCACTGCCTCAAGTGAGTTCAGTATAGCCTCATGGGCGTCGTTGTATTGTGCTCGTTTGACATCGAGAAAAAGTGTCATTGAGAGACGATTTAGGCTTTTCGTTCTTGGACCCGGGTAACGGGTAATGGGCGACCTCGACGAAAGCCCGCCATGGCATCGAGATAGATGTTGAATCGCTTGAGGTATCATTCCAAGTGAGCAAGAATAATTTTTTTTCATCACTCTGCCGACGCAACTAGAAAGCTCAATCGGACGATATGATGATAAATCAAGAGGAGACTTTCTAGATCTTAGAATCGGGATCAAGCGGCTCGCTTTACGTTGTTTAGGAACAACGGAATTGTGTCACGACTCATTGTGGTACTTGAGAAGCTCACCACGTGCGCCATGTCCAAGATTGCATAGGGCAGCGTACGTTGTGCCATTTGGTCTTGGTGACGAAGAACGCCTGCAAGTCACCAACGCAGCGTCAAGTTCGTCGAGCGAAAATGGCACGTTCATTTTTAGTACACTTGTCGCGGGGATGTTACTCAGTGATGCGTCGGTAGTGAACCACGGACCCAAGAGCCCGCGAACAGAACTCTTCAACCATTTCAAGCTGCGGGCGGTGTTGGGAGAAGGCCAAAGCAACAAAGGTATTTCTTTGGTATGTACATGAACGGAGACCCCTATTTGTTCTCCATATGTACGACAGCGAACTTCGGAGATCAACCGACTGGCAGAAAGATTTTCGTCGCTTGTTTTCGAATTTATCCATACGGCGCTGGACTTCTTTTTGTATGTGTCGTGAAGCCCAGAGATCTCGGACGGACTTCATGCGCCGATACCTTCTTTCTGCCTATCGGCGTGCCGCACGCAGCCTCTCCAGCTCTATATTGAAGTCTGTTCGCCTTGCTGATCTGGTAAGGGAGCAAATGAATGTTTTCATTCTTTCCGCGATTGTATCTTCTATGATGTATGAAAGGCCTTCCCGACATGTGTCATTCATATGCGCCTTAAACCTCGACCAATCAATTGCACGCAAGATAGTAGAGCAGGATTGTGCAACTCCACTAATGTTTATCCATGTTGGAATATGGTCGCTTCCATGTGTCTCTATGTCCTTAAACCATTGGACGCTGGAGGCGAAGCTCCGTGACACCAAAGTCAAATCCAAGCAGGTACTCCTGCCCCGCAGAAATGTAGGGCTGCCATCATTCGCACAGCACGTATCATTGTCGGCAACAATGAAGGCAAGACTCCTGCCTCTGGAGTCAATTTTAATGCTTCCCCATAGCTGGTGATACGCGTTGAAGTCACCTGTGATAACCCAAGGGTCATTGGTTATTAGCAGTATATCTCTAAGCCTTTTGCCATCAAAGTGACCCGCTGGGGATATGTAAGCTCCGATGAGTGTAAATGACACAGTATTCTTTTTGACATGCAGGCATACATATTGATTGTCGCCATGACGCTCTATCGCGTGGATGGCATATGGTAAAATCCGTGTGGATGTAAACGATTATTTTGCTCCGTGCACCGCACGTGGACGAGACGGAAGATTCATAACCAGACAGTCTGAAAAAAGACGATTTATGTGGTTCGTAAACCACCTGTATGGGGAAAAGATTCGTAAAAACAAATTGGCAAAAGACTGATATACGGGTCCTGAAACTTTTGGCATTCTGCAAGCAGACTGACGCAACTTTAACTTCAGTACGGAAGGAGGCTATTGGGCGAGCCATGGTGCTTATAGGATGCTCTCAAGCACTGAATTTAGCGCATCCAGTATCTGCACAGCTTCGTGCGGCTGGTGTTTGCACTTTGTCCATTATCATGCGGATTGTAGTAATTAGCGATTTCAGCATTACAGCCACTTGCCTGTCTTGGTCGGACAAATCACCGAGTAAACATCGGGGCTTGTCTATCAAAAGTTTGCTGTGATTCTGATGGCGATTGCTCTCACTCTGGTAGAGCCGGTCAAGCTTCGGCAGATGTGATCTTCTCAGTGACCTTGTGCTTCGTGGTCTTTTCCGCATTGTGTGGACTGAGCGGCAGCGCCGGAGGTGATAGTGTGGAAAGTTGCAAGCGCGTCGCAGAGGTAACGGTCTTCCTTGAAGGGCGTCGGCGACGGGAACGTCGCCTGCGGAGTTTAGCGGCGGCTTATTGATGAGATGAATGATGTCGCACCATCTCTTTCAAGAGGGTCACTTCGTTGTTAATATGTGGGCAATTCCTCGACGAAGCCTCATGAGAGCCGCTACAGTTTGAACACTTCATTACAGTGGCGCTACATTTATTTGCAGCGGGAGGCTCGGCGAATTTCATATGAAGAAAGCTTCTCAGTTGGAGAAGCATTTATAGTGATTAGGGGGAACGAACCCGCAACCATCGTCCTTCCGCAGTGGTCACTTGGCCATCTGAGCTTACCCGGATGATAACATCGCAAAGCCAGTATTAATCAAACAAACGTAAAAGCGCAAGACATTAACCACAGATGACTTACATGGTTCGAAAAACGTACTTACATTTGAGAATTAAACGTAAATGCAAATGCTATCTGTTCTGTGTCATGCAAATAAGCGATAAATGAAGCTCCAAGATAGATTGTGTGGCTTTGAGCACTGATGTGTTCATCATGCATACCACGGAAACAGGACCTGCGACTGATCAATCCAGAGATATCCTGTTTAAGTGCTTGCTTTGTCACATCCACACTACTCGCATTAGCCCCCCCCCCTCTCAAGCCAAGTGCCACAGTGTATTCACTGCTAAAGGCTTAAACCAAACAAACATAAAATTTTAGAGAATAAGTGGTGACGACGATAAAATAATTGAAACCAATTATAACGGCCGATAACTGTATTGCGTCTTCACCTTTTTTTCCCAACTAGTGTGTCAAAGTAAACCTTTTTTTTTTTATTTCGCAGGCGTAACAGGCAAACAGAAGCCTCCTCTGAACGCAGTTTCGTGAAACGATGCAGGGAAGCATCTTTGCAGTATTAGTGTCTCCGCCTACCTGCTTGAGGCTGCACACTTGGTGCTGAGCGGCAGGGCTGAATACCACGGCGTCGTCTGCGAGAGGCATGCGACGGATGAGCAGCGTGTAGGCGTTGACCACCCAGGGGTCCGGCTGGCCGCCGTCCATCACGTACAGCACGACCTTGTTCTCACCCACGCCCAGGGTATAGTTCGCCGGCCTGCGACGCGCGTACTCTCAGTTTCAGGTTACGGAGACATTGAAACGGTACACTGCGGGTTAAATATGAATAAGAGTCACACGGATAATCACGAGAATCTTCTCCAGCACACGAAAATCTTCTCTTGCAAGGAGTAATGAACGTGCATCCACATCCGCATGAAAAGCGCCTGTTCGCAACTTCAAACAGAAGGAGCGCATAATGATGAATCGTCAACTTCTGAAGAAGCATTGAAGGAAAGGGACACAGCAGGCGCATTTACGCTTATGGAAAGCAGAGTCTGCTTTTCAAAGAACTTAACAGTCAAGGCACTGAAATTCAAGCCATCATTCGTCACCATTTGCGTGCTGTTTGACGCGCTTCGACGACGCTGCGCGCTGTAACGTTGTGCCGAGCAATGACAAAAGAAAGCGCAAAGGTCCGTTCCCAGGTCGCAGCTCTGCTCTCACTACACCGACAGCTACATCCTTCAAATGAACTGCGCTTATGGAAGTGGTATCGAATTCCTTTCATCGATTGAGCCACACATATAATCCATAGCTTCCCGCAGGACAAGCTGCAATGTAGTCTGGGGGAACGGTGAGAAAGCTTGCGTTTAAGGCTTACGGAAGCGACGAATTGCTCATGAGAGGCACAGGAAAACGGGTGTGAGCTCTGGCGGACTGCTGAGAACGATTACGCGGGTCACGTGTTGGAACCATCCGTGCCCTTGAAAGCGGGAGTTTGAAAGGGTTGTACCTGAAATTCGGGCGAAGCTGCAGAGTTTAACCAGCGTGGGTTCTATTTAATGGGAGAAGAATGACAAAAAAAAGAGAGCAATAGAGCAACGTGTACGCACCCGAACCTGAGGAAGACATTACCGATACCAAAAATATGCACAAGTAACGCGATCCCTACACTAAATCACACTTTGATCTCAGGGAAAAAAACACGACGACAAGAATGCCTACGATTCCACAGTAATAATCGATATCTCCACGAGAACACCCGGTCTGTAGGATGTTTCACTTCACGCTTGCCACGTCTGGAAGCCACGCTACAGAGGTTAGCACGCGTGTTCAGGACGTCATCGCCCTCCTCACCTGGCTGGGCCATACTTGTCGTCTACGCGCACTTGGCTGCCGCAGTGCTGGGCCAGCCCCCACACCTTGACCAACACCAGGTCGTACGAGACGTTGGCGAAGTACTCGGTCCGCTGCGGCTTGAAAGCAGGTTGCAGGCGCACCGACGGTTCGGTCACGATTTGAGCCAGGTACGGCATCGTCGACGGATCTGCGGTGCCGGCGCGGCGAGATCAACGATGCGCTGACGCGCTCCACATTGGCGAGCCACATTGAAACGCTGGCTGTAACGGTCTTGTTAGCATTGCCTTTGAATTGCCGTTATGTCTCGGTTTTGCAAAAAAAAATTGTAATTAATACTGTTTGAAATTTTTGCCCCCGAGAGATGGGAGACCGTAACGGGTAGCGCTGCCAAGAAAAAAACAAAAACGGGTGAGAGGCAAACGGAGCGAGGCAGATACGATGTCTCACGAAGTGGTCAAGACAAAGTAAACGTAAGACTAGAAATCGTAGTCTGCACAAGATAAATCGAACGGATTGTGCTAAAAACTGTGCCAAAGTCCGCTGCCTCAAACCGTGTTACAGCAGAGCCCTCTTACTAAATGTTCTACTCATTAGCAAGCTGAAAGCAAAGCATGACACAGTAATGATTTCTGGAATATATATATATAACGAAATCCCCTTGTAAATCACACAGCAGATGTCCCCTTGTTGCCCAAGCTTTGGAGGCTATTTTACATATTCTTAAATCGAGTTTTCCATCCAATTAACCTGGCGTGGTCAAACTGTTTCCCTTCAATTTCCTTCGAAGATTTAAAGTGAAACGTATGCTTCGGCTGGCAGAAACTACAGGAAAGTTTTCGAATCATGAAGGAAACAATCCGTTTAGCGTACGGTAACCATTGCATAAAAGTAAGTGAGGCCATTCAAAGAGTAACAAGATGAAAAGGAGAATATCAGCATCTAGCGCTGCGCCAGGTAAAGGCATTGCTGCTAAATCGCGTGTAAGCAGACGAAGATAGTTTTACAGGGGAGCGTTCAAAATTTTAAAGCGATGCCATTAACGAAGCGGATGCGAAGGAATATCGCGAGACACTGTAATCTCCTACAACTAATAGCGAATTTGCAGTGAAGGCTGTTCTTCTTTCATTCGACTACCTGTCTCCTCAAAAAAATAAAATAAAGAGGAAATACGGCAATTATTTCTATCTTTCCTTTTCCCGCTTCCGTGCTCATAAACTCCCACTTCCCGCATCTCTTTATGACACGTGTCATTGAAGTCTGGTAAAGTTTAAAAAAAAAAGCTCGGCTAAACCGAGTTCGGCCATTACACTATTCTTCGCCTGTGCCCCAAACGCGGCTAACGGTCCTGCGGACATAACTTATATCAAACCGTCCTGAAACGTCTTGCACAGGTTCGCGAGGCAGAACAAACGGCGATGCGAGAAATAAAAAGAAAGAAACACAGAGCAAGATAAGCTAACAAAACAAACAAATTCGAACGCAAGCAATACAGTCCAAGCGCGCGTTTTTCCGCAAAAAGAAACTACTCAAAGCCATTTTACGCTTGAGCGAACGAGGTAAACACGTTTTCAGCGTAAGGTTTCCCAAATTTCAAGACTAGGGTGCGCGTAACTTTGTCGGTACTTCGGTTCCATTATTACTTTTAAGTTTTCTCAAAACATTACGAATCACGTGCTTCGGTTCGGGACGGGACCGACTTGTGCACGTGTCACAGTGTGTGTGTGTGTGTGTGTGTGTGTGTGTGTGTGTGTGTGTGTGTGTGTGTGTGTGTGTGTGTGTGTGTGTGTGTGTGTGTGTGTGTGTGTGTGTGTGTGTGTGTGTGTGTGTGGGGTGGGGGGGGGGGGTGATGCGCACAGCATTTCCATCTCAGGCGCGCTGTGCGCGCGCAAGGGCACACCGTCGCCCGTAAAACGTCGGGTCATATATCCTCGGAGAATATTGGTGCGTCTCGCTAACAGGAGAATAAATCACGGTCCTTTGTCGCGCTTACCTTTGCTGCATGTGACGTTCGCCGAGGTCGCTGAAACGACAGATGCAAAAGAGAGAGAGAGAGAAAGAGAGAAACGAAGTGTAAGCGCGTCACTTCGCAAAGCGGGCCCAGCTTATTTCGCGAGGCAAGAGACACGCGCGGTAATGAATGTTCAGCTGCTCGCTTCACGTTGGAAACTGTGTATATATACGTTCAACAAGTTACATAGCAGATGCTGTGCACCACCTCTTGCTTTATGTTTTTATTTTTTTCGTGCGCGCGGACGGAGCCACAAGTTTTCCGCGAGTGACACGTTAGAAAGAGGATCGTGCAATTCCTTTCGTTCTAGATGAAATTGCGGGAATGTCGCAGACAAGATTCGGCGAACGCGCGCACCAAAATGAAAGAAAGCAAAACTGCTAACCGTCAACAAGAGATAGGATGCGGGGTAAATTGAAATATTTCAGCTGCGTATCTTTTTTCCTGGTGGAAACAGGCTCATTAAATATCTTCTACGGCGAATACTGATATTCTGTCACATCAGGTGGATTACAAGAAGAGGCGGCTATTGCTGGGCCCAAGTTTTCTGAAATACGCGCTGAATATATGTAGTAGAATGTATTCCAGCATAGGTTTAACAAAACTGTTCATGTTTTTATGTGTTAACTGTAAAAGTAATGGCGTGTCACCAAAGAATTTGAGGATGCATTTCTCACAGTGTGTGGTAAGCCCAAGATTTCTCCTGAATGATGTGACTTCCCAACTAACAGAAACGTGCTCTTTAAAGTAAATAACGTAAAGAAATTGCATGATATTGTTCATTACGTATGAAAGGGAATATTGTTATCCATGCGACAGTACGTAGCACGAAACAACAAATGAAACCCACGCTGGTTTTGTCAGGAAGAAAACCTCCCAATTGCTAAAAAATTCGTAGTAGTCCCGGAAATTTTTCTTAAGACCCGCACTGGTTTCCTTTGTATAGCATCGTGCCACAATCTGGTGGATGACAATTTTCCTAGTATCACACTAGTATTCGTTACGCCAGTAATATCCGCTTCTTCAAGAAATCCAGTGAATGTGGTAGAGAGAGAGCGAGAGATAAACAGAAGGCAGGCATGCTAACCGGTCAAGAGTCCGGTTGGTTACCCTACGCCGGGGGAAGGGAGAAGGGGAATAGAAAGAAGGGAGAAGGAATGTGACAGAATTGGGATATCTGCCTTAGGTGATATTTTCTGTGTCATATTTTTCTAAACAAAGACCACCTGGTATAGGATTTACGTGCCAGGTAAGTACAGTGAAAGAGAGCATGCATAGAAAAGCAAAGAGATGAGTCAGGCTCATCTCGGCTAGGCTACCTCCCACAAGGGGGCAGCGTTAGGGGATAGGAGGAGGAAGTGAGAGGAGAGGATTACAGGCTCGCAGAACATAAAGCACGTGCACAATTCAGTGGTATCACGCACCGTGGCCAAAGTCTAATATGTAGGCTCGTATAGGCCTGAGTAACCGTACAGAGGCCTAGCATTCCGTTCTGAAACTAGACGATTGCGTCACTTACGTCTCCGCACTACTGAACATGGGAGGACGCAGAGAAGGTAAGTAGAACTGACAAGTTAAATATGCGGGAAAAAGGAATAGGCGGAAACGGGAAGTTCGCTGTCCGGAAACAAACACAGGTGTTCACTAGAAGGCGGCATTTAATGGCGTAGATAAAAAAATGCAGGAAGCTTAAGCTTCACCTTCACGAGTGGAACGCGACAGCATTCAAAGATCCCTGACTGCTTCTCACGCTTACCGGCAACTGCAGCTTATGTAACCGTAATGTTTACCGGCAAACGCTGGCGGCGAAAGCTATGCACGAAGGCGCGCTTTCTGGTAAAAACGCGGCCTCTTGCGTGGAACGATGCCGGAGGTAGAGCACAGCTGCGCCAAACCTCAAGCGGTTGGAAACGGGGTTTGTGTTTCTGTTTCCACGTAACAGAGTTATGTCTTCGCGCATATTCAAATTACAATCCGAGGCTATCGTGTCTCTAGGTTGTGTGTAAGTCATATATTTACAAATTTTCTGAAGAATTTTACTTTGAGAAACTCAATTACTTCAGTAAAAGCTACGCGCCACACGGAGGGCTGATTTTTCCCTTACGGACAACGCCGCCGACGCCGACACAGGATATTCTGTGGCGCAGAACCCTTACCGCTATCGTATTAAAAGCTTACGTATTCTTGCGTGAGCACTAGCTCGCTTACGCGGAGTCCCATGGACTGTGTATTAGACATACAGATGTGCTTGGCAGCTAGGGATAAATGTAGGCATCCGTCACATGACCTATGGACAAGTCGGCAACAGTGCGAGTGCGTGTGCATATTATTGCATGCTCACGGGCGCGTCTATGTCGAAGCAGTTGACCGCGTGCCATGCTGCTAACACCGTTTTGTTAAAGATAAGCGATTCAGCGAATAAAACACTGAACATAAAATCACCTTTCAGGAATTCAAACGCGTAACTGTGCGTATAAACCCTTCCCGAGTTAGTCACGAAAGAATTTCTGCATAGTGATTTCATAGTTTTCAGGATGTTTATCTGCGTGAGGTGCCAGCGCATTTCGGTTGCGCCGACAATGGTGCTTCAGTAACGCTCTTGAAGGCAGGCGTGTACTCACGTTGACTCGAGGCGTAGAAATCCTGACTTCCGCTGAGGAAGTCGTCCTCGTGTTTCTCATTATGCTGCGCCGACGAACTGTTGGTCCCTTTCCTGCGTCGAATGCCTCGTTGTTGAATCAACACACAACCCTCGCGTGTGTAAGCGTATCATCGTCGTACTATGAGAAACATCAATTAAGGAGAAGGAAAAGGGAAATATTTATTTTAAAAACCCGCCTTTCGGAGCCCGACCGGTTCCTTCACTGGTGAGGTGGCGTGTGGCATAGCAGCGCTTATATGCGTTTTTGACGTGCGACAGGTGTGCACACAGCCGCGCAGACGCTTTTCCTAGACCTGGACGTAGACCTGGACTTTCGTAGACCAGGAACACTTTTCGGAAGTGTTCCTGACGAACGATTGACCTTACTGGGCGTCTTATGGATATGCCAGGATTCCAAAAGGATCCGCCGCCGGTGGTTGTTTTCTCTCTCACAGGGCGATCTGCTCGGGCTCCGAAACGTCGGATTTCTAAAATAAATTTTTGTGGGAGTTTTCCTTTTCGTTCTCTTTAAATCGTTTGTACTCAACCAGGCAGATATAAGCCGAATGTTTACCTTTTATGAGAAGCATCGTGTGAACTTAAGACTTTTCTATACATGTGCTTGGCTCATTGGAAGATTTGAGCATCATTTCTCATTATTATCTTTCTTTCTCTGTAAAACCCTTTCTGCTATCCGTAACTATGCATCAGCAACTCAGGGGCACGTCTCCCTACACCACCCTCCCCCCCAACCCCCCTCCCGCCAAGCCCTTTCTTTTCATTAAACGTTCTCTTCTACTATGGCTTTTATTCGATTTAACGGGTGATTGCTCGCACCTCCATTTGCAGCCTGTTATACTGGAAATCCAACAAAAGCGGCTTAACAAGTGCCCAGCCACGCAGCAACACAGGTGAACAGTACGTAAGCAACACACGTGAACAACGCATAAGGGAAATTACGCCCAAGAAGGCGCACACAGACACGACCTCGTTGACCGCATGTATTGCAGTAATGCACTCATAGACAGGATTTCACTTAGCCGCATCAAAAACCAGACACACAGGATGAATGTGGAAATATCAGCGGTCACCGTGATGAACAAGAAAGCAACACTTGCCGTGCGTGCGTGCGTGTGCGCGCACGCACTTCCCCTTTGCTTTTTTCGTTCCTATTTCAATGCATATATGTTTTCCAAACAAATAATGGGTGTACTGGTTCCCACTTCCCATGACCGCTAAGCAAGCTCCAAGCAAATAGATCATCTGGCTGGAACTCCCATCCAGAAATAGCAACTATGCGTGCAACACGGGCAGGAATAGTCGTCGAACTCGCGAAGAAGAGAGGTATACGACATTTCTTTTTCTCGGAAATCGAACGGAAAGCCGCGCAGTGAAAGCAACGAGAGAAAACTCGAGTCAGGCCCGGCCAAAATGCTGGCGTTCTATCTCCCCGAAGTTGTGTACACGGGAACGAGCAAACGAACGAATAGGGCCTTGCGCATGAATTATGCATGGCAGCGAACCTGAGCCTTCAAGAGGCAAACACGAAAGCAAGTACGAGCGCCGGTCGGTCGGCCTCCACTTTCTCTGCGTAATGATTTCTTCGTCCGGCATTTTACGAATCTCATATAAATAGTTGAAGAGCCTAAATGGGAGATCGATGCGGGACCACGTACGTGCTCCGGGTCGAACCAGGTATGCAACACTGAAGCGGGACCACTGCGCCCCAAACCTTATTTCTTGTCGGTTTTTCTGAAGAACTCGCACTGCTGTCTCCTCCATCGATACGCTTGCTGTGATCTGGCCATATCGAGGGCTACAAGAGGGGCGCGTGCGAGGACTGGAAGGATACGATTGCGAAAGCGGCCGAACAGGTCCGTAGCGCTGGACCCGCAGAGTGATTAGCGTAACCATTCGCCTCGAACAATCGCGGTTTTGCGGTGTTTGGTGAAAAGAACGTCGATAAAAGAATTGGTTCGTTAGCTGGCGACGAAACCTGACGGCACCCCGAAGTTACGACCTCGAGACCTACGTCGCAAAACGATTACTACGCATGTTTGGACGCATGGCCTGAAATTGCGGAGGTTCAAAGAACTTTCAAGTTTTTAAATTTTTTTACAAAAGGCTGTGATGCTACCAGCATTGAGTGGATCACTGCAAAAATGCTTCCCTGACGGTCTTCAACTGCCATGTTTACTTTCAAATCATTCTTACGGTTTTTTGGTGACTGTCCTCTCCAGCTTCAATGTATTAAAACCAAGCTTTGGAATGGTTCGTCATTCCTACCTGGCATTCAGCTCTTAGACGCCCGTTTCTGTGGCGAGCGACGGCGTCGTTCCTCGGCGTCCTCTCAACCGAACGGACGAGCACAGCAAGAGGGTGAAAGAGCAAACACAGGGCGCGGATGAAAAGCGGCGATAGCGAAGAGAGCGCGAGGAGGAAAACGGAGGAGGAGGGCATGGCAAAAGCAGGAGAAGAAAAGCGTAGTGCCGTGCACGACGGGATTTTCGGCGACGATGTCTACTAGATGGCGCCAGAGTAGTGTGCCTCGATTGTCTGTATATGGAAATAAAGCTCTACATGAGCGGAGGTCTGTCTGCGGCGGCTGCTGTGAATCGCACCGACGCGTCAGAATTAGCGAAGCAGTCGCGCCACACTTCGTTTCGTTTGCAATGTTCCGCACGAGACAGCTTGTTCGCCTCAGCCAGTACATCGCGAAATCAAAACACGTATACAGCTGCCTTTAAATTTCGCATTGGGAGTATCGTAATCGTCGGTGAATTTCTCATCTCGGTTATTTTTTTTTTTTGCTTACTTGCTTGCAGGAACCGGTCGCCAGTGCAAGGCAGAGAGAGAGAGAGACAAGGGAGAACATACAATCGACGCCACAGGTTCGCGCAGTGTAGTTTCTCCGATATGGCTAACTTCGTGTATATACTGTCCACGCGAACTTTATTTCGCGGTAATATGGCCCCCTTTTTACGCAACTTAATACAGCACATTATATTCCAAGAACTGCGCCCAGGCTACACCTCAATATGGCATCATTAAAACTTATTGAGCAGATAGTAAATGATGATTAGTGTTAAAACGATTCCTTTTATAATTTTGTTTGTGTTTCCATCCCTCCAGTTTATGCCGGCAAGGTGTTGCAGTGTATATATCGAAATCACATGGGTCGGCTCATTTAGCTAGAAAAGCCGGCAAGATAGTGGCGTGAAAGGGACGGATGTCCCAGTATTGAACCTTCTTTTCTGGCGCGCCATTCTTTTTCTTTTTGACATCGGACTGTTGGGCTGTAGCCACACATTTCCTTAGGCTATACTTACGGTTGCCTCGAGTGCACCTCTCGGTTTTGCAATCGTAAGGCTCGTAATAACCGAGGGAATTTTACGCTATCGTCAGTCTTGGCGCGACGCAGCGAACGGGAAAGCGTGATCGCGCTCATCGGCACTGCATTGCATTGCGGACGACCGGAATAGGAAGCCGCCGAAGAGCGGTGGACAGTGATAGACGATCATAGGCTCAGCTACCGGCGCCTGATGTGCTATAATCATTTAAGGTTTACAGAACAACTGCGCTTCTTTCTGACGACGTTTCTTATGCCAAGCTTTCTTTCCTTCTCAATATCATTTTCAGATCACAAGCTCAGCTACAGGCGCTTGACGCGCTATCATGATTGAGGAAACGAGTTAGGGCAAAACACATACGCCTGCCGGCGCGCGATAGCTGGCGCCCGCGCGCCTACGCATGCGCAGATGGTGCGGGACAGATCGTACGCGTCGAAGCGCGGCGGGATCATAAATATCTCCAGACAAATATCGGTGCTCTGATTGCCTAACAAAAATGAGAAACGACGTCTGCCAACGCCCTCCTTAGTTCAAGCCGCCATTCCTCGCGAGGCGCGACGGACGCAAGACGCGCGCCAGCAAGCGAACGTGTAGTTTGGCCTTTACAACACGACTGCGCTTCTTTCTTACCATTTCGTTCATGCCGAACTTTAGTTTCCTTTACGCTTTCATACAACGCTGTATACTAAATCCACCGCCACGGTAGTTGCACTTTATCACAAGCAAGAACATTTTCGGCTTAGAAATAGCCCACTGAACAGTGTTACTGCCAAGAAGGTTGAAACCAAGATTGCTAGAGTGGAGCTCATGTCTCAGAAGTGAAGCCGGACCATCGTCATCTTAAAAAATTATGGGGTTTAACGTGCCAAAACCACTTTCTTATTATGAGGCACGCCGTAGTGGAGGACTCCGGAAATTTTCACTACCTGGGGTTCTTTAACGTGCACCTAAATCTAAGTACACGGGTGTTTTCGCATTTCGCCCCCATCGAAATGCGGCCGCCGCGGCCGGGATTCGATCCCGCGACCTCGTGCTCAGCAGCCCAACACCATAGCCACTGAGCAACCACGGCGGGTCCATCGTCATCTTAACATTGGCACGAAAAAACGTTAGTTGAATAGCGGGCACAAAGCGTTTTCTTCCCAGCCGCGGAGCGAACCGAAGAGGTCGCCGTCAGGCATCGCGTGGCGGCCATCCGGCCTTCCTGACGAACCCATGAATTAGCTCCCCACTCTGAAGAATAAGGTTTTCTCTCTCTCTCTCTCTCTCTCTCTCTCTCTCTCTCTCTCTCTCTCTCTCTCTCTCCCGCTTCGGGAAATTTAGGACGGTTACTATTTTGGCGTAAAGATATCGTTCAACATCTTTCTTTCTGTCACTGGTTTTAGAATGAAACCTAAACGTCTTGTCAAATTTTGTGGCAAATCATGATATCAAAACGTAACTAAAAGTAACATTTTAGCCAGAATCCACAAGCTTTTATTTTCCAATTAGCCTAGCAGTTACAATAACTGACTAAAAGGAAGTGAGCTCTTAACATATTTCAGCTGTCGCGGCCTTCTTTCATAGTAGAAGTATAGGCAAACTTTGGCTTCACCTGCGCTGGTAAGAAACTGTAGAGGCTGCAACTCCAGAAACATTTTTTAATACGAAAGTGTTTTATGCCGGTGTCCACCATCAACTTTCTGTAACGGATATGACGTTCGCGCGAAAGCGTAAACTATGATCCGTCTTGATAGGGATGGCGCTGCCACCTAAGAGCGGTGAAGCAAAGTACTGCATCATGGCACTAACGAGCGCGAACATTGAGCGCTTCGGTAGTCCCAGCGTAGCGGAGGCTCAAACACGGTGTAGCCAGGTGTAGGCGGTGTAGGCATTCTGCTGAGGTGACGACGCAGTTCCGCGCATGACTCGTCTTTCGCGTTCGATTAGCCTATGACGCCTAGTCGCCTACGGAACGCAGCTTCGACATGCATCAGTAGTGCGTACACGCCGCTTACAACTTCGCTTGCGATGGCACCAACTAGGAAAACTGCTGCACTGAGCAGCGCATAAATGCAACGACGTCGACGGGTGAATCTCGCCTTGGTCCGGCGAGAGACACGCCAACGTGAAGCAGAACGCCTTCGAGCGTTCGCGTCGCACGCTGCGAACTCTGCCACTCGCATTCCTGAAGCTGAGCGCGTCGCAACTCAACATGGCTGCCCAAGACACTAGGAAGCCGGACCACAATGCCCGTACCTTCACCGAAGTGACTCGGCAGCAGGACGCGGCTCGCCAACCAGACGCTTCGCGACAAGCAAACCTGCAACACGGTCGCCGACACGGTCGGTGATTCCGAGTTCACGAAGCAAACATGCAACGGCTCCTGTGAAGACAAGTGTCACTTTCACGTTCTACTGACTCCGATAAAAGAGGGATTCACCATATTTTACAGTTAAGCTGTACATGGATAGGTTCTGAAAATTTTTGCGCCCGTCTATCAAGTCGCATCGAGAGAGTAAAGAATTACCGCCCCTTCCAGTTCCTGAAGATGGTCGAACAGCGAAGCTGTGTCAGCTACAGCGAGTGTTGCACCGAGTATTACACCATGCAAGTCAAATTTCGCAAGCAGTCTATGTTGTAAATCTTTTGTTTCACAATTCATTCACCTCACTTTCCCTTTTGCGGTAGGCAGACTCTTCCTCAGGATTACGCACTACTAGTTGTCTTCCCATAGTTGTGGCTGGGATGAAATCTGCGGAACCACTAATCCAAAGTTCCATATATCGGGCGCAAGGCTGATCACTGGAGATGCGGGAACTGCAATCGTTTTGACGATTAGTTGGATCGGTTTGACGATTGATGTGGCTGCCGGCACTTCTTGCTGGCGCAGTAAGTGCCGCGTTTCAATCGCTGGGCACTGTTCTTTGGCCGCAAACCGCCAGCTTAACATTTCTTTCGCGGCAGGGTGGAATCAATCGTCGTTAAATTCAATTTCGGCTCGATCGCCGAAATTGCACCGTGTGACAACCGTACAAGGTTATCTAATAAGATAGCATTCTCATATGGAGAAAGGGGTCACTCCAACACCTTTACCCCTGTTGAACTCTTCTTTTCCTCTCCGGCTAGGTCGCGTGGCCCCTTTTTAGCGAAGTCCGACAACAACGGCACAGGGTCCGCATAAACACTTTCGCTGTAATAAAACGTCGTATTCTGCCCACCAACTGCTGTGCCTCGTTTTATTCTTACGTAGTCATCACCCAGGCGACGTTATCAGAAGTTGCACTTTGGACTTGCTATGGGCAGTACGCGCGTAGTTCGCTCTGAAGAAGAACGTGCCCTCAAAGACCGCCGATGCGAACAACAGCGCGAATGGGCGCGAAAGCGACGGGAAGCCGCTGCCACCGAACGCGCAGCGGCCGGCGCGTACAGTAAGTAAAGTACCATCAGTTGGAAAACGCAAGGCGTCGACGTGGCTAACATCCATCGGCATGTTTCCTCGGGGCGACGACGAAGTTCGAGCAGGAGTTCATGGGCAACCCGTTTGGCGTCACTTGTGTGGTGTGTGACCGACTGTGGTTTGACCTGACCACCATCGAAGGCGTGCGTGATCAACAACAGCGTGAATGCGCGGCGGTGGCGTTGCGGCAGTGTGTGCAGTCGGGGTCCTGACGGGCACAACGATTGCGCTTGGCATGCGCGTCCCGCTCCTCGTCGGTCGTATTCGCCTGCCGTAGCCGCACATGTTCTCGCTGCTTCTAGCGCCAAAGGACCATACGGGCCCTCTGTACTTCGTCGGTGTACCACAGCGACTACAAACCTATGGTTACTGTGTTAATAAGTCAGAGGAAATAAAAGACGATAACAACCACGAAGTTACGTGTTGGTGTCTTTATTCAATCAATACAGCAACTATGTAAATCAATATGTTTACCACAGTAGTCATCCCAATACACCTTCGCTCGGTTTGATAAGTTGATAGCTGCGCTGGCGCCGGAGCGTGAGTCGTTAGCAAGGATTCCAGCTGCAGAGGCGCGCGCTCACGCCACGCGCGCAACCAATCAGAGCCATTTCGCTTCCGCCGGGGAGGGAAAGGGCAGGAAAGGGTTTCGCACGCGCTGCGTCAGCTCCGTTTCTGCTCAGTTCAGTCTCGAAAAACGGATGGGACGGCCACGCGTTGTGCGTTCCCCCGAGGAACGGGCACCATTCCACGTTCGACGAGTGGCCGCGAGAACTCGCCCGTGAAACGGCTTGCCGTCGGCGCGCCGATCCAGCCGCTAGAACCACCCGAGCCCAGGCAATCCGACAGCAACGAGAAGATCCCGAGCTGAGGGAGTTGGAGGCCGAAGCAATCTGGCACCGTTACCTATGGGTTACTTAACCACGACGTAGGTCAGATGCACGCAGGACAAGCTTCGCTTGCCCCCGTTTTCCGGTAGGGGAAGGGCTGGCAATTTTTTTAAGTATACCGTAACTTTCTCATCGCGCATTTCTCATAGAGCCAAGGTTTAACAAAACTGCAACACGGTCGATCGGCGACCGCGAGTTCACGAGGCAAACATGCAACAGCTTCTGTGGAGACACGTTTCACTTCCATGTTCTACCAACTCCTATGAAAGTGGGATCAACCATATTTTTTTATTGCGATAGCAATTATATGGGCACTCCAGGCGCATTCCTGCCATCAGCGTCGCGGTGAGGTTCACGGCGACGCTAATGGCAGGAGGCACACAAAGACAGCGCTGTATTTGTGTGTCTGCTTTTTCCTACGTCCGTCTTTCAGTCACGCTTACACATTATATCTTTGTTCTGTCTCTATGTGTGTGCTTTTTCCTACGTGCTTGTCCAGTCATGCTTAAACAATCTATCATTGTTCTGTCTCTTTCTTTCTACGTCCTCGTTTAGGAATGCTTACAGATTCTATCATTGCTAATTTAGCTAGTAAGTGAATGTTTACAAGTTTATAAGGCAGATAAAACTGCTATCCTAACTTCGTGCAGTTATCGACTAAGTTGCTATCGCAATCGGTGGTTCGGCGTTCCAGCGAAGCTGCGAATGTATTATTTTTTTATATGTCTCATAATCAGCACGGTACACTTCTCATGCAGCCAAAATTTAATAAGCCGCGTAGGGATGTCTCTTTAATAGAACATAGTACTTTCTCCGATTATTTCTGCGGCATATTACTCAAAATTGCGTCAAGATTTCTAGTGATCGCGTTGCACATCAACACCACAAAAAGATAATTGACTGCAACATGTAGCTTTTCATTTCATAAACCTGTATATAGCAAAAGAATTAAAACAACATTGAACTAGGCGCTAAACGCTTAATAAGCCCAGGTCGACGACCCACAGGGTCACGTAGCAGTTGTGCACGGTGTCGTTCGCGGACACAGAACACGAAAACACATGCGGGCTAGACACGAAATGCTTCTCAAAGACTTGTTCTCACTGACGTAGGCGAGCGCACGCTCGGTCATTTCCGCCTTCCTGTTATTCTGCCACTCACTCCACTTCCTTGCACTCATCGAAGCCCGTCCTTGGCTGCCCTGCGACATAAGGTACTCTCGTTGTATTTCTTCCGAAATCTCGGCAGCTACGCGTCTGTACACTGTGCGACTATATTCTATGAAACGGCTTGCAAATGCTGCTCGACGCCATGCTTCTCTAGCAGGCACGATAAAATTAACGCATTTGGGCGAGACGGCCCTCGCGAGCTTCGGCCGTCTTCTTGGCGCGACTGGCGGGTGTTTTGGCGAGGCCAGCTTGACTTGGGTCGGCACTCTCACCGGTTGATCGAGCGCGCGCAGCTTCGGCACGCTTGCTAGAGCGTCGACTAGTGTCTAGCGACGCTGCAGCAAGCCACTGTCACGGACCCCACACACACATTGTGAGACTCGCGCGGCCGGCGGATCTCCGCTCTCCCTGCTTCTCCGACCCAACTCCAAGCCTACTCATGATGATGATGTTGATGATGCTTATTGGCATGCAAAAGGTAGCCTTCGAGATGTGTTTCTGTCGTTCAGAGAGAGAGAGAGAGAGAATAAACATTTTTATTAGGTAAATGCAGCTGTGGAGAGGCGTCCTTATTCCAGAATGCCTTGAGCTCGGGCCGCGTCCTGGGCCCTCGCAATTAGCCGTTGCTGATCCTCGAGGTCGGAGCTGGCCAAGGCTCTCTCCCAAAGCTCGTTAGTGGGGTAAGGGGTCGGAGGATTTAATGGTGCCGCTCTGCAACCCCCTACTATGTGCCTTAGGGACCCGGGCTCAGCGCAGAAGCGGCATTGCGGAGAGAATTTTGTAGGGTGTATCAGGTGATTTCTGGTTGGGTGGGGGAATGTATTAACCTGTAGAGCTCGGAGGAATCGCTCCTGCTCTCTAGGTAGTGACCTGTGTGGGGGTGCATATGTTCTGCGGGTTAGCTTGTAGTGTTGTGTGATGTCTTGGTAAGAGACTAGAGGGTGCATGCGCTCAGGTTCAGATTCCTCGGCGTCGGTGGGGTGTGGATTTAGACGCACCTATGGAGAAAAATCAAATAACGTAATTGGAAACCAAGTTCTTCTTGCGATGCTTTATTTCGCGCCGTAGGTTATCGTGGCATGATGACAGAGCAAAACTCGCTTACTCCATGCAGCAACAAGGCTAGATATGATAGTGTTACTCATAAAAAACTTTGCGGTAGATCCACTGTACTTCTTTAGATCGACAATATGTGACATTTTCTCGGAACCTGGCAATTAAATTTTACGTAAGGATGCGCATGGCCTGTGCAATTTCCAAGTGCGGGCATAAGAAACGGTTCGTGTTATTCTCCCACCACACAAGTTCCGTCTCATTTGCCTTCGCGGTAATGCGCATGTAGCGTTCGTCTTCTGCGCCGCGTTTTTAAACATAGCGAATATGTACCTGCCCGGAAGACGCGAAGACACACCCACTCCGCTCCATCCTCGCGACGCGACCCACGTGGCCCAAACCAACGACAAAGGGGGGTGGGGAGTGAGAGGGTTATTTCTGCATAAAATTTTAAGCAACCAAGCGAATTTGCATAGCCACCATTAACGGAAATGCGGCCGACATGGAATGAAATCGAGTCGCGATTAGGCCGCAATATGTCGTACTCAGCAGCGTAGCAACGTAGCAACTGAGCAGCTGCAGTGAGTAAACTACGTTGTCGCAGACGATCGAACCGCCTGCTATGCAAATGCAGAAACAGCAACAATGGAAATGGAAAGTTGGGGCTTGTACGTGATTCATAATTATGCCCACGTATAGCAGGGACTCAACACGAGCAGGAGCGCTGGTTCATGTTAGTCTTATGACTCGGCGCTGCGCGAACAACTAAACAATAAGGACATGCGCAATACAAAACAAAACTTAACTAAACAATGACAATATCACAGAATGACCACAACTGTTCACACTGAGTCTGTGGACGGTTTATTACTTCGCCTTTTCGTTACAGCCTCGCAAAGTTTATCTTCTAGAACTTGCGCATGGAAACGACGTGGAAAGGCAGATCCTTTGAGCAGATACAGCTTTAATTTCTAGGTTAATCGACGAGCTTCATGTTAGCCGCTATTACTGATGAACACCGCCTTCTCTTCGCTGACATGACTGGGTACATCCTAAGTACTTTGAAGGAAACGAGCACCAGGGTATGCTGACCTCTTATCGCACATTCGAGTGACGCTTCTCGAAAGTACCTGGAAAGGTTCGAAAGTCGTTTACCAGGGAATCTAAGCTTTGCCTTCGCATTACGCACGCTTCTATAATTTTAAGAAAGTGGGATAGCGCTATTCAAAACATGTGTCTGTAATACAGCTTGATTCTTTATATATATATATATATATATATATATATATATATATATATATATATATATATATATATATATATATATATATATATATATAGATATATATATATATATATATATATATATATATATATATATATATATATATATATATACATATACATATATATAAAGAATCAAGCTGTATTACAGACACATGTTTTGAATAGCGCTATATATATATATATATATATATATATATATATATATATATATATGTTTGTGTGTGTGTGTGTGTGTGTGTGTGTGTGTGTGTGTGTGTGTGTGTGTGTGTGTGTGTGTGTGTGTGTGTGTGTGTGTGTGTGTGCGCGCGTGCGCGACCATCAGAGTGCCGCAACAGTGCTCTGAAAGAACCAGTCGAGTACGTCGTTAAAATCACGAAAATCACGATGGAGCGTGACTCGTGGAGTTTCAAATGGTTGTGTAGTCGTAGACAAAAGTGCTAACACCTGTTAAAGACCCGGTGGCATGACGACTCACCAAACGTCGCTAGGCTCCGGCTCCAGGTCGGAGTAGTTGTCGTCGGCCACGTGACGGTTGAAGTGCCTCTGGAGCGCCACCACAATCGGGTGCATATCGGCAGTACCATGCTGGCTGCTACTCCTGTACAAAAAGGAAGCGGATCGAGTCAAAAGACATTGGTATAGACTGACGCGTGAGGGTAACTACATCACGTAGGTCGAACCATAGAAAACTGCCTTCTCAACATTTGGGTAACGCTTCCGAAATCTGTGATGCTTATCGTCTAGGAAACAAGGACATCTAACAGAGTACACGATGACAAAGCTCTGAACATATTTATTAGGAGCTTTACTGGGCTCGCATACGTTTTTTTTTCTTTGGCCTAGAATAAGCATTAAAAATAAAATAAACCAGAATTCAGAGCTTCGAAATAATGTTGGGCCTCTCGACCGAAAAGTTGCGTTATTTAAGCTGGCAGCCAATGGATTTATTAACGCTCTTCGCATTGCTGAAACAGAGCTACATGTTCAGTTATAAAACCGGTATGTTCTAATTATTATTACGTACGTGTGTCACTGTATTACGAGAAATATACAACAACGGTAACCTTTCGCCTGCGGTGTTACAATTTACAACACAGCATATGACGTCGTTGGTGTACATGCTCGTCGTTACTGTATTTTTTTTTCGCTCTTAAGCTGCAACAGGCTGATAGCGCTACAGCAACTACATACGCACAAAATGCAAATGCAGAACGGTTTGCAATACGTAACGTAGTCATGGTAGCTTTCAACGTGCATTTTGAAATCGAATCAGTCACGTCGCTTTTTGACAGAGTTTAAAGAACCTTTAGAAATCAGCTCTGTCGAGTGTGTTTAATGCCAGAGGGGAGACGCTGGGTGCTGGCACGCCCCCTCCTATCCCCCCCCGCCCCCCACCAAGTACACTTCCGAGACATGCCGGCACTTAAGTGCTGAAAGTATTGGGTGTGCAGCAAATCCTCTCTCCCTCCCCCTTTCTTTTTCACACTACCCTGAATCCACCTTTGGTTTAATGCGTTTGTAAAAACGCATATTGCCGAAAGTAAACTCGTCAGTGCGTACGCCTACCTTTGTATGTCTTCGGTCGCTCCCCCTGCTTCAAGAGTTCCCATGTGAAGCTGTTCTAGCTCGTCGACGAAGGTTTTGTACTGTCCGCTCTTGTACGTTGGGTACAACTGCAAAAGTCAGAGCAAGACAAAAGAAGTTGCTTTTCGTGTTCAGTGCAGATAAAATGATTCCTAAGAAGTGAAAGTGTGATATTATCTTTTATATCAGTCAGGGGAACTAACCTTTTATGTTGTAGAAAACACGCGCATTTATTTTGCAATTATTAGACAAACAGTTCCCATGCTGAGAAAGAAGTTCATATGATAATGTGAGGTGACAGGAGAGCATTCTCACAATAAAGCACTTTTGAGGATAGCCCGTGGTAAAGTGATATAGAAAAAAAAATATGTAACTCCCAGTTCTGCCGTTTCTGCGATTGGACAATAATCAGTAAGGCACCACAGACAAAAGTTCAAGAATCTGGCTGTCTTCACGCGGTTGCTCTGACGTTACGTTCTTTTCCCCACCAATCGCCGCTTATAAGTGCACACTGACCAATTTGCACTAGCACCGACGTAGGTAGTACGCTTCTCGCTCAAGCCTTTGTTTCTGCAGCAGCGCGGTATTGTGGCGCCATCTACCACGGACCTGTAATTGCCGGTTATGTCTCCGAGATTTGGGTGACTACCTTCAGGCATTTTCCCGCGTTTTCTTCCATGCATACATGGTGTTATGATGGCAGGATGACACGAACGGGTGCGGACGCTAAGTAAAACCTCTACGTCAAGAACATTTGCTTGATTACACACCATGGAGGGACATATGACGCACAAGAGGCTTCAGACAAGAAAGCCCAAGACCAGGTCGTACATTAAACACAACTTGTTACCACAAGTAAAAAAGAAAAAAAAAGACAGCCAACAGGAAAAAGGCCGTCGGTGAGAAAACGAAGTTCCTTAAAGGCAATTCCTCTTGTTCTCTTGCGGAAACTGCCCCCCGAGAGACGATAGCAGCTGTGCTATTCATCGGTACAATAACGTGCAACGTCATGAGAAACTTGCAACCTAGCGTTTCGCTCGAGTTACGTAAGCAGCGTTGCGAGATCACGTTCTAATGAGGCCGCTGTTAAGCGCCGTATATAACGTGGTCATTAAGCGGCAGCATACTGTGCCCTTTTCAATTCTCTTTGCAATTCAGTATTGCCTTAATGCCGTCTACCGCAATTAACGCTGGCTCACAACAAATATTATATATATATATATATATATATAATATATATATATATATATAACTGTATATATATATATATATATATATATATATATATATATATATATATATATATATATATATATATATATATATATATACACGCACTAGTAAAGCAGACGTCGATTAAACGCAGCGTGCCTACCCCATTTTTTCAGGAAATAAACTAAGGACAACTAATAAGCTTCAGCTGCTGGTGAAGCATCTTCAATGCTGAAGTTAGGAGGGGAAGTTTTTGCTCTAGATCCGGAACTAGAGCGGCCGCTCGCACTTAGCTCTGGCGTTATGTTTCGACATTCTGGTGCTGTTAAGAGTGCGGCTGATCCTACTCTGCGCCGTACGCATCCACGATGGCTAGTTAGTTACTGGGAAAATTTTCGTAGCGTGTCGAGCCATGATGCTATAGATTTACACACTTACACATAATACAATGTTTCCCCGGAAACCGGACTTTGTATTCTGTTTGAGTGCTCTTTCTCTCCTCTCTGTCACTTTTCGTTCTTTAAACCTTTCCTCCAACGCAGGGTAGCAAACTGGACGTGCATGTGTTTAACCGTCCTGCCTTTCGTCTCTCACTGTCTCTTGGCTGCCATGGTTTACCACTTTCATTCATCTCTCTCTCTCTCTCTCTCTCTCTCTCTCTCTCTCTCTCTCGTTCGTGTGCGACACTTTTGTATCAAGACGTAAAACGGCACTTGGGCAATGCTCTCAAAAGTGTCTGCATTAAGAGCGTCTGAAAGCTTTTACTAAAGAAATTCCTGTAGCTAGCCTCGCTGTAAACCCACACCTCCATTCTCGGCAGCTTACACAATTCTCTCGCTCGCCACCCTCTCCGCGCCGATCTTGCGCCGTCTCTCCAGGCTGGCTCGCGACAATAGGAAAGAAAACAAAGCGCGCTAAAGCACCTAAACGACCGCTTTATATCCTATAGAGCGTCGTCCCTGGAGCACAACGAGGCCTCTCTCTAGCGCTTCTATCTGGCTTGCGCATTAGCTAGATTGCTAAGCAGCTAAGCGTGAAGCAAAAAAAGCGCCGCACCCAGACACGTAGCTTCCCGCACCTCCCCACCTCCTTCTTCTTTCCCCTCAGCCCTTCCGCTTACTCTTTCCGTAGCCTGAGAGTGGGAGCACCGGAAAAAGGCCGCGGCACTCTTTCCGTTTCCCGAGCTGGCAGTTCCGCCAAAGCGCAAGACTCCCAGTCGCGGCAGCGAAACGCCATCGATACGCGGAGGAAACGGGAAAAAACGAGCGCACCCTTCTGAAAGAACACTGCACGGCGCTGGGTGGGATGTTACGTGTATGGCATACTCTCCTGTCCAAGTGGGCCAGTCTGGTCTTTTTTGTGTTTGTGTGTGCGTCTGCGTTTGCTTTGGAGATAAAGACAACGGAGCCCGCGCAGGGAACGCGAGAGCGCAGGCCTTTAGACGAGGATATGCGTTTCGCTGTAGCTCAGTGCGCGAAGGAATGGCTTTCCCGCGTTTTTATCGTGATTTCTATTCTCACCTTCTGCGCAACTTTTGGTTGGTTGGTTACTTCTCGGTGAAAAAACGCAACCGACGCGAAGGGATCGGCCGTGATTGGGACGGTACGAAGGTTCAAGAAACAAAAATATTTATGAGACATAAATTGGAACGAATTTACGTAATAACTGAATATTGAGAAATTAGAAGATTAACGGATACACAAATGAAGTTAATAACAGCTAAATGTTGCGGCAAAGAAAAATGTGAATGCTAAAAAAGTTAGCCTGCAATAATTCTAGTCTCACGCAGAGCATAACTTTAGTCTAACAAACCACATCACGAACGTTCCTGTGGCTAAAACCAAGTTCGATAGCCTTGAATGAAATTAACCCTGCAAGAAAGAAGTTCAAGCAAAGCTTTCGGAAGGGTTCTCTCAATTTCTTTTTTTTTTCGGACGCTAAAACGCCGACATACTGAGATTAAATGTACTACAACTTCATGCAATTTCATTCCACAAATAACATAAAAGTGATAGGGCAATTGCCAGACCTGCGGAGGCAGATGTTAAATAGTCGGATTTGGCAACGCAGCGTCATAAGCGAGACTTCGCACTTTCTAGTGGAGCACCATCAATTGTTCCCAGGACAATGTAGATGCCAAGTTTGTGTGGAGCTTGCCCTCCTTTCGCTTATGCTACTCTTCCAGCTCATTCCTCGTTATTCTTCGAGTCATCCTGCTTCACATGTTGCCGTTTCTGACGTTTACTTAAACACTACTTAGTAATTCGTAATCTAAGAGGGCAGGCGGGATAGAAAAGATTATCTTTGAATCCGACTCTCCCGCGATGTCTCATGGCATCCCAAGTGCAACTCGGCCAATTTTGTAAAGCTGGAGGTATACCATCATCAGCTGATGTGCTTTGTGACGCAGAAAGTGTCGACGTGGTTTACGAGATGCCACGGACCCACCGAAAACGCCGGTGGTTATTACGACACATTATAATGCAGGCACTGCTGAAAGTGCAGCCTCGCGTTGCTCTCAACGTTGCGGTACTTTTTATTTAGTGCAGCATTAAAAGCCATGCGCTCAAATAACAAATACCTGTCGGCCATGTGTGTATATATATATATATATATAAAGCGTGCTTTTTTAGCTTCACTATGCATTTACACAATGCCTGTTGCAAGTAACACAATTATAACCCTTGATCTAAATCACTTGATGAGGCGGTCATTGCTTCTGCTAGAAATCAAGATGCTTAATTAAATAATCAGCACAGTCACGCGAATTAACTTTTTATTGATCATTTTAGCGCACATATTTTAATCCTCAAATTGTACCTAGTAAGTTCACAAGGCGTATCCACTTAGAATGAATTATCAGGATTGCCCCAGCTTTGAGATATTAATTTTCAAAGTCTCCGACGAAATGCACTGACGTTCCAGTTACCTTTTTTTTAAAGTATACGCAGTGTTATGCATAGTAGCTCAAAAGTCACTGGAACACCATACATTTCTTTTTCGCACGAGTACTCTCGTTCTACGATTAACTTTCTGGACGTTACAGTTGCCCTATCTAACAATAAACTAGCCGCTAAACTGTACAGTTAACCAACAGATAGGTATCGTTATCTTCACTTTGGAAGTTCACACTTAAAACACTCTAAAAGCAATATACCATAGTCCTACACTCAGCTTTGCTCGCAACAGTCAGATATTTATGAAAACTGTGAACAACTTCGCGAACCTTTAATCCGACAGGAATAACTACGTCATATATAATAATTTGTTTATTTAGGTATCAAATAAACAAATAAATAAATAAATAAATAAATAAATATTGTGGAAGATGCCGTTAAATGGGCCGATGTGCTGAATCGGAAGGATTTGTTCCGCGCTAGAAAGCAATCGTCCATTCATACACAAAGTAACCTTCTTCTAACCCACTCATCAACGGTTCCAAATGTTTCGTCAATCGTTAAAAACATTTAAACATACTAGCGCAGGGTGATCAGCTTAAGGTTATCTTTCCAGAACCACATCGGGTAGTCTTCACACATTCTAGTAATATTCATTACATGTTAACGTCATCTAAAACGATGATTCCTGAGACCATGGGTTGCCGACCTTGCAAGAAAACAAGATGCAAGGTTTGGGCACACATGACGACATCATGTATTGCCAAAGGCACTCCTTCCGATTTCCACATGAAAATTAAAGGTAATTTTACGTGCGACCCTAACAACTGCATCTATTTGCTCGAATGTTCTGTTAGTAAATTACAGTATGTTGGATAAATTGAAACACCGTTCAGATACCGCTTTAACAACCAAAAGTGTCATGCTGCTACTCTTCCTAATCTTCCGCTATCAAAACACGCGCGCATTCTGGCATATATTCGTATTCGTATTCTGACATATCTTATATGGCATGTTTATGAAGTGATATGTATATTTCCACATCATTTATTATAAATTCTTCTCGCCCTTCTGTTATGTTGACTTTATTACTCCATCTTGTCATATAATTTGTCATTTATATTTTATTTTATTTTTCACGCGCGCATAGACTTTAGATATATAAAAAAAACCGCTTCCCGCGAACACAAAGGGTACCACTTGTGCAAATAATGCAATGGAATGCAGTTCGTTCAACTCAAAGGTCAGTGGAGGTCACAGTGCAGGTGTCCCGTAACCAGGTAGGGGTGTATTGATCGTCTTCGTGGTCGCACAAAAATTGCAGCAACTTAAAACAAAGAAAAGAATAAACACTCCCCCTGCAGCTGCGACCCCTCGCATGCTCTTTGTTAACAGGTGACCCCTCTCCCCTACATTCCATTGGCTACGGTTTCCGTCCTTCCTCCCTTGTGGACACGACCGAATGTGCACCTGCGGACGTGTGGTTTATTCACAAACTGCCTAACTGTTTTTCTTTTTCATAATGCCAATGTTTATACTGGCAGCCTTATAGTCCCGTTATAGCACCACTGCATGTGCGCGCAAGTTCAAATTCACGGTTGTTTTTGTTGATTTTCACTTGAGTCAACGCGCGTGTTAGTATTCATGAACTCACT
This sequence comes from Dermacentor variabilis, assembly GCF_050947875.1. Lineage (NCBI taxonomy): Eukaryota > Metazoa > Arthropoda > Arachnida > Ixodida > Ixodidae > Dermacentor > Dermacentor variabilis. The sequence goes on along the minus strand of NC_134573.1, from coordinate 125,264,236 downwards.
AAATGTACGCGTGCTTGTGGTCATAGGCAACGTGCTTCTTTTTTTCATAACACCACTGTGCGTACGCGCATGTTTACATTCACGTTTTTGCTTTCTCTCTCTACTTCTTTTCTTTTTTTTTGCGGAGAAAAATGTATAAATTGAGCTCTGTGTGCTTGCAATCGTACTCTTGAGAACGACCAGACCCCGGCCGAAACGTCAGTAAAGTCCTGCTATTTTTCCTACGTGCTACGGGCATTTGTTAAGCTATTCTTTGTCACCCGTACATGATCATCATCATGTGAGGTTAGCATAGGGTTCTTCTTTATCATAGCTTTTGGGGCTTTCTCTTGAATGTGATCTGTGCTTTTGGAGTGGTCGGTTCGCCGCACCTCCGCCGCGATATAAACGTCGTGATAACTGCTGAGTCACAAGTGGTGGAGTGCGCTCTTCGGTCCTCCGTCCTCTGACTCCCCGCTCAACCTCCTAGAGCTTCAATCAGGTCGCCGATTGTGCCAGCTGTCCACCAGCATGTCGCACGAAGAGCCAACAGGCACTTCTACATCAACCATCTCTGGCTCGACTACCACAGCCTCTACGTATTGGATTGTCAGTGGGCACCAGCGTGATCCCCGTCTGTTTGCTGGACTTCGCGGTGAAGACGTCGAGGATTAGCTGAACTGTGTCACGGTGCTCCTCGCGTCCTCATGGGCGACCGTGGAAAAACATTCCTCTCGCAACTCGTAGAAGAAGTACTCCAGAGCCTCCGGAACCACCCACAAGACTACCTCCAGTTACCATCCGCAAACCAACGGCCTAAGAGAGCAATTTCATCGCACGCTGTCAGACAATGATAGTCATGTACATCGAACCAGATCACAGAAACTGGGACGCAGTTTTGCCATTCGTGACTTTTGCGTATAATACCGCCGTTCAACGCACTAACGGTTACTTGCCATTCTGCATTGTCTATGGTCGTTCACCCTCTTCCTGTCTTGACATCTCTTTCTTCGCGCCAACTGTCAGTCGATGTGTATCCTCCTGTGCAGAATATGTGTCCCGCATTGTACGTTGTCGCCAGCTCGCCCGCATCAACACCGAAGCACGGCAACAGGACCGCAAGCAGCATTACGATGCCTCTCATCGCGTCGCGTGCTTCTGCGCTAGCGAGGAAGTGCTACTCTGGACACCAGTTCATACTGCTGGCTTGTGTGAAAAGTTTCAGCTTCGGTTCATCGGCCCCTACAATGTCTTGGAGCAGACCTCTCCGGTTAACTATCGTGTGGCACCTGTTACTGTTCCAAATGACTGCCGCTGCCGCGCTGCTGCGGTTGTCCACGTTTCCCGTATGAAGCCTTTCACGAGTCGTTCTCCGTCCTTTGAATTGCGGCCAGGATGGCCGCTCTTGCGCCGAGGACATTAGTGTTGGTATATATTGACACAATATTATTTGAAGTTGCGCGCGCCAGCCGCCTCCTAAGTCCGTCCAGCTGTTTAGTGCTACCTGCGAAAGTTAGCGGCAGTGAAGCGGGTAGCGCGGGCTCGCAAGGCACGCGCAATCGGAGCAGCGTGCCATCAGCGAGGGACACGAGGAAAGAAGAAGAGGTGCGGGTCTCTTGCGAAAAGACTGTGGACGTTCTAGTGAGGCTCTCGTTTAGCGGTTTGTCGGGCACAAGTTCGCCCAAGGTAAGTGTGATTAAAGCACCGTCACTCAACTGTGCGTTACAATATTAAGCTATTTGTCATTTGGACGTGATCATCATCACTTTGGGTTCAGATGGGGTTCTTTTTCCTCATCGCTTGTGGGGCTTTCTCTTGAGTGTGATCTGTGCCTTGGGCGTGGTCGGTTCGCCGCATCTCCGACGAGTAATATACTTCGTGATAACTGCTGCGTCAGAGAATATATATATATATATATATATATATATATATATATATATATATTCTGACGATATATATTCAGACTATATATATAGATACTCAATAATTAGCCTCAATATTAACGCGCAGTAGAACTTTGCGCTACTTCAGGCGTGTTGCTGGGACTTGGTATGATGCTTACCAAATACTTTCCGCACCCTCATGCTTACTACATTATCGCCGCGCACTGCTTCAAACGATTTGCGCGTTGAGGTGCTCGAGTAACTTTTCCCGACTTTGCTCGCCTGCCCATCTCAATGCAACCCATAAATTCTCAATGACGCGCTGAAGAGCAAGAGCCGGAATTAAGAAATTAGCGAGAGGGTGCACAACTACTAACGGCTCTGTTCAAGGATATAAATACAATATTACGACTCGGCACGCGTTTAGAATCATAAAACTAATGGATAGGTAATTATAAGAACGCATCGTGAGGGAGCAGATTTGCCGTGATGCAATTAAATCTATAAATTTTGTTCGCTCCCCGACGGTCGTGCGGAGGTCTTCCAAAAATGCAGGGATATATAGCGCAGCGTACCGACCGCCTCCAATATTACTTTCAAGCCTCAATTTGCCACACGACGATGTCGAGAAATTGCAGCGCAGTTCTGACGAAAGAAAAATTGCAAGAAAAGCTAATATGAGAAATAAAAAAAAAAACAAGCTGCGGAATACCAGTACTCCCGCGCATCGATCCCTGCCTCCCCCTTTTTCTTAGGGCGGCTCGAAAATCGACCAATTTCTGCGGTCGACGTATAAATACCACAGGAGAAGGAGGCGGGAGTGAAACGTCTTTTCGACTCAGAGGGGAGTCGTTAATAGATTTATTATTTTCTTTAATAAGGCCACAGAAACCGCCGCTGGCGTTGAACGAACGTTGTCGGGTAAAGCGGCACAGAAAAGTAAACGCTTTGCCGTGCTTCCAAGTTTGGTCGTCGATAAGGGAAAACTTTCGTTACTTGCGATTGGTGCAAGAAAAATAAGAAATAAATATAGGTTCGCCGACGGGGCCCTAGGTGCTTGCGGTATAGGCTTAAAAGTAGATATAAAACTATTTCTGTGCGTTTAATTTCGGTTCTACTTCTTGAACTTCTCTGTGAGAACAAAAAAAAAATTGTAAACATCACAAGGCAAGTTCTTTGCATGTTCGCGTCCAATTTCGCTCGTAATCGTCGATGTACTATGCCTGCAATATGTCCGCTGCTCGCGGCCTCCTTCTTATGTTATTTTAGCTGATTTGTGCATACTGCAGCCCTATGCGGAAAGGGCTAATTCAGGGCCATTGCAGAAGCCTCTTGCGATCTTTTAGCGTAAGACAGTCCTTGATCAATATTATCAGCTGGAATCCTGCACGTTAAAACATCATACCATCAAATACTGGCACACGACATAGGACAGCGCGTGGCCTTCAGCCCAGTGTTCATTACATTTTCTTTGTATATTGAAAGTTGGCTGCAGCTTTCTTATTAGACGCTAAAGATGGCCACTTGTAAAAATGCGCGTCAAACCATACACAGAACAACCTTTTCTGCCGCCAGGTAAAACGCGTGATGAACGGATCACTTTGCGATTCATATGTTATTTCTACCAATTTCTCAGAATGTAAGTTCCATATCCCTCTTTCGCATTATATCCATGTTATCTCTGTGTTTGTTGGAACTCACCTCTTTGCTGACAAACATGATTGTATATATAATTTATCACTTTCTACTCTGTGTGCGAAGTTTAAATCGTATGTCTAAATCGTAAATATATAGCCTAAATGAAATTGTTATCAATTTTATTAACCGAATAAAGTCGTTTCGCATGTTATTCCACACAAGCAGCTTGCGGAGCATTTAGTAGGTAATATTTTTCTGACATAAATGCTTCTAAATACAACGGAATCGTTGATATTTTAGCTATGGCATAGTGGATAGAGAAAATTTTCAAAAGTGTGTCGCAATATATACTTGTGTATTTTAACGAACTCATCAAATTATGCTTTCATTGCAAATAATTTGCTGAGTAAGCAAGGTAGATGAGAGAGGAAAACATTATATTGTCGTTAGTTAGCGTCAGAACTATTAAAAGCTACGGTGGTCATCGTTAGCTACGTTCATCTTTTTAAGCTCCAGTCACGTTTCCTATTGCCGTTTATATAGATCCTAATGTTGTTGTTGTTGTTTATTTATTATATTGGCCAACAGCATGTGCGCAATGGAAATCGCTGACTGCGCTTACGCTCTTCTACCTTGACGGTCACAAATACCGCAGCTGACTCAATTCATTCCCCCTCCACTTAGGGTAGCAAACGTGCTACACTCCTAAATGTTCGAGAGTTTACTATCACAGGGAAGTGACACTTAAACTGAATAACAATAAAGATTGGAACAAATATTCGCACTCAAAAGATGGAAAGTGCATACAACGTAGCTTTTGGTCCCGCTATCACGATAGCTGTCGCTATTGTTCTGTAACATAGCGGTGGAGTGATCTCAGGGGCTTTAAGAACACTATTTCCCTTTACATGCCGATATGTACGGAAGAGTGAAAAAACAAAAGAGAAAAAAAGAACTCGGCCAGCGAAAAGTAGGACTGTTAAACAGAGCAGATTCCGATTGGGCACCTTGCAGAAGCAACGTGCAATTTCTGATATAGTTAGCGAAACCCCGGTCGAGAACATTTACAAGGAGAAATTCTTGCCTACTACTAAATGGTCTTGCCTAATCATGACCTCGCTACACCATTGGTCTTTTTTTTTTTTTTTTTACTGTAAGGGCGCAAGAAGTAGTGAGATGAAAAAAAATCATCAAGTATAAAATTATGCCGTTCAACGCACAGAGGCTTCACCGTCGGCTGTTAGGCACATATTCCAGCATTACGCCACGTCGTTACGCGGCCACCACGGTCGGCAGTCGAACTCGCAACCTCACGCTTCGCCGCAGGACGCACTGAACTAGTGGGTAAAATCGTTGCGCAAAATGGTGAGGAAACTCGTTCAGTCTGTCACGTCAACTTCGGCCGGCTGAACAAACAGGTAAACTCTAGACAGTGATCGTATTAAGACGTTCGCAGATCGGCGTATCGAGTGTGACGGTACTGCATCGCCACGCATCCTCGTAATCCGGGTTTAACTTATTCGACAGTTTGGACGGCTATCCCGACTAATGTTATAGAAAATACTGCGGCCAAGTCCTGATACACTGCGCGCGAATTACGAGGGAAGAAGATGCAATATAATGGCGCGTCCACAGCACCGCGGTAAAAATAAAAGCAGCATATAATGCGCACCACTAGCCACTGCTACATCCTGGTTATCCGCCCCCATTCGTGGTTCTAGTTTCTCACCTGCTGAAATCCTCCCGTCTGCATAGACTCCCGTCGCGTATCCATGAGAAAGACCAGGTCTTCACGGCTAAGGCACAGGTCGTGGGAGATCTGGCAGCTGAGACCCTGTGGCGAGCAAAAGAGGCACTTCGGTGTATACAGTACTAAGGATGATGAAATAACACGCTTTCTTAGCACGGGTATGCCCGTTATATCTTACGCAACAAGTGCCAAGATACGTTTGGCGGTTAAGGGAGGAAATAATGTGCGCCCGTCTGCTAGCCTCGTATGCTGGGTTCGCTCTTGAAAACATCGGCTACTTCTTTACGCACGTAGATATAGTCGCCAACTAATAGAAAAAAAAAAGAAAAACCCGCTTGAACAAAACAACGACGTTAACAGATAAGCTAAACAGCGCAAACGCTGGTCCTCATGTGAGTTTTGTTCCGAAGTAAGAAATATGGTGTGCAGGCGCAAACAATTCAGCTAGGTGAGCATGAAAATGTTTGTGAATTATCAGTGCATAGCGGATAGCATTTGCGCAGATGAAATTAACATAATAAAGACCAATCAAATTAGAAAACCCAAAGTTTCATGAAAAATACCTTTTTTGGACAAGTTATACCATTAAGGAGCAAGAACCTGCCAGCTTTTCTGGAGGCGAAAATGGCCGGCCCATTGCAGTTACCTGAGACGAATATTACGCATACTTAAACTCCATGTATTTAGGGCAGTGTCACTGACCTCGCACTTGAGCAATCTTGGAGCTCCTCGGCATACACACTCCAAGTACGAGTATCATGCATGCGTTTCTTCTCTGCCTTGATATAGCCAAATGCTATCACCTCAGGAATTTCTCGAGGGAAACCTGCCAGCACGAGGTAACTTACTTGGCTCTTGCATGCGGCCTCTAATAAAGTGTGCACACGACTTTGTGAGAGCGCGAACGGCAATCAGAATACATGAGCCAATTTTTTACCTTCTAACCCAGCGGTGAATACGTCTAAATTACGCTTTATCAGTGGGAAGCTACGATCACGTTATACCTTTTCCACTTGGAAACACATTGTCGAAAATGCGTTCGGCATGATTTTTACAGCCTTTAAGAAAAACGCTTCCGTTGTTACACGGTTCTATGCACCACTTCTTGCTGCTGCCAGCGACCCTACCATGATTCCGAGGTTCTCGAACACCTCGTCGACAGCTTCGGCCAGTTGGTCGGCCACGGGCTGGGCGCCGAACAAGAGATTCAGGGCGTCGGCCAGCACTCGCTGCTTGAGCCCGTTGGTTGGCTCGTCCTCGGCCCTGGGGCTCCGGTAGAAGCTGGGCTGCCCGTTCATCTCGGTCACCACCGGTTGGAAGGACGTGTTCAGGGTCAGGTCCACGCCAAGCAGCTGGAAGCACTTGGGAAGCCTGCACACAGTAGGGACAGCGTAAAGTGTATCGATTGAGAGTTTGCCGGCGTACGTGGTCGAAAGTGTTTCGTGTAGCAGCAGCAATCCTAATCAGGTTGGCTTGAAATTTATACTCCGTCATTTACTCGCTTTGTTGATCCTCGGTCGCACGCACGCACGCACGCACGCACGCACGCACGCACGCACGCACGCGCACGCGCACGCACACACACACACACACACACACACACACACACACACACACACACACACACACACACACACACACACACACACACACACACACACACACACACACACACACATACACACACAGACATACACACACACACAGAGTAGCACGCACGCACACACACACACACACACACACACACACACACACACACACACACGCACGCACGCACGCACGCACGCACACGCACCATAATGTAAGCACTTTGACGCAAGAAACTCCTTCATGCATTCACTTCCTCCTTCGCCACTCCAAGATTCGCGGGAAATTTGCTTTGGAGTGCCTGAGAAATAATATTCCTTGAAGTTAAACAACCATTAGCACTGGTTACAAAAAGATCAATGTTTAGGCTTTTGTCGAAATGAATTCTCGCATTAAGTTTAAGCTTCTTTGACCGTGCTAACGACAGCGCTATCAGATATTTGGAAGACCAATCTTAAGACAAGACTAATACATGCACGCTGCGCATTTCAAGTAAATTATACCGCCCGACAAATGTGAATCAAATGTACGTCTGAAGATTTAATGTCCCGCAATAAAATCATGAATCCTGGATGTAATTTATTACGAAGCTAAAGCGGGATCCTTCTCGCTTAATACCGGCGTAATTAAGAGTCGGGAAGCGTTCTAGCAAGGCCTAGAGAGAGAGAGAAAAAAAAGAAGGAATTTCGCCGAGAACACAGCCAGAGACTTGGGAAAAACTCACGGAGAGGCACGTGCCCAGAGGAAACGAATTTCCCTGGTACCAATTTGCTCCGCCAGTTCTTATAACGAACCACTCGCGCTTCCAGAAAACGTGACTCTGACTGGGGCTGTCCGCCCCACACGGCGCTGTACGTTGCGTACAACGGTCGTACGAGAAACAAACAGAAAGCAGAAGAAGAAAGTAGCAAGCAAAGAAAATAAAGGTGCCAGCTTTGACACGTGGCCGCTCAGACTCAGTCGTGTGAAGATGAAAATAAAGTGCAGCCGGCCAGCCCGAACAGCATGGCGACGAGAGAGCGATTGGGAGGCGCCAATTAACGACGCGATTTCTTTTTCTTTTCTTTTTGTGCTTTTTTTTCAGGAGAAGTTTGAGTAAGTGGATTTTTTAGCGCCCCGGGAGCGGCAGAGTTGACAGGTTCTGACTGAACCAACGTATCCAGAAAATGTAATTTAAAATACACAATGAAACTGAAGAACACGGTTTGCAAGACCACCGCATGTAATGAATTAAATATACAGGTCTCGCTGATGAACGTACTCATCGCCTTTTCTTTTTGCGGTATTTGTTTGATTTAGTACTCACGTATACGTGCGTATTTTTTGAAAGCGCGAAATAGGGTCAACTGCGACAGCAGAGAATTCGGAACACCAACTTGCTGCGACTTATTGCCTTCTCTGCACAGCTCGGAAAAAAGCAACGTTGCTGGCTTCCTTAGGTGGTGTCCAAAACATGGCATCTGTGAAATGTTTGCAGTTCTGCAATTGCTTCCGGTGCAGTCATCAAAACTATGGCCATCGAGATTTCTTTTCCTTCTTTTTTTTTTTTTTGCTGCTAGGAGGGAGGCCGTCGCTGGGGCATAGATATTGTTTTTTTATTTTTATTTGTTTAGAGAGTACTGCAGACTATCAGGAGGTCCTAGCAGGAGTGGATATAAATACATTGAACTAATACAAAAATACACGCAATTCAGATGGATCAATGCAAAAACACCAAGTATTGCAACATCAACAACAACAAATAAGGGGGAAAGTGTGATAACAAAAACAAACTAAAATATGTGTTTTTACACACCTATAAGCTGTATAATAAATACCAACGCTGAAGGCCACCACAACTCTTCAAGCACCCAAAAGTTAGGTTAGGCTGTACAATCAGGATAGTAAAGAAATGCACGAAATACTGCAACAAAAGCAAAGCAACAACATACCAATTACAATCAAGCAAATGGAGACGCAAATGCATAAGGTAACAAGGTACCAACAAAACAGAAGGTACGAACATGAGGTACCAACAAAACAGAAAAGAAAAAATATACCACTACGTCCTATGCAACCATTTGTTCAATTATCTCAGTGCTGTGCAACCATACCGATGGAAGAACGTTCCAGTCATTTACCGTGCGTCGAAAGAAAGAAAATATGAACGCATTGGTTCTGGCACTGAAAGGGCTAAGAGAATCAGCAGGGAGATGCCTTGTTTCTCTGTTGAAGAGGGACGATATATAATCATCTGGATTTAAAGCTAGTTTCCCATGATTCCGCTGAAAAAAAGAAAAAAGCTTGAATCACGTCACCTATACAACTTCTTTTTTGCCAGGACTTTCGCGAGTGCTGCCTGTTGTGCCTTGAAGATCAATTGCTCGCGTTCAGATCAGGCGGCTGAGATGCCAGGTTCAAGCTCGTGAGATATATATATATATATAAACATATGGGGTTCTAACCTACCAAAATCGTGGTTTGATTGTGAAGCACACCGCAGTAATTTTGACCACCTGGGGTTCTCTAACGTGCACCTAAATGTAAGCACACAAGCGTTTTTTTTTATTTTGCCCACATCGCACCCACAATCTCAAGCTCGGCAGCACAACTTTATAGCCTATAAGCTGCTACCGCGGCGGGTGAGACAGTAAAGCTAACCAAACGGACGGAAAAGGGGCATGCTGAATAAATAAGAGCAGAAGCAGTTATTATGGTACGCTGTTATAGCTGTTCGCAGGTCTTTAGTGGAAGAATTAAACTGGCCAACGAATATTTGTTGACAATGAGAGACCTAGTATTGCTTATGGGTTGCAGTGCATACGATAAGCATTACCAATCCCGACTGGGAGATTACGCCGGTCGTTGAAAAGTGTGCAATCATTGCATTGTGCCGGTGCTAACACATGGGGCAGAAAGTTGAATAACAAAGAAGCTCGAGAACAAGTTAAGGAACGTGCAACGAGCAATGGAGCTAAAAATGGTAGGCGTAATGTTAAGAAAGATGAAGTGAGCGGTGTGTATCAGAGAGGAAACGGGGGATGGCCGATATTCTAGTTGACACTAAGAGAAAAATAATGGAGCTGGGCAAGCCATGCAATGCGTAGGGTAGATAACCGGTGGATCATTAGAGCTACAGAATGGGTGCCAAGGGATGGGAACGAGTCGAGGACGGGAGAAAACTAGGTGTGGTGATGAAAACAGGAAATTTGCAGGAGTAAGTTGGAATCAGCTAGCGCAGGACCGGGCTAATCGGAGATCGCCGGGAGAGGCCTTGCTCCTGCAGTGGACATAAGCATAGGCCGATGATGATTATTGTTTATGCAGTGCGAGGAGATCAAACACACGCTGTGCTCGGATAGAAAGATGGCCCCCAGCCTGGGCGTTCCTAACTGGACGCGCCCGTTCTCCCTTCTACACAAGCTGCCAACAAGCGGATGTCGCGTAACGCCACATCTTGCGCTGCCTTTGCTGAACATGCAAAGATTGAAAAGTGCTTCTGTCTGGGAAAGTTTAAACAAAGCGCAAAGCAATGAGATGTGCCTATGAGTCCTTGCTGTCTTCGTCTTTCTGTGATGTATAGCTTGCGGTAGAAAGAGATAGTCTGTCGAACTAGTGATGAATAGGACTTCCTCACGCGTACGTGCAGGGCCTAGTGTCCACAGAAGAACAGCGCGTATAGCGTGAATGAAATCATCGCGTCTTCTGGCATTCTTGCGCGACTATAAACTAACGGTCCAGTGGTAGCGCGCTTCGTGCTTTGCACAGCTACCCTCAGGCAATATAATTGCACATACACTTGACCGCTAGGCTAACAGCGCCTGTAGCAGCATCGCAACCACCGCCACCGGAAAAGAGAAAGAGTGAGGTTCCGAACCTGGACCTGCGTAGTCCCTGCGCAGCCGGGGTTGACTGGAGCACGGCCTCGGCCACGAGCAGCGTCCGCACCAGCACGTCGGAGAGGCTCTCCAGTGCTGTCTGCAGAGACTGGCGGCCGTAGTTGCGCTCCACGAATCGCCAGAAGCGAGACAGGGGCTGCACCCGCATGCCAGGCTGCGTAGCAAGAGCGAATAACGCAGAAAGCGGGGGCTCAGTTTGACAAGCGCGGGGTTCGCGAAGCGAAGGACACGTACGTGCGTGGGACGCAGTATAGCCCGCCCCCCCCCCCCTTAAAAACACGCAATTTGATTTATCGATAACGCTCGAGGCTACGAGGGCTGACCTGCGGAGATCGCCGTAGCGGTATGCGCCAGGTAAACTTTGTCGGTTCTCGTTCTTTAATGTAGAAGGAAGCATCAGTACACGTACAGTTTGTCTGTGCAGTCGACACCCGCCGTAAATGCGTCTTTCGTGGTGGAGCTGGACGATGGCCTCGTGATAGTCCGCAAAACACTAGACGCGGGCTAGGGCGGCGCACGGTTTCTCAGCATCCGTTTCAGAAGCATCTGAACCGTGCGCGTTCGTTGAAAACGTACAATGACCATGCCCAAGGGCTTGTCACACTCGCTTATACAAAATCGTGCTCAATAATCTGATGCAAGCGCCACTTCTGTTCTTACTTATTTGTTTACGGACTTCGTACCAGCCTAGAAAGCAGCCAACTTCCGGGTCATTTTATGTAAATTTCACTCGCACGGCAAAAAATGTGTAATGCCAGAATGGCCGGAACTGAAAAAGCAATGTCAGAGAACACAAAAATAAAAGCGAATCATCACCGCGCCTGAAGCGAACTAAACGGAGAGAACGAAAGAGACGAAATAAATAACTAAATAAATCAGTGAAAGGCATAAAGCTTTGTATACGAGCAGTGCAGCGTTCCGCAACTCTTCATTTCGTAACCCACCGCACAATGAGATCCCGGGTCGGGTGTGCCGGAGCCACTAGTTCCGTCGTCGCCGTTTCTGGCCGCTACTGCGCTTTGCGCATAATCCACGCCGCGGAAGGGGCATGAATAAGTTGTCCGTCGTCGTCAGCACACTTTGCGAGCACTGACGCCAGATACAGGAAACGTATATATTTCTCCTCTTTGCGAGCGTCAAGGCTTCCGCGACCGCCGCCAGCGCTGCGGGAGGCCTTCTTTTCCTCGGAAGTGTGAAGACGGCCAGCCGGCCAGCGCACATCCCTCCTCCCGTATTTCGTGCGGGCGCGACTGTCTTAAGGGCGCCGGGTGGCGCGCCTGCGGGTCACTTCGCCACCGAAAATGTGCCGTTTCGCAGCTCCCCCTCATGAAAGTCAAGTGCGGTTGAGGGGAAGCGCATTTTCTGGGTGAGGAATAGACAGCAGGAGTTGCACTGCCGAGCGGCAACGAAGCGACTCGAGACGCACGAGAAACGGTTAAGGGAGAGAGAAAAGTGTGCGATGGGGGTTTCTCTGGCGAGTTCGAGAAACTGGGCTCGGAGGCGGTTATACGTGTGGCCGAACGCCGCGACGACGGAAATGAGCGAGCCGCTCGGTGCACCGTTTCTTCACGGAGCGGCGCTTTGTCCGTTCTTATAATGTAGCCGGGAAAGGTGCCCTGCCGAAACTCGACGTGGGATTCGTCGGGCACCGACGTGTCTTCAGCCCAGCGAAAGAGCGTTGCCCTTACTTTTTTTCTTTCGGTTTTGCATTCGTTGTCAGGGAGTAGGCTATTTGCCTTCTCAGTCTGTATTTGTGGTTGGTGTCTCTGCTTCAAATGGGAGTGTGGGTGTGCGAATGAGACAAGCGTTTTACCGCCAAGCGATCACGCATCGCCGCGGTCAGCTGAGCAAGCTGGAGCCGATATTGCCTATACATGCTCAGATAAAAAGGCACATTGCGCTTTCGTGTTGCAAAGTTTGTGTGGCACGCGTCGTCGTGTCACAAGATGTAATCGATGTCATGGCATGCGACGCAAACTCACGGTAACTGGGCTTAAGCTGGCCCACGTCATCCCGTACTATGCCCTACTCTCCTGCGTAATGCCGCATTATTCGGGTCTTCGTAACGCTGACTACAGGGTAGATGATGCGTCCTGGAGCGCTAGAGTGCAACTCGAGTATGTTATTTGTTGCAACATCTGAGGCGACATTTGTCATGCAATGAGATATTATAACAAGTATCGACACATTGTTCATTACTTGTCATGTAGCGCTTTGCTCAGATACGTGTTTTGAGAGTGTTTCGCTAAGAAGCGAAGGAGATTTGACAGGAGCGCGAGGTGTCGCTCTTTGACTAGACAACGCGCTATGACAGTTACGCCGAATGTTTAAATTCATGTAGCGTTCAAGGAATAGCCTGGTTAGGGAAAAGAAGCAACGCGAACTCGCCACACGGAAGAAAAGGAAAGGCAGTGTTTTCTTCTTATGAGAAAGTGCGTTTGATTATTTTCTGCTCCAGGATTTCACCTTTCTCTTCCGTACCAACACTTAATATCTGGCTGTCCTGCAGCGCAGGCGATGGTTTTTATTCTTGATCATTCTTTCGTGCATCACGAGTGATTTTATCAGCAGTCACTGTTGTGAGAAGTCTTTCGCGTACACTGAGAAAAAGCAAATACGCGGTACCGTCCAGCATGGACTCAGCGACTACAAAGCGATGAAATCAATAGAAGTTGAACAGGAGGAATAAATCGCAAATGACGCAAATCTTGCTCGGGCGAATAGTAACAATTTGTCAGCGTGCAGTTACAAATCGCTGCGTTAAAGAAACGTCCAATGCGAGGCACTTCCTTTCTTGAAGGTTTCAAAATATGGGCATCAGGACCGCCAAGCTCGGTTTCCCTTTCCACCCCCTCCCCTTTTCTTTTTCGTTCTTTCAGTCGGCTACCTGCGAAAACTAGAGTATCGCACACCGACAGTCATGAAAGGTTATTACATCGTCGAACGTACTGCCACTCCACTTATTGTTTGAGCACCCGATATTCGGCGAGGGACCGTAAGGCCTGTAAGTCCTGGGCCACAGCAGGGGCGCGCGACGCTCGCTTCACTCTCGACTTCCGGCCGTCAGTTTAACCGGCCGCGAAAAGTCGTTTGCGAGCTATTAACACCCTCGAATGAATATGTTGATCGCAAGATTGAACGTCGCGCGAACACTCAGTATAGGAAAGCACCGAGGCACAGCATGTCAAGCCGGAATGGATGAACTAGGACAGCAGTGCGGGAAGGAGTCCAGCCGGCCGCGTAGAAAGGGAGGGCATCTTTCGAGAGTGGAGAGTGGTTCCTGATTTCCGATGCACTTGCCAAGTCGCGAATCAGGGAGGCTTTGTGGCTTCGAAGAAAAGGAAAATGTCAGACGATGGCGGACGGAGAGGCAGAGGGAACGAAAGAAACTCTGATCTTACATCTTAGAATGAACAACAGCCAGTGCATGTAAGTAGGCTGTTCAGAAATGCAGTTACTTGGCTGCGACAGCGCTCGGGTGCCAGTGCACGCTGCTTTGGTGTTACTGCAACCCCTGGTTGCCGTGAATTTCTTTAACGCTATGCAGGAAGTGCGACTTTGCATACCAATGCAAGGTAAGGAGACCGTTTCTTACAAGAGATGCTGGCTCCGGTGTTGTAAGCTTTCCGGCGGAGCGGCTTCCGTATAAAACTTGGACCCGTCATTTGGTATTCTGATAGCACCGCTGGGTAACTGTGTGCAGGATCTATTCTAGTCACCCAAAAGTATTTCGTTGCCAGTACACCAGGTTTGGGACAGGTGCTCCCAAGTTCTTTTACCATATTTTCGGCGCTGTCTTACTGCGATAGTTAACGTCAGAAAGCAGTTGTCACAGTACCTGTGGCTACCAAAACAAACACACAAACAATACAACCGCGAGGGCCACCTTCATAGTGTGGGGCCGGTTTAATGTCTCAAAGCAGTTCTGAAGCTCTGAGAGACGCTGTGGGGGAGTACTCCGAAGTATTTCTGTTTATTTATTTCAAAGCACCTTAGAGGCCCGGTGAGGAGCATTGAGTAAGGGAGGGGGGGTGCAGGGGGCAGGGGGCATCACCGCAAGACAGTCGGGCACCTTGACACGAGCACCGCAAAGATATGTAGAAATCATCGTTACAAAAACAGGGTAACAGAAGAACAAGACGTGGCATAGCGCACAAGGCGTCAAATAAATTTTACAACGAACATGGCCTGACTGTGCCAACGTGGGAGCGGCCCGCAGCGCGCTGAGACACGTACCTCAGGACCTTCATTAAAGTTTTGCATCCATCCATCCAACAAACATTGCTCGCGCACACAATCACAATTTACCTGGGGCTGTTTAAGCGGCACGCGAACCTTTTGCATTTCGCCCCGATCGAAATGTGGCCGCAGGACCAGAAATCGAACCTTCGACCTTGTGCTCGCAGCAACAGAACACTGTAAAAGCAACAGAACACCAGGAGGCGCTCAAAACACGGTGGCCATGATGTAGTCGGTTTGGTCTGCCACTCGCAGTATACAGCAATAGCATAGCCTTCGAGATTGGTTTGCCGTTTATTGGGTATCTGAAGATTGAACACCGATTGTAAGAATTGCCTTTTTCATAATAAGATGCACGTGAGTGCTACGACTTGAAGCAACAACCATGCTTGAGTTCTTATATTAAGAAAGCTCCAAGATCTACTACCTTCTCGAAAAAAAGAAATGTGCGCTTTAAGAACAACCGCTCCGCTTCGCCGAGTTGCACCTTTGCATGGCAGAAGAGGTATCGAATGTAAGGCGAGGCCTGTGTACTGACCTACAGATGGAAGTTGAAGCCCCTCCTGAAAGATTCAACGTCGATGCGCAGGATGACAGAGGCTTTCTTTTTCACTTCCTCGTGCATCGAATACGTATTTCCATCTTCATCCAAGAATAACAGGATCGTTCGCCGCGAGCCCATTGTCTGCCCAACTCGCTTGCTCGGTTGCTTAGCGTGGTGCTTTTCTATATCTTTTTTCTTTTGTATATAGCATATAGTGTTCACTTCACCTACGGATAACGGATGGTCTTCTGTTTCCGAACGTCTCGGAAACAGTATTGAGATAGAAATTCCACCCCGCTCCCATCTTTTCGGTTAACACTACACAGTATAGTAAGCCAAGAAGGTAAGAAGATGGCAGAGCTGGTTACCAGTTCTTCGTTTTTGTTCAGTGAATGGAAGATGCGCTGCAACACCTCAGGCAGCATACCTTTAGCCTTTGCGCACGAGATGGGGAGAAAGTGAACAACGAAGAAAAGCCCACCAAAGAAACAGTGCGGGGCACAGAACAGCGTGCTGCAATGCCAAGGGAAAAGGGGGAAGCAACTTCCCCAGGCTTTCATCGTTGTCGGCGGAGGAAATAGGATTGCGTCTTCACAGCTTGTATGGGATGCCAAGAAAACGCAAACAAAGAAAGGCTGGAGAGGGGTGTTAGGGAGGCTAATTCGGGAAGCGCGCATTGCAAGCCTCGCTCACGGCGCAACAAAGCCCTCGGCGAACGTAGGAAACAGACCAGCTACACACACACAAAAAAAAATCAAAGTATGTGGAGATGAAAACTGAAAGGAAGCCGGCGAAAGGAACAAGGCGCGACGGTAGGCCCCCAACAGGAGTGGTACGAGCAAAGCAGAAACGACACTCGCGGGAACAAGGCACGCAGCGAGAAGCTGGGAACAGTAAATGCAACAATAAGAGTAAAGCGCAGCCCCGAAACAGCAAGCAGAACCGATTGCTCGAACTTATTTGCGCTGTCAAGTCAGGAAATCGCGTTGAGGCCGAATGCGGGCCACTTTCCGGCGTCTCCTTCCCAGGGTCTGCCCAGCCAGCTTGGGCGGTGCTCCGAGAGAGGGCGGCCTTTTTGCCTTCGCCGCGTGCCTTCTTCGCACGTCCCAAGCAGCTTTTCCCTACCCCTCACTTTTGTTTTTGTTTTATTTCTTTTTGTCCCATCCCATTTCCTTCCCGAAACGGTTCTCAGTGAGCTTCGCCGCGTCGCAACTCTCGCCTACGTCGCCTTTCGGCCCAAATCATCGTCGCCTGGCATGCGTGCCCCTTTTATAAACTGTCCCAACTTTTTCTTTAATTTTTATTCTAAAAGCGTGCAGAGGTCTTTATCCGGTACACTTGGTTTCCCCAGCGTCATTCGGTGCACCGAAGGCTAAGGCTCCTCTCTGCCATTAAGTAACGGGGACCGATTGTGCTTTTCGAGAGGGAAGGAGGACTCGCCCATTGTGCGGTGATAATCGTTCCGGCAAGCTTCTGCCATACAATGGGCGTCATCGCGGAGGGGGATTATAGGTGGACGATATTGGAGGACCCTTTCGTCTGGTTAACTTACGCGACCCTTATAGCCTTGGATACACTGCACGGAATTGACGAGAGGGAACGTAGGCTTCTGGCACGTTTTCCTCTCCCCATCGCGATTTCCCCCCTATCTCCTTACCGTCCCCGTTCTTAGAGCGCATCGCAGTACCCTTCGCACGTCCGCTTAGAGCGCTGAGCGGCCTTCTCTCCAATTTTTAACGCACAGAATTTGGAGGAAAGACAAAAAAAAACAAGGCTGGGAAGAAATTTGAGACCTGGATATATAAACAAAATGACGGCGCTTGGTGGCGGCGGAGCGTCTATCCAGCGTCGAGGCGCCGTTGTACTGTCACCCTCTTGCGCACACAAAGAAAAAATAAAAATGAAACTAACGTACAGTAAGGCCAGACACGCGAGTAGAGTGCAAGAACGTGTACGGGGGAGGAAGAGCGGGAGCGTTTGCTTGGTGTTTCTGCTGCGCTGGGCTGTGTAGGCGCTTTGGCCGCCGCTTAAAGAGGCGTGACATACATTGCTATTGGCGTCCGAGCCTCGATGCCACGGTTGTGTTTCTCAGAGTTGGAAGCAGTTGCCTTTTTCTTCCTCCCATTGTTTTTTTTTTTTTTCTAAACTTGCGGACCTTGCACATCTGTTTGCGGCGAGAAATAAATGAAAGAATTATCGCGTTTTAGAAATCGACGTACGGAAGGAAAGAGAACTAAATTTAAAAAATGCTAAAGAGAAACGAAGAAGAAAGAAGCCTTAGCCTGGTGCGCTTCGCGAGGAGCACACGGGCGTCTGCGCTTCGCGACAGGGTTCGCGGGCTTTACTGCCATTAGTGTTTATCTTATTTTCGTGTTGTAAACTAAGTTGGTAATTAAAATTTTCTTGAACCTGCTTCTCTTCTTAACCGTCTCAGATTTTCTGCTTGTGGCTGTCTCTGGATTTTCTTTAATTCTGATTGTTTTTTTCTCACACTTTTTTGTCCGCGCCAGAGTCCCTTTCAGCGTTTCTTTATTTCGAGCGTGTGCTCCCAGGCTCAGCGCTGCCTGCGTACTGCAAACTTTGCTGGTTGGCGTGGTCTTGTTTCTCGGCGCGATGTCCTCGCATCGAGCGGTCGTGTTACAGCTACGATTCGTGGCTTGATGCCTGCACATGTCCAGCAAGTGCACACTTCGGCAACCATCACCTAGCCGATTGGATCGGCTCCCGCGTTGTCCACTTGCAGCAAAAAAATATGGGGTATTGCTTACGTTCCTTTTTTTATTTCAAGTTTTCCTTCTCTTCTGGGGCAGGTCTAACCTAAGCCTTAGAATTTAGTTGATTTGATGTGCTTTCTATGGCTCACGGAAACCTGCTCGAGCGATCATAGCTCGAAGCTCTCTGAAAACAAAATACAGAAGCTTTGATTTCTGATATTTCGCCATCACGGTAACGCATCACCGCTTTAAGGTATCGTTTGAGAATGGCGGAAATTGAAGTAACAGATCCAAGAGAGCTTAACGGTCAGCCCCGTGAGAACGTTCGTTTTGTTCAAAAGAAAGAAGCGACTGTAGTAAGCGACATTAAAATAAGAGAGAGAGCCAAAAAGGAAGGAAAGACACGGAGGTTAGCCAGTGTAAATACCGGCTGGATACTCTGTGCTGGGGAAAAGGGTAAAGGGAATAAAAGGAGAAGGAAGAGTGAAAAAATAACTAGAAAAATGCACACAGTAACGCGATGTTACGCGCAACAATAGTCAAAAGCGGTCGCACAATTCGCATGTCCTGAAGAACTTGAGCAAAGCCATTAAGGCCTTGAGTGCCGAAACCCGTCTGGACCAGTGTCCTAGAACTTTCTCTTCTGTGAACGGGCGATTGTCCAGTTTTTCGAGCGCGGTCACGAGCACTTTTCTTGGCACATTGTAACGTGGACAGTCACGGAGGAGGTGCGCGATCGTCTCTTCGCAGCCGCAAGTGTCGCAAGCAGGGCTGTCGGCCATTCCAATGCGGAAGGAATATGAGTTCGTGAATGCCACGCCGAGCCATAGGCGGCACAGAAGTGTTGCTTCCGCTCGTGGCAACCCTGGTGGAAGACGGAGTTGCAAACTTGGATCCAATCTGTGAAGACGTGGGTTCCTGAATTCACTGGTGTTCCACAGAGTTAGCGTAAGCTCGCGTGCGAGGGAGTGAAGACTTGTCGCTGCATCTGTTCTTGACAGCGGTATGGGTATAATCTGGGCACCATCATGGGCCGACCGGGCAGCGTCATACGCACTGTCATTTCCCAAAATTCCGCAGTGACCTGGTATCCACTGTTAGATGATGTTGTGTCCCTTGTCGATTGCGTAATGGTGGAGTAGTGGGATGTCTGCGACTAATTGCACATTTGGTCCGTGGTTGAAAGGGGACAGTGGACACTGGAGAGCTGCCTTTGAATCACAAAAGATGGACCATGAATGTGGTGATTTGGGACCAATAAACTTCAGAGCAGCACGGATAGCTGCGAGTTCTACAGCCGTCGATGATGTAACGTGAGACATGTTGAATTTGATAGTGACAGATTGAGCAGGAAGTACCACTGCTCCAGCTGAGCTTTTAAAGAAGACAGAACCGTCCGTGTAAACGTGGGTGCGTTCGTTGTGTTTTTCATGTAGGAAATGAAAGAACGGTTTGTTTGAGGCGAAAGATGACATCTCCGTTTTCTTTTTGATGCCGGGAAAAGCAAGAAGGGCCTGGAGTGGATGCAGGTACCACAGCGGTAGAGATGGTCGTGCTGCAGGTGTGAAGTTTGACGGCAAACTTCCGTGGTTGGCGGCAATAATTCTGCTAAATGCTGAACGAGGTCGAGCAGCAGGAAGGGAGGCGAGATGATGCGATGGAAGTCGGGCGAAGTGCCTGATGTGCATCCTTAAGAAGTCGACATGAATATACGTATTGATAGGGTGGTCATGCGCGATGGCTATTGTTGCTGCCGTTGATGCACACCTGGGAAGGCCAAGACAAATTCGCGGAGCTTGTGCTTGTACAGAGTGGAGGGCTCGGATGTTGGTCTTACCGGTTCCGCCTAGTACAGGTAAGCTGTAGCGTAGGAGAGCCAGGAACAGTGCGTTATAGAGTTGGAGCATTGCACTCACAGACGCAGCCCATGACTTTCCCGCAAGAAATCTGAGCACGTGGGTTATCATGACTAATTTCCTTTTTAGGTAGGAGAAATGAGGACTCCAGGAAAGGTCTCGATCTATAATCACTCCTAGAAAGCGGTGCGTCTTCTCGTAGGCAATTGGCTGTCCATTAATTCTGATAACGTACGGTTTCGTCGCTTTGCGCGTGAAAGCGAACATAGAGCACTTCTGGGAGGACACCTCCAAACCTCGTGCTCGAAGATAGCTGGATGTTAGTGTGGCCGCTTTTTGCAGTCTGGCGCGCACCTGTGGACGCGTCGCTCCTGATGACCAAATGCATATATCGTATGCATATATCGACACATGGACGGATTCTGGAAGGGTGTCAACCAGGTCGATGAGCACGAGGTTGAATAGAGTGGGGCTCAAGACTCCGCCTTGTGGTACTCCACGGTACGTATTGTGTTGTGATGATGCACCATCCTCTGTTTGTACAAAGAATGACCTGTCCGTCAAGTAGCTGAATATCCATCGAAACACAAGTCCACCTAGGCCGACAGCGCCCAAGGGGTCCAGGATGGCTCGATGTATTACGTTGTCATAAGCGCCTTTAACGTCCAGGAACATCGCCGCTAACAGTTTCCTTAGGCTTTTTTCGTGTTGAACAGACGAGACAAGATCTATGACGTTGTCTACTGAAGAGCGTCCGCGTCGGAAGCCTGCCATAGCGTCAGGGTATATCTTGTAATCTTCTAGATACCACTCTAGACGTGTCAGCACCATCCTCTACATCACTTTTCCTAGACAACTGGCCAGAGCAATGGGACGATAAGACGCAACATCTAGGGGTGATTTACCTGGTTTGAGCAGAGGCACAAGGTGGCTGGACTTCCACGCAGCTGGAACCACTCCTTCACGCCATGATTGTTGTACACGTCTAGAAGAGCATGCCGGGCTGTTTGACCGAGGTTGCCAAGAGCTGCGTAAGTCATCCCGTCAGGCCCAGGCGATGAGGAACGTCTACACGCTGCCAACGCCGCTTGTAACTCCTCGATGGAAAACTGATTGTCCATACGAGAATCCCGCGAAATTGGAACGTCAAGGGGGTCATGTACGGGGAACGAGGATTGTAGACCAGCAACCCTTAAACAGAAATCCTCCGCTACGTCGATCTCTCGGCGACCCTGACAGAGAGCCAGGCATTCGAAGAGGTGGCGTTGTTGTGGTGATGTTCGAAGACCGCGCACCGTTCTCCATATATGTGGTAGCGGTTTATGTGGTTCAAGGAAAACACAAAAGGTATTCCATCTTAGAGAGTGCAGGGAGTTGATCCGACGTTGGATCTTCTTCTGCATGCGTCTGGCCTCCCTTAGGTCGTAGATGGACTTGGTGCGCCTGTACCTCCGTTCCGTGCGACGGTGAATTGCTCGAAGCCGCTCCGATTCTGCTTCGAATTCAGAAAACTTAGGAATAGGCCTAAAAACTCTTGTGGTCTCTCGAGCAGCGTCGTTAATGAGCTCCTCGATGTTGCCAGGTGGACATAGTTGGATCTTTTGGCAATTCTTCTCCATGAGCAACGTGTATTTAAGCTAGTCGATGCGTTGAAAAACTGTGGTAGAGTCTGACTTGTGTATGCCATCGATTTTAACGTAAGTTGGAACGTGGTCATTACGATGTGTTTCGTTGTCCGGAAACCATTTCACACTGGCACTGAGGCATCTTGGAACAAAATTTAAGTCCAGGCAGCTACTGTATGTCAATCCCCGCAGAAAAGTGGGCCTGCAGAGTTCATGGTCCGACGCGAAGGATAGTACATGTCTTCCTCGACAATCCATCTTCAAGCTTCCCCATAGCGGGTGATGCGCATTGAAACCGCCAGTAAGAATCCATGGTCCAGATGTCGTGGTAAAAAATTGTACTTAGTCTTGCGTTGTCAAATCGACTCGAAAGTGAAATGTAGGTACCTCTCAGCGTGAGTGAAACGTTCTTGCATTTTATAGTCGAACATACGTATTGATTGTCGTCATCAGGTGCCACTGGGTGTAAAAGATAAGTGAGATCACATCTGACGTAGACGATGACTTTGCTGCGGTCAGTACATGTAGCAGACATGAAAGCTTCATATCCTGATAGGCGGATGGCGCTCTCGATGTTTGGCTCACAAATGACAATGATTGGAAATTTCTGCTTGAAAACAAACGGACGAAAGTCCGAAATGCAGGATTTAAGGCCTCTGACATTCCACTGAAAGATGAACGCTTCCTTGACTTCTTTAAGGAAGGAGTGCTGAGGAGCAGCCATGGTGCTTCTCAAGACCGAACAGTACCGGATTCAGAGCATTCAGTATTTCAAGTGCACCTCGAGCCGCCGGAGTGTGTATGGCAGTCAGTAGTACTCGTAGCGTGTTCATAAGGGCCCGTATCATGTTGACAACTTGTTTGTCGTCGTCTGGGCTGCTGTCAGAAGGTGAAGCATAATTCGGCGAGCGTACTACATCTTGCTGCTCTGCTGGTTGGTCTAGCCTTGGCAACGGCGGCCACTCCCCACATGAGGCAATGTTATTGGGACTTTCTGCTTAGGAGCCTCGTTGCTAGTATTGCTAGTTGTCTGTGGAAGTTTGTGGACTGTCAGTGGACGCGGTGCATCCTTAGCAACAGCAGTGGCTTTCCTAGATCTCCGGCGATGTGAATGTCGACGTCGCACTTCAGCGGCAGCCTCTCTGTGCGACGAACCATCTCTGACCATTTGCCTCAAGATTTTAGGCTCATTTTCACACGTGGGCAATTCTTTGAAGATGCATCGTGAGAGCCTTGACAAGTGGCGCACTTCTGGTTTTCTGCACGACATGCATCGGAGCTGTGCGACCCAGAGCATAGTGAGCACACGGCACCATTTGTGCAAACCGCACTAACGTGCCCTATCTTTTGACACTTCCCGCACTGAAGCGGCCTTGGAACAAAAGGCCGTACTACGTGTCGGAAGTGCCCGACCTTGACATGTGACGGTAGGCTGCCTCCTTTAAATGTTAGCTTCACACAGTGCGAATTCCCTAGGCGAGGGGCTTGCAATATGGCGATTCCCTCTGTCGCTGGCTTAATGAGTATATGCAGGTCTGCATCGCTTATGAAATTATCGACGTTATACACCGCCCCGGCCGTAGAGTCACGATCGTCTTGTTTGTAGCTGCGTACGTTGACGCTATCCAGCACCTTAACGTTACTCAGAACGTCTAGTGCGCTGCGGTTCGTGACATCTATGGCGAGAATGTTCTTTCGGGCGTTGATCCTTACATCTTTGATCTGACCCGGAACAAGCGCCTCGAGCGATACAGGTGTAGCTTGGCGGTTGAGCCGGTTTAGATTGTCGCTGGAAGCCACAGGCACGAATAAAATTGTGTGGCCCGATGGCTTTCGCCTCGGGAGCACAGTTGTCTTACTTGTGGAAGGAGATGTCCTGACGAGTCTTCTCTTCGCTTTGCGCTTTGCTAAGGGCACGAAGTCAAAATAAATAAGAAGATAAACAAACGAATACCTAAAATCGACGAAGTTGGTTAGTGTTACATCAAACTTGAAGCTTTGAGTTATCTGCACTAATTCTTTCCTTTTTTTATTTCACTAAAAGGCAGAGTTGGCTGCAGAACCACCTGGTTGTTTTTAGTTAAGTATATGAAAACTGTTGTATTATAGTAAAAAAAAAAAGGCCCTAATATTCTTCGTTGACATTGCTTCTCCATAACACGGTTCGAAGTTTCAGAGAAACTTGATGTCACAGAACACCGGCGCTGCGAAATCGCCCGAAAATCATTATTATGTTTACGACCATTTCTTTTGTTAGAGAGAGATCACCATGAATTCTCTTTGACAAGAAGTTGACTACAGTTCTTGTACTGCTATCGTGTCGAACCATTAGCACATTTGTGAAAGCCATTGAGACATAAGGTAACTGACACAAGAAAACGCCATACTGGGCAGAACCCTTTTGCATTATCAAAGTGTAAAGAAAATGACGCCATTACTTTCCACCTTTATCCGTGCTGTAGTCTTAGACATAGCTTCTAAGCATCAAGGTTGCATTTGTGAATCTAATGTGACACCAGGGGCAGTAACGTGACTAAGGGAACCTTGCTAACATGTCACGTAATCTATGCCACACATTTGGTGAATAAGCTGGCATCCATTCGCAAGTGCCGCTGAGGGGCATAATTTAAAGATGTTTAAAATTATGACAAACAACCCTGTACGCATAGCCATATTTTTGCTTTCATAGTTCAATAGAAAAAAAGTAGCTAGAACTACAGAGAGAGAGAGAGAGACACGAGAAAGGCAGGGATGGTAATCAGACGCACGTCAGTTTGCAACCCTGCATTGAGGGAGAGGGGATGAAGAGGTGAAAAGAGAGAAAGAAGGGAAGAGAGAGAGCGAGCACCAGATGTACCGCACATGTGAGGATGCGCTTCGAGTCTATAAACGGACGCAGGGACCTGTAGACTTGAAGTAGACTTAGCAGTGGCCTCGTTAATTCCTGTGCACACGCTAGTTCTTATTTATTGATTGATTCAATTCATGTACATCGCAGGTTTCGATTTGGAACACTGCGCGAGGTGGTTACAGTAATATTCAGAGTTTGTTTTGCAACACTAATAACAAAGACAACGGAAAAACAGGGAATACAACCATTGCACGGTAACGTGAAAACCGGAATATAGACCGAACCTTTAAAAAAAAAACACACACACACAATCCCCCTTTCCCTATTTTCCGTCTCATATACCGCTCTTTCTTTCCCGCTTCATACCGGGGTTCTTTCTTTTCGTTTTTTCTATATTTTTTTTAGAATTGCAGTTTGTGGGGTCGACCTATACTATGGCCCGACCTATTTTCCGGTTTTTATGGTACTTAGAGTGACGGAAATAAGAAGTACAAATCCAACTGGTATAGCAGAGTTTGCACAACAGAGACAAATGATCACACATAATTTTTTGTAGTAGGTAGCACATTACTTGGCGTCCGATTATTACGCGATATGCGTAATTTGAGCCGCGAGACATGTTCATATGTCAAAAAAAACGTTTTGTAAAGGAACTAAACATAGCTCATGGTACTTATTTTCGAGAACACGGTAGGCAACTAGTACAACGAGCTTTTAGGAATCATTAGTGCGCAGTGGATTCCCTTAGTATAGATACAAAAGAAAACACTAATTAGCGATTTTCTGAAGGTTTTGCGGGTCGCGAACGGTAACGATGTTTTACTGATAGGCTACTCCACCAGCACGTCGAGAAACAAGGTCCTATTTTCGCTTCTTCCGTTGCTTCCCTTCAACCATATAGCTCAATGCTTCGGTTTAACCGAAAGCCAACAAGCCCAGCTTTCTTTATCTTATTTTATCTTATTTTTGCTTTTGCTTCTTAATTTTTTTTTCGGGGGGGGGGGGGGCTCGTAGTGAACTCACCTTCGCGGAGGTGGGACCCGCGCGGTAGCTCCTCAGGCGCACCATTCCCTCGGTGTGCACGTACGCGCGCAGGGGAGAGAGCGACGTGACGAGCACGAACACGCGCAGGCTCACCGGCTGCCCGTGCACCAGCAAGGGGGCCGACAGGGCCTGCTGGACCACAGCGCGCCGCGTCGAAGCTCTGCGATGAAGGGGGGAGGAGGAGGAGGTGCAGGGAGCACGCGTTTGCAAGGAAACGCCCCTAAACGTGGAGTCAACCGCGTACAACAGCAACAATAACGACTAGGACAACGACGATGACAACGATGATGGAGATGATGATGATTTACACCTTGGAAACTAAATGAGGGCGTAAGTATGTCTACAACTCCCACCCTCACATCCTTTTTGGGTCTAAGGGTGTGCGTTGCAGAGCGATTTACAATTTTTCTTCACGTTTAAGGGCGTAAATTATTTCGCAGGTGTCGCTGCGTCAAGTGGCACGGCATGCAAGGGAATAGAAATGATAAGATTTATGCCGTTATGATTCGCGTGCACACATACGACTTTCTGTGTGATCGTGAATGTATGTAACTAGCTGCATATATACCTGCGACATACGCAGACTTTCTTTCAAATGCAGTTTTTCGAGAACAGCTTTCGCATTTGTGTGGGAGTATTTCTTCTTTCTTTTTTGCTCTATTGCGGTCTTGACTAGTATACTATAGTTTCTATACTTTTATTCAAAAGTTTCGATCTTATACTGTTTAAAATATAAGCGGAATGGAGTAGACGTCGCCAGAGTACGGCGGCATAGCGCCTCCTATTTTTGCGTTAATATATGTGTAAACTATACATACATGCATGCGTTAGAACAAGCTATTCATAAATAAGAAATGTTACGTCTACTCAGATACCGACAGGGTATGCGCGCTTGAATTCGACACTGTCGGAGACGCAGCTGATAACTCTAGTCAATCTACACTCTCTAACGCTGACACGCCTTCATCCTAACACTAGCGTTCGGAGAAATTCAGGTCATGGCGGCTCATCATTTTCATTTTCAAACGTGAGAAGGATCCTCAGCAAGCGTGATGCTTTGCCCTCGGCCTGCGACGACTGTGGGGCTGATGTTGTAGTTCTAACAGAAACCTGGCTGTCAGCGAAGGTTGCTGATTCCGAGTTGTTTGACTTGGACAAGAACAACAATATTTATCGCTGTGATTGTGACATGAAGTCTGGAGGTGGTGTCCTTATCGCTGTAGCCAGTAATATTATATGAAGCAATGTCCCTGTAACCTCTGCTTTAGAACTTATTTCTGTCTGTATTAAGCTAGGACGTCAATCAATATTGTTGTGTGCATTCTACCACCCACCGAATAAAACTCTGCATTTTGTAACCAGCTGCATGACGCATTGAACAGCTTAGTCATAAGGTACCCGTCATATCCGTTATCTCTGCTAGGCGATTTCAATTTCCCAAATATAAACTGGTCCGGATCCGCTCCTGTTCTGTTGTGAACAGGTATGTTGGCGCACCAAGCGCACCAACATACCTGCTCATTGGTGCGCGTATCGAGACATGTTGTCTTATCTTATCGCACTCTTATCGCACTGCTGTTAGGGAAGCCAAGCATGCATTCCTTAATAATACGCTGCCGTCACTTCTCTCCAGTAAGCCGACAATGTTTTGGAAGATCGCTAAGCCGATCAAAAGAGACGTCATATTATTAAAGAGTCCGAATGATGACGTCAGGCGTCCTGAAGAATGTTGTACTTTGTTAAATAATGCATTTGTTTCAGCTTCTTCGAATCCACTTTCAGGTCGGATGCTGTATGTATGTAACCGCAATTTTTTTTCCAATGAATTCGATTGCGATTGATTCCGTGGGAATAATGCGCCTAATTAGGAAACTGAAATTGTCTTCATGCTGCGGTGTTGATGAAATTAACTACAAGTTTCTAAAGAACACAGAAGTGTACTGATCTATTTTTCTGTCGCATATTTTCACCCAGTAAATTCAGTCTTCTGCACTGCTGTTAGATTCGAAAGTGGGGAACGTGATCTCGATCTTTAAATAAGGTAACCCCCAATCTCCTCTTAACTACAGACCGATATCCTTAACGTCAATTCCTTGCAAACTACTAGAACGTTCAAGGCTTGCGTCTTTTCTTGAAATCAATTTTTTCTTTAGTCTTCCCTGGCATGGTGTCCGCAAATTCTTCTCTTGCAAAATGCAACTATTGTCTTTCACCCACAGCATTGTTTCTGCCTTAGACAGCGGATCTGTTATTGACTGCATTTTCTTAGATTTCGCTAAAGCCTTCGACAAACTTCCTCATCAACTGCTTCTCCTTAAAATTAGCACATTAAATGTAGATCCTAACATCCTCAGGTGGATCGAATGCTTCCTTGCTAACCATTCTCAGTTTGTGTTAGCCAATGACTGCACCTCACGTCCTTGTAGGGCAACATCCGGCATTCCGCAAGGCTCTGCTTTAGGCCCCTTATTGTTTCTCATATACATTAATGACCGTCATTTAATTATTTACTGTATCGAGTAATAACAAGTTCAAACGATCCTTGTATTCTTCAATCTGACCTTAACGCTATCTCCAACTGGTGTGATAAATGGCTAATGACTTTAAATGCTATCGAATGTAAAAGCATGATAGTCTCGCACCAAACACTCCTGTTTGTTATGGTTGCATTATTAACCAAGATCAGCTTTATCAAGTTTCTTAATACAAATATCTTGGTGTTCATACAACTAGTAACTTCTTATGTAACTTGCACATTGATTTCATCACCGCCAACGCAAATCGTACTCTTGGATACTTGCGTCGCACTTTCGCTCCAGCCCCTTTACATATAAAACTGGTATTTTACCAAACTCTAGTCAGGCCTAAACTTGAATACGCGTCGGCAATATGGGATACAGCTCAACACACCTTAACTGACCTCATCGAATTCGTACAAAACCATTCCGCTTGTTTCAGTACCTCCAACTATCATCGTACATCTAGCGTTTTCTTAATGAAATGGAATCTTACCACTACCAGATCTACTTCACCGGCGAAAAATTTCTTGCCTGGTCTTGCTTGATAAAATCTTCTTATTTTTCCCATCACTAAAAACCGAACTTCTTTTCCATCCTTCCCACGCATCATCTCGCCCTGACCACCATTTTAAGGTCGCCATCCCCTAATGTCGCACTTATGTTTTCTTCGACTCATTTCTGCCAAAAACTTGCAGCGAGTGGAACCGCCTTCCCCCTTTCGTTGCTTCAGCTGTGGACGTGCCATCTTTCAAATTAGCACTTACTGACTACCTGATGTAATAGCACCACTACTTTTGTTTAAAACTGGCACTCTGTACTTTTGTATATGGTTTTATTTATATTTTTTATGATAGCACCAATACCTTTGTATAGAAAACTGCACTGTGTACTTGTGTATCTGTGTCTATTTTTGCAATGTACCAACCCCCTCTCTAACGCCCTTTCGGGCCTGAGGGTACTGAAATAAATAAATAAATAAATAAATTTGTTGTTGGAAACTGCTTCCCAGTCGGTTTTCTTTTTTTTCAATTAATCTAATAACCACCATTCTCCCAAAGCTTCAGCAATCCATTATCATCATCAGCCTATTCATGTCCACTGCAGGACGAAGGCTTCTCCCTGTAGCAATCCATAGGCTGGCCAAATGGCTTAAAAGTTTCACAAAATGTAGCACTGTGCCTAATTACTTCGCACGAAAAGTTAGTCTCTGAACTTCACTTGTAGATCTTAAAACTTGCAACCTGTCAAAACGTGGATTATTAGCGTGTTTCAATATTGGCTTACAAGCTTTTGAAGAACGCCATTCAGATGCACTTAACTACAGCTATAGCAGGCCAAAAAATCAACGTGTTCATCGAGATCAGCGTCTCGCGGGATCGCAGCCCGGCCATGGCGGCTGTATTTCGATGGGGACGAAATGCAAAAACACCCGTGTACTTAGATTTAGTTGCACGTAAAAGAACCCCAGGACGTTCCAAATTTCCGGAGTTACTCACTACGACGTCCTTCATAATTAGATAGCGGTTTTAGCACTAAAACCCCATAATTTCTTTCCTTCTTTTTCTCTTTCTTTTTTTCTTTCCTTATCTTTCTCTTTCTTTCTTTTTTCTTTCTTTGAGATTGTGTGTTGGTGCTAAATTTACGAATACTTGGCCGCATGACATCCCCGTTCAAAAACTTATCACATACCAAATAGCACACACATCTATTTGCGCACTACGTTGGCGTGGGAACAAATATTTTCCTTGTGGTCAATCATTGATTGATTGATTGATTGATTGATTGATTGATTGATTGATTGATTGATTGATTGATTGATTGATTGATTGATTGATTCGTGCTCGAACGTCCCAAAGCGACGTCGGTGTTGCGAGCCATGCTGTAGTGGAAGACTCCGGATTAATCTCAACCCCTCGGGCTTCTTTAACGCGCCGCAAATGCACGGTACTCGAACACTCTTGCATTTCACCTCCGTCGAAATGCGGCCACCGCGGCTGTGAACCAAAGCAGTGAATCCGTAAATTTTCCAACGTGTAACACGCGTGATTAATCTAGTACATAACGTGATCGTAACACGTATGATGACGTGTAAAAGTTCGAGACGCCCTTGCGCGTGTATAACAATAAAACGCGCAGTTGTTGATGCGTTGTTGATGCGTTCCCCTAAGTCCTCAATGACACCCAGAAATCTAATAAACGAGAGAACGAACATCAGAAAAAAAAATAAGACAACAAATTTTGCGGACAAGCCGGTATAGTACAGCGCTGGCGGTCTTTTACGCGCGGCGTTTTACGATCCTGACTCGTCCCTTCACGGGTCACGCTACACTGTGTGTAACGTGTAGACGGCTACACGCCGGCTGAGTTGTTACTTTGCTTTAGAGATGCGGGGTATTCGGTGACACTTGCATAATGGAAAGTGCGAAATACTGCTCCGCGCTAGCGCTTTTACGCGCCAGGCAAGAGCCCAATGCATGCACGCGGACGGTGACTCCAGCTCTGACAAGAGCGCTTGGGAAAGAGCTCTGCTATACGGGATAAATGCGGGCCTTTTTTGGGGTCTAGGGAAGTGAAACATTAATAAATGAAAAAGAAGGAGGCGCAATCGAAAATTTTTCCTTTCAGAAACGAAATGTAAACGACGCTTAGATTATCTTGGACCCTTGTTGCGTTTCGCCTGCGACACGTGGTTTTGCCGGCGCGACTGCGGCGGGGCGGCAGACATTTTGGCCCGATCGTCGTCGCCGCAACGCTCTTCGCCAGGTGTTTCCAGGCGCGACTGCGGCGATGCGACCGCAAAGGGGCACCCTCTCCTTCCAGTCATTGTGCCCGAACCAGGCGATGCGAAAGCAGGGATCATCCTCTCATTACAGTCATTGTGCCCGACCGGCAGCGCTACGACAGGGTGCTACGACATTGTGCTCGACATGGTGCTACGGCAGCGCTACGACAGTGTGCGTCACCATTAGCCCATTGTACATTCACGTGCTCGTCTTTTGAGGGGTTCCTTCTTGCCCTCAACTGCGAGAGTATAAAAACAGCTGCCCCCGGACGCCAAAAGGAGGGCTCCGATTTCTTCTGTTGAGTGAAGTGCTCTCCCGTCTCTCTACTTCGGTCAAACCTGACCGCCAACTCTTTGCGATGTTAAAATAAACAAGTTGTTTTGTTGTTACCAGTCGACTCATGCTTTGCCGGGACCTTCGGATGCTTCCAGTTGTACCCCAGGCCGCCAGGCCAACGCTACCCTTGGGGCTTGCGACCCAGGTACAACCACGGGCGTCAGCGCCGAGTTCCCAACAGATCGTACCAGCGGTGCGATCCAAACATCTGGTTGGCAGCGGTGAGATCACCTCCGACTTCAAACAACTGTCTGCCAGCGGTGAGATCGCGACAACGGAGGCCAGCAGCGAAGAGATGCAGTTGACTGTATGCTGAACAGCTCAACGACGATCCGGGAGCAGTGCAACGAGCCCTGTGTGATGACTGGTTGCCTGCAGCGGAACGACTGCGCGGGATTCCTGCCTGCGAGGTGCAGGTGGAGAATGCAGGTGGAGCGAAGTCCGGACCATCGACGAAGCACGAAAAAGAAAAGTGTTCGAGTAAAATTGTGGCATTATACCTGCCTTATGGCGTCATGCCGCGTGTGTGGAAGCGAGGATATAAACACCGGTAAACGCAGAGATAGACTCACGCTAACACCACGCAGAGTGCCTGCTTGCGATTTGGACGCTACGCATAAGCAAAAGAACGGGTTGGAGGTTTACACTCACTGCTGGATGCGAGCTCTTCCCAGCGGAGTGAAAATGTCCAGCGCCTCGGGGGCGCTCTCCTTGGCTCCGGGGGCGAGCGGGGTGAGCAGCCAGTGGGCCGAGTAACCCAGAGCGTCGGCCACGTTGACGAACTGCTGGTACTGGCTCGGAAGCACGAAGCACAGGGGAACCAGCGAAGCCTTCATCACGCCTGCACGCAGTCAACGCAGAGGTAAAAGGTCAAACAGGAAAGGGCAAGCGATGGACGCGGAATGACGAGAATCGTTGCCAGAATTGTCTTGTACAGGCGAACTTCAATTTGAGACAGAAGCGGCTTGCACGCAGCCCAAATAGAGCCAAGAAAGTGCGACTAAACACATTGCAGGAAGGGCAAGCGTAGCTTGGCGTTTAAAAGTAATTTTCGCCTTTGTTTTGTGTTGTTTGGGCTTCGATGTACTTATAGAAAGTTTCATGCGAAACGAAAGTCTTGTGCTGTGTCACCTCCTCAAGCGCTGTTTCAGGCAATAAATTAAAGTGAACTGACAAAGCGACTAAGTATTCTCTCAATGAATGGAGTTTCTTAAGCGAGCTCGAATAGAGATAGAGTGAGGGAGAATATTGGTGTTACCAAAGCGTGCGTCACGAAAATAGACTGACGTGCAAGAGCGCAAAATCAGCTCGAAATAAAGGTGGTCATATGTCAATTTTAGTTTTTTCTGCCTTTCGCCCTATATATATTTCTTACCGCACTCTCCCAAAGCTCTACTCTGTCTTCATTTAGAAAACTCGACCAGATATCGGGTTTAGTTCACGACCAAGCCTAAGCGAATGGCGTCAAACTGTGAGTTCCCTTAAGTTTGTCTCTTTCATATCACTAATCATTTTAAAAGAAGATTAAAGCAAAACTTATTTTACCATGAAAGCTGACAGTATTGCGAATAGCTATCGATTCACACAGTCGTCATCTGTCACGTCCCCACCCCGTCACGGCACCAGGTTCGCCAGGAAAGAGCGCTTCCTTGCCGATTCTTACTAAAGAAAATTCACGCAGAAACTCCTGTGGGAATTGCCTAAGAATGCGTAGCCATTGTGTCACTTGGTCATATCCATGCAGCCGGGCGTCATTGTCAATGTTATGAAACTTAATCCCGCCAGTAGAATCTCGCCAGCACTGCAGAGACACGAACTGCGGCGTACTGCGGCGCAAGGTGAATTGATGATGCAAGCAAACTACTGCAGGTTGCGGTGCCAGGCGCGCTGATGATGTTCCGATCATTATAAGTCGTTATCGCTCTGAGCATCTTATCCATCCGCCTGGAACCATGATCAACCGTGATGAACCGTACTCCGGCGGTGGCTGCCTATGGCGCGGCCACGTGGGCCCTATCTTGAAAGCGATCTGCGATGGGGACAGACTGCACCACGTGCTGATAGCTTCGTGTGCCCTGTGTTCTTGTCACTTATATTGCATTGAAGCGAGACGTGTGGGCCCTATCTTGAAAGTGATCTGCCATGGGGACACAGTACCCCGAGTGCTGACAGCTTTGTGTACGCTGTGTTCTCGCCTTTTAGTTCGCGTTGAAGCGAGATGCAGCACGAAGGTGAATTCGCTCGATGCTGCGGGTCCTATCTTGAAAGCGATCGTCTTACGTGATGGGCAGACGGACGGACGGGTTACCTCGTTGGGTAGGCATAGGAATGCATACGCATTTAAAACTGGACGTCAGCGACGTTGACCCATGCTCTTAGCGTCGCCGGCGCGTACTACGTTATGCCGTTACATTTACGTTACATATGTTATTATTTCTTATGATCCACCGATCACAACGGGTTGATCGGGATGAGAATGCAGGTGGAGCGAAGTCCGGACCATCGACGAAGCACGAAAAAGAAAAGTGTTCGAGTAAAATTGTGGCATTATACCTGCCTTATGGCGCATGCTGGGGCATCTTTTTTTTTTTTTTTGTAGTTGCTGACTGCCTGTTTTCGCAAGGTGTGGCAGGCACATTGGCGCGTAGGAGTGAGCTGGCGCATGCCAGCGCGCGATAGAAAGCGTACGTGTATTTAGGGTTTAACAACTATCTCACGGTCTACCATCCGGGTACCTTCGTAAACAAGGTCTGGAGGTGACGTGGGAAAAGTGCGCAGTGATGGTATTTACCCGGAAGCCAGTGTCTACATACGGCATATCAATCAACAGACAAATGATATCGTCCAGGGGGAGTCGCAGGTTCTTGGATGTTGTGATTGACAGAGGCTTGTCCTGGACTCCTCACGTGAACCACGTGAAAAAGCGGCTGATTGCTATATGTCATCTGTTCAGGTTCCTTGCAGGAAAGAACTGGGGTGTGTCCACACAATCCATGTTACAGCTCTACAGGGTGTTGTTTGTTGGGTTCCTCCGGTACAGCCTACCTGTTATATCCAACTCCTGCAAGACCACTTTGCCTACAGTTCAAAGCATTCAAGCCCAAGCTCTGAGGATATGCCTTGGGTTACGACGCAGTGCGTCAACGGCTATTGCCATTGCTCATGATTATTCAATCACGAGGCACATCGCCGTCGAGACAATGCGTGCACATGTCGGGCACATTGTCCGGTCCCCTTGCCACCACCTCGCCGCGCTCACCATGGAAAGACACCGCACGTCATTTAGCACAACTGTCAGTGCATAGCATGCTTCGCTTACATCGGGGTAACACACCTGCGGCCAGGTCGGTGTCTCCTCCATGGTGTTTGTGCCGTCCTGAAGTGCACCTCAGAATTCCAGGACTTCATAAAATGTCAGATCTACCACCCTCATGCACTAAAAAAATTCTTTAAATGCGAGGCTTAATGCCCAAGGGCATACAGGTGGGTATAGGATGCGAGCGAATAAGATTAATTAAATGAATGAAAAAAATATTTGTAGATCTAATAAAGTCCGGAAGGGATCGATAATGTGGTCCCTGCGTACAAGCCGTGTAGTGGCTACGACTATGCGGCGAAAGTCCCACTGCTGCGAGGTACCGGAGCCTCGTCGGTTTCAACGCAGGGCAAACCCACAGCAGGTGGTGGATGTTAGCTTCAGCCTTGCGTGACTTGCAGACTGGACACCCAGGGCTGGCGAAACTATAACTGGCAAAAGTGCGGCCACTTCCGAGTCACGGCAGGAGTGAGGGCAACCCCGACCCGGATCCTCCGAAGCGCAACCTCCTCTGCACGGGTAAGACCGCGGGGAAATGTTACCGCACACGGAGGTATGAGAGCACGTGTGCGGCACCGGAAGTGCTCCTTTCTTATTAAATTGAGGGTGGCATCATCTAGGTGAAGGAGCTGAGGTGGTGACGATGGAGAGGTGGCTAAACGGGTCGCAGAACCTGCACGGCTTTGGAAGCTGAGAAGGTCGCGCGGGATCCACTCGACAGATATTTGCTGCGGAATGCGTGCCGCCAGAAGATGGATCTGCTGACATATTTCAAGGCTGCGACTGACGCGTCGCATGAGCCGCGTCACGTGCAGGACACCGGTGCGGATGACAATGTGCGCCGTGGGGATCACGGGAAAGGCGGCCACAGAGCACATCGCTTCTCGAGCAGCAGGGAGCTCGGCACAAAAGGAGGAAGGAGGTTCTTGAAGTTGAAATCTGGACGTTTTATTCAGCGCAGGTGCTCAAGTACAATAAAGTGCAGTGGTCGTTTCAAAGTTCTGGGTGCTTACTCTTGTTGTACGAGAGATAAAGTAGCCACGTACACATCTATACTGACGGACGGACCACATCAACCAGTTCCAGGGGTGCTGTGTTGATACCGACATGAGGAGTAACACTGCGATTCAAGGCGTCACATGTCACGACGTCCAGGGCTGCAGAACTCGCGGCTCTGCGCAGTGTGCTTCAATTTATTGACACAGAGAGTCCCGGTACGTGGGCCGTGTTTTCAGGCTCGAGACCGGCTTTGCACAGCATGCAGTCAATTCTCAGATGTGGAGCTCACGAACAGCTAGCATACGAGATCGCGAAACTTCATCGCGACGTCGAACAGAAAGGCCACAAAATTATTTTGCAGTGGCTACCTGGCCATTACAGGATCAGTCGAAATGATCAAGCAGACAAAGCTGCCCGAGAGTCACATCAAGAACAACGCAGCTTTCCTATTCCTCTTTCCGGAACAGACGCTGCAAGACAGCTTCGTCACCTGGCACGCAAGCTCTCTTCAACAGAGTGGAACACCCCAATTATAAGGCGCAACAGGTTGTACGAACTGAACCCTTCGCTCCAACTCCGACCTCCAACCGGGCTTCACCGAGTATTCATCGCTTCATCGCTTCTATTCCGGCTGTGATTGGGAGTGCCTTTCACGAAGGCGTGCACTACTTTGATCGGAATGGCCGCCAGTGCTTCATGCGACGTCTTCGGCGTGGAAGAGAACATCAAACATTTATTGTGCCATTGCCATCGATTTCAATCTGAAAGACAACATTATCTATCGCATTGCGACGACTGGACGATCGGCCGTTGTCTGTGCAGGGGCTACTTGAAAACCGTCCCTATCAGTCGTCGGCCCACAAAGCTATGAAGGCACTTTTGCCTTTCTTGAGGGCGACTGGCCTTTGTGAATGCCTTTGACTCGCCCAGGCCCTCCGCGTGCGTGCGCGAGCTCACCGCGGCTTTCTTCCCCTCCCCTCCCTCTCTCTATACTATCTTTCTATTCGCTCTTTCCCGTCCCCCAGAGTAGGGTAGCCAACCGGACGCATTTCCGGTTAACATCCCTGCCTTCTCTCTTTATTTCCTCCTCCTCCTCCTGAACTATGTTGGAGTCAAACGGTACATCTACATCAACTATGCATCTTACAGACGACGTAGTAAACATGCTGAATATTCTATTAGGGTCCCCCTACATTTTCGAATAGAAAAATGCTTTATTTTTATTTTATTTTTTTCACTTGAGCAGTATTTTCAAAGGAGACAACGACAAAAAACGGTCCAATAGAACCACCGAATTTTCGATTTGAAAGAATCCGCCTACTCGTTCAGACGGTTGTTTTTCATTATTCGAAATGTCAGAGTGACCGAAAGCGATGTCTGCAAAAGCTGAGCAAAGCATTCTTCCCGTCTGCTAGCAGACTTATTTCTAGTTTCTAGATACTTAGACTTATAGAAGGCCAGCAATACATTCATACAGAACGGAAGCCAAACGCACAAATTACGCCACTAGTGTGTTCTTTACTTCCCCGCTTGCCATGCGCACTTTTTTATCGTAAGCTATATCGGGACCGCATTCGATCAAAAGGTACTACGCCTTTCTCTAACATTGCCCCAAGTAAGAGAGAGAGAAACAGTTCGACACAGCGAACAATTGGCACAACATCATCAAAACGACGGGGAAAAGAAAGCGTGGGCACACGCCCGGCACGCTTGGAAAAAGAAGCTTCAACTGTGACACTTATCTCTCTACGAAGCGAGGAGCGCGCTCGCTCGGGTGTGCGGCTTCAAAAGAAACCGCCCACAACTCGCTCAGTGCATTAGCTTATTGAAGAGGCGCACACAAAAGCGGCCCGTGTTCGGAGAGAGGGCAATATCGGCAAATCGACTCGGCGGGTGGCGCCCCCCCCCCCCCCCCCGCATCGAAAGCGTGGCCGTGTCTCCCACGAGAAGATTGTTACGGCGCGACATTTGCGCCATCCTTCCAATGGGACAGAAGGTTCGGCGTTTTTTGCGGCTCCTTGCGTCCCGCGTGTTGCTGGCGAGCGTCCCTCTTTCCCGAGCACTCTTATCGCATTCAACGCATCTCTCGAACAGTTTGCTCCGCGAAAAATGCATCACGGTAATTGTCCCCAACATATTCTTTTTAATCTCTTTGTAGCGATCTGACCTGCAACTAAATATAGCAGTCGAAAAAGCAAGCGTCTCCCTGCAAGGCGCGCTAAACGATGTAAATGAAAGCTGAGTGCAATCACTGATTGCTGTGGTAGAGATTGCGAGTAGTTCGTCTTTGGTACAGAGATATGTTTGTTGCCTTGTCTTTATTGGTGGACGCGAAACAAGTAGGGGCATAACGATGCGCTGAATCGACGCACAAAGCCCAACAGCTACAGCGGTGAGTTGGTTGCGGCGAAAAATGTTTCCCTTTAAGTGACAATCATTAAATGTACTTTAGTCTCGAATTAACGAGGCCTTTCTTCAGACGCTATAGGTCATAAAAAGGTAGTAAAATGACTAATTTATTCATGTACGCAAAAAGTAATTCATCGCTACTTCACGCTATCTCGCTCATATTTCAGCGCATGTCTCGCGCGAGCATACCGTTTTCAGCATTCGATCAGAAAATACAATTCCAGTGCGGAACAATTTGACCTGCCAGTAAATGGTATTCAGGTGCTCTGTGTCTCTGCAAAGCGCATTTAGCAAAGTAGAAAAACTGAGCGCCGTCACTGATTGCTGTGTTGCCCAATGCGAACCATTAGCCTTTGGTACAGATATATATGTTTGTCTTTTCATATCTGCAGATCGGAAATATATGGAAGCATAACAAAGCGATGAATCGACCGACAATGCCGAAGAGCTGCAGGATGTATACTGTGGTGACTCGATTATGGTGAAATGTGAAAGATCTTGAAATGTTTTGTGAGGTCCCTTTGAAATGGTCGACGAAACAATAAAATACTGAAGTGAGTATTTTAAGTAGGTGCGCGAAATATACATCATTTATCGACACTGTCACACTCCTATGAAAAGAACCATATTGCACAAACGTACCGTTCTTAGTATTCGATAAGAAAAGTTAATTTCAGTACCATACTATACCACTTCCACCTCTTCATTGTGGTACTTATGTATTCCAAGCATTCCCCTTAAAGCTACTAGCTGAGCAAAACAAAAAATTATTGAAGCGAAGCAAGATAGCACATGTGCGGATGAATGAAGCTACTATCATTGTGTGGAACGTTACAACTTAACGTTCAAACCTTTTACCTATTTATTTTGCTGTCATTTTGACTAAAACGACTTTACGCACGTAAGTCAGCATGTTCGTCGTCTCAGAACACGGATTCTAAATAAAACTACTCAATTACCACTCATAACATGCAGCCATTTTAGTCTATAGAGCGAGAGCTCATAGGGTAATTATAGCTGATAAATTTTGCATTCCTACCTGGTATCTTCCTGGCATCATTCATGGTGTTGCAGAAAGCATCTTTCTTGAGGAGCACGTTCTTTAGGCCGGGTATCTTGTTCACCTGCGATGAAGAAGTTGTTGTGAAGCTATGCACTCAAGTGCCTTTAGTATCGTCCTACGCGTCCCGCGTTTAGAGAGATAAACATCACAGTTTACATACAGCTTCTTGCAGAGTACGCTGTCATTGGTAATACTGACCGGAACTGGGCGAACGAATTGTAAATGCGTAACGCTCAAAGATGATGTTCCTCACAAATTCCACGTATGATGAAGTGGCAAAGCCAATCACAAATTAGCTGCTATCAAATTAAACCTCACAGAGGCGCTCGACCGGCTCTAGCAATTAACGACGATATGCCGGCGTCGTGCTTCGAGTGCTTCCACGTTATTATTGTTCCAAGTGAAAGATTTAATTAGGAAAGAGTCAAAGACAGGCTGCCCACTGGCTTCGGAAGGAACACAACGACCGCCGGTTAAGACGAGCGCGTGAAAGTAAAACAGAGATGACAGAAAGAATAAGATGAGAATGGAGGGAAGACAGGAAGGCGCCAATGACTCAACCAGGGGGCGCAGCAAGATCGCTGTATGTAAACCTGTTCACAGTAGGGATTAGTAAGAAGCGATTGGAGGATTGGTGGAATAAAAGTGGGGAAACGACAAGAAACGGAGGCGCACAAAAGTACAGTTCGTAATTGGGGATCAAAAAATTTGGTTGTGTGAGTTCATAGCGTTTTTTTTTTATTGCTTAACCTAGGTAGGACATTAGGCAGTATAATAGCAAGACCTTGGTGGCGCAACCCACCGCCCTATTCCAAAGACGAAGCTCATAACATCCATCCATCCATCCATCCATGGATCCATGTGAAGTCCCTTGATAATTTGAAAGTACCGCCACTCTTTGAACTCTGCCGCCGCCGCGCGCCCTCCTCGCCTTCTCCTTGCTCCTTGCGCGTCCCCTCGCGGGAACCAGTGCTGCCCCCGTTTTTCTGAACGACGATTGGTCTCCTTGCCGTTGCCCTCGGAAACGCGGGGATCTTGCGCTTTGCTTCTGTTTTTTCTTTTTCGTTGGCGCCATTTTTCTCCTTAGCTCGCGGCTGGCTCGGCGCAGCGAATGTTGCACGCTGTGTTTCCTGCGGTGTTGTGCTAGCGTTATGCCGCACTGTAGAGCATGTTACTGCAGGAAGAAGCCTGAAGATGGTTATGCAGTTCTTGTGATACCACAACGAAAGCATGACGGCTTGCGCAAGAAACAGTAGCTGCACAACATTGGCCGAAAGAGCTTTGTTCCTACAAAGAACAGTGTTGCTTGCGATCTAAGGCGCCTTTCTTCTTGCTCGTATCAAAGCATCCCCTAATGCTTCATATTCTTTTAATTCCTGCGGCCGGCTCATCAGTGTTTTTGCTGCGACAATTTCTACATTGCATAAACATGGACGTGTCCTCAGTATGCTGAATATTATGCTGGGGCTCATCATCTCGCCCGTCGTCAACTGTTATTCAGTCGGAAATGCTACACTATAGGTTCTGCGTTCCGCTGTGAACAATTATGGGCGAAGATACAGCATCTCGATCGCACTTTTCGTGATTGTTAAGATCCGTCGCTTGTTTTACTCAAAATCGAAATAGCGGTTTGCAGAGGAGCTTTCTTTCCAGCTTACTTTGATGTGTGCGTAATTCACTTAGATACCATGAATGCAGGCCCTGAAAAATTAATGGGAAGTATACCGGTGGCATTGCGGGTGATGAGGGCTAGCTAGTCGACATTGCGTTTATAACCCGCCGTGGTTACTTGGTGGCTATATGCTGTTGGGCTGCTAAGCACGAGGTCGCGGGATCGAATCCCTGTCACGGCGGCTGCATTTGGATGGGGGCGAAATGCGAAAACACCCGTCTACTTACATTTAGGTGAGCGTTAAAGAGCCCCAGCTGGTCAAGATCTCCGGAGGCCCCCACTACGGCGTGCCTCATCATCAGATGGTGGTTTCGCCACGTGAAACCCAATAATTTAATAATTAATTATGTTTTTTATGCGCATAAGCATTCTTTGGAGAGTACCTCAGCCACGTCATGCGAGAAGTGTAATGCCTTGTATCTGCACAAAGATGTGTAATTTGCAAACTTAAGGCATTTAGTCATTGTAGTAGATGTAGATGACTGGTAGCTTTATAAGTGATAAGGAAGAATTTTAACACCAGGAAAAATAAATACAAAGAGGATACCCGTAGAGATACATAGGGCTCCTTAGAAATGCATGGGGAAGATTATAGTAGGGGTGGGCCAACTTGAACTTTCGGAGTGGGCCAACTTCAAATTTCGGGGTGGGTCAACTTAAATTTGTGGGTTGGCCAACTTAAACTTGGGGATAAACCAAGTTGAAATCTGGAAGTGGGCCAACCTAACATTTGGATGTGATCCAACTTAAAATTTGGGTGTAAGCCAACTTGAAATTTGGGGGTGGGCCGACTGAAATTTGGGGGTATGCTTACGCATTGTTAGACTACTACACTGGAGTTCCTGCATTATATTTCAGTTTTCGAATTTGCTTTGAATCGGGCTGCTACGAATGCATGAGCGGGTGACGATTATTATTTGCTTTTCTCACGGACACAGGCGATGTGCAAGGCGTGTTCGCATAATCCCGCACGCTCGCTCGCACTGAAAGTGCACAACCGTCTTATTTAGTTTCACATTGAGCTATATCGCTATTTTCACATAGCTGCTTTCACATTGATAAGACAAACACATGGACGAACTAGGCACTCGCGACTAATTCATTATGCGAAGGCACGCTGAATTGAGTACCTGTGGTGCACATGCGCGAACAAGCAAGAAAGAAAAGCTGGACACAGAGGGATGTGCCACAAGCAATACTATGACAGATGCACAAAGTAAAGCATCTTTTCATGGGGCACAAAAAGATATCTGGAGTATAGAACTCTCCCCAAGGCTCATTTTACATCAGTATGCCCCATATTACAGATTCAGTAAGAAACCAACCTCCTCATAAGCATTACCTTCAGCATTCTCGATGCTGTTATCACCATTTTTCACAATTTTCTACACAACTGGCGCGCTCAACTGGTCCAAAATAATGCACCTCCATCGAATACTGCGGACCGTCCGCGGGAGCCAAGGAGCAAGAACGTGCCTTGAACAGATGGCGCGCGAGAAGAATTGAGGAGGAAAGCGCCGCGTGGAGGAGAGTGTCCCTAATTTCAAATCATGAAGGGGCTTTGACTGAATGTGCTAACGCGCTCCACAACGCATACAATAGTCCGAAGGAAACGCAACGCAATACTGTACAAGGAACTAACTTGAATTCTGTCTCTTAGAGCTGAAAATAAAAAATAAAAAGATATGCATTACTATGAACTGTAGTGCAAATCGTCAGCGACCACTCAGCGCAACAACTCTGAATAGGGACACGTTACGAACAACAGCCAACCACAGAGCCTTGTCCGCTTACCTCTACAAACACATTGTACTCCTGAAGATTGTCGGCGAGATGTTTGCACCATGTGAGACAACGGAGAACGGTGCGGGACTTTTTCGTTTCCTCTTCTTCTGCTTTTCGTTTCTTTTTCAACAATGGCCCATTCGCTGGCCCAACAAATGGCCCAGCGAAATAACATTCAGTGTCGCGCTCGCTTAGCAAGCCGGGCAAACCGAAACAAGTTCGAGGCTAAATGGGCTCCACAAAGCCACATACTGGAAGACTAGTCGACAAGCGAAGGATCGTTTACCCTCGAAAACGCATCGCTTTTCTCTTTCGCACAGTGTATATAAAGCGCTTAAGACGAAAACGACCGTAACGCTCACTCTGAAGGCTCCGCGAAAACACTTGAAGACGGATGGTCGCCCGCGCAGCTTGCTGAAGAGGCAAAAGCTCCTTGGTGGCTCTACCACGCTGCAGAACAAAAGGAAAGCCGGGGGGAAAAGATTTGCAATCTCTGGCAACAAAGGACTGCGCAGACCTTTGTAACAAACTGGAGGAGGCAAGTACATCCGGAGGCTCGGCAACGGGCGATGTGAATGAGATATTTTTTACCCCAGCCGGGAACAGTCCATTAGCCCGAAGGAGGCTAAGAAAGAGGACAACACGCTCCAGAAAGGGGAATGTGCAGCCGACGTTTGTCGGTGTGGTGTTTCTCTCTCTCTCTCTCTCTCTCTCTCTCTCTCTCTCTCTCTCTCTTTGTGTTTTGGGCTAATCCTAACGAGATCCGGGGCCGCGGTTATCTAACTCAGCCTAGAGGGATCACAGCTGGTCTCTTCGAAGAGCGTTTGCTGGCGGTCACCTTGATTTTGGTAGTAAGCTTTCGTCTCCCTAGACCATATCTGGCTACTGCTTCTATTTATCATCAGAACACTCAAATACATACACGGCCAAATATCAATTTGAGCTTGCTGGTATAATTTTAACACCATGTTGTCCCAATTATAGTCACTACTCAAAGTGCTAGATTATCCAATGAAATAAGAATAAAATGTTGTGACCCAGCAATCAACGTATAAGAAAGAGGTTTCAGAGGTTTAATGCAGAATGTCGTAGTAACGACTCAGCGGCTTCTTTTTTCGATGTGATTCCCTCAAGATGGACGCTTGCCACTTCCACAGCCACCTACTTCCTCAGTCCTGCGTCCCTCAAGCGTTAAAGAGCCATGCTCATTTTTTCCAAGAAACATGCGTGTCAATTCTAGGACGGACACGTGTGAGGTCATCGCGCTGGACAAACATTGGCCTGACTGAGGCTTTCCTTGCTCGAAGACTGCCAGAATGACTTAACGCCGACAAGCGGCTCACCCTGTGCAAGAATAGTTATTTAATGATGACGTGACGGCGGCCGACTTGGCCTGCCATCGTCTTCATAGTTATTTAAGGCGAGCGAATAAGCGAGCGAAAACTGGCTGGCAGCGAAACACGTTCGACTTCGTTCGAGGTTCAAGCCACATGCAGGCGCTCGACGCTGATGGCGATGCCGTGCGATGAGAAGTTGCTAAGATAATTTGGCTACGGTAAATTATTTCGTCAGTGTTTACAACCAGGCTAGTTGCCAATAAGGCTTTACGAGTACCGCGGCGCAACACACGACGAAGACAGGGAAGGGCCTGCCCTGCTTCCTTTCTAGCGCGCTCGTCTTGTTTTTTTTTTTTTTTTTTTTATTGAAGTGAATGTTAGGAGAGGTTGGCGCCTTTATGTGGTGGCACCGGCTACTCCTTGTCACTTGGCTGACGAAACAAATTTGCGCAAAAAGGGAGAATAGCGACACTAAATATAACACTTAGTAGAACACCGGATCAATGAAAAATATACAGTCCAACAGTACATGAGTCGCAAAGTTCTGTGCATGAGTTCAGTCCACGTACGCATATATGAAGTCCGATGTTTCGAACAGCCA
The DNA here is from genome assembly GCF_050947875.1 of Dermacentor variabilis. NCBI lineage: Eukaryota > Metazoa > Arthropoda > Arachnida > Ixodida > Ixodidae > Dermacentor > Dermacentor variabilis. Next base: position 125,219,828 of record NC_134573.1, on the reverse strand, counting down.
AAACACACAACAACACTTGTAATGCACTCCAAGTACAGGACAGAATTATATGTATTGCGTAAAAGTTGCGATCCCCACATAAACCAACTACGCACCACGAACAACGTTTATGTAACTCATTTAGCGTATTCGGATCATCTAAGACTTAATATTTCCCCAAAATGTTGGTCTCCTCTAAAAACTTGTTCAGAGCAAGAAGCGCTCTTTTTTGAAGGCCCGCAGTTGGCCATGGGCCGAGTATCTTTTTTAGAGTAAATGGTCTTCTGTCTAATATAAACAAATTAGCTTGCAGTACCGTTCTTTGTGTATCGTATTTCGAGCACTCGAGAAGAAGATGATGCACATCTTCGTCTGGATGGCCACAAGAACACTGCGGACTAGAGACACGTTTTATTCTGTACAAGAAGTGTCTCGTAAATGCAGTACCAAGACGCAGCCGGTGTACCAAAGTTTCAAATTTTCTGTTGTCTCTTAGAGTTTCCGGCATTGATAAGTTTATACATGGGTCTATTGAGTATAACTCCGAGTTCTTAGTTTGATGGTCAAACCAGGTAGTTTTGCTGAGACGACAAGAAATCTGTCTCAGGATCAGACGGACTTCACTACGCAATAGGGGAAGATTGGTTGTCTCTGCGTTATTGTGCGCTCGATTCGCAGCTGCGTCCGCTGCAGTATTACCAGGAATATTGCAGTGCCCAGGAATCCACTGAAATGCAATTACGTGATTCATTGCGCTTGCTTTTGTAAGTTCTTTGAGCGTCTCATACAATATCGAAGTGTTCAAAGAATTTTTCTTATTGCTCTGTAGTAATGTGAGAGCGGCTTGCGAGTCGCTAAAGATAACCCATTTTTGCGAATGTTTTTCTAAAGTTATGAAACGCAAAGCACACAGGATTGCAAATAGTTCTGCCATGGTGGAAGATGTCTCTCGGGATAATTTAAATGTTTGCTCTAGCGCTAAATGTGGAATGACGAATGCGGAAGTCGAGGAATTTTTACGACACGAACCATCTGTATAGACGTGGATGTACTGGGGATATAATGAGTAAATTTGGTAGAGTGCCAGTTGCTGTGCGGCTACTATGAACATGTCTCTCTTAGATATAATCCCGTCAACCGATAACTCTATTTTAGGGTATGTTAACATCCAGGGAGGGTAACTAACATCCACTTTGCATAATTCAAATCTTGGTAATAATGCTTTATGTTCTCGAACAACATCGTGAATTTTGCTTTTGTTTCTTTCGGTGAGCGCGAGATTTAATGGATGCTTCTCGTGTTGGGTTAAGATGCGATAAATATGTCGGCATGTTTCAACCGTTCGTATGACTGGAAATGGGGGGTGACGAGCTTCAGCAATTACTAAAGAACTCGAGGTAGCCTGCGGAACCCCAAGACACACTCGCAGCCCCCTTGCTAGTAAACGTTGAAGACGTTCCTCAGAAGTTTGCGATAAACCATGGAGAATAGGTGCCGAGTAAGCAATTTTTTGTTTTATGAGTGCGTTATGAATTTGTAGTAGCGAAGAGACTGATCCCCCCCACGTTGTGCCTGCGAGTCGCCGAAGTACGTTTATTACTGCATTGGTCTGTTTTTCAATTGCGCGGATGTGTGAAGCCCATGTAAGTTGGCGGTCGAGAATAACTCCAAGAAATTTATGCTCTTTCACAAACATCAAAGCTTGCCCGTTAAGCCTAAGTTGGAAATTAATCAACTGTCGTCTAGTGAAAGGAAGTACGGCTGTCTTTGCATATGAAAGACTCATGCCTCTTTCTTTTAAAAAGGTGTCGATACTATCAAGGCCCTCTTGCAGCGTTGTTTGAATGTCTTGTATAATAGAACCAGAGGCCCATATGCAGATGTCATCTGCGTACAGAGAATACCGTAGACCAGACGGGAGCTTTTGTGGCAAGGCTGCCATGACACAATTGAATAAAAACGGACTGAGAACACTGCCCTGCGGAACGCCCTGCGTGATGCTGTGATAATTACTTTCTCCTTCTATTGTTTCCATAAATATTTTTCTATCTTTCAAGAAGTTTGACACCCATCGCAGCGTTCGACCGTGTAGGCCAAGCTCTAACATACCAGCAAGGACGTGTATGTGACTTACAGTGTCGAATGCTCTTTGAATATCTAAGAATACTGCTACTGTCACATTTCCGCAGCTTCGTTCATGTTCGACGTATGTGGCAATATCTAATACTGCATCCATTGTACAACGATTTTGTCGAAAACCGGTCATGTGGTCGGAAAACACATGTGTGTGTTCACACCACCATTGCAGTCGACTGTCTATCATCTTCTCCATTAGTTTGGAAAAACAGCTTGTGAGACTGACGGGTCGGTAGGAGTCAAGACAAAGTGGAGTCTTTCCTGGTTTTAGCACTGGAATTACCCGAGCTAATTTCCATGAATCCGGTAGAGTCTCTCTTATCCAGATATCATTAAATATCTCCAAAAGAGTCATTCTTCCTACTGGACCTAGGTTCTTTAACATCACATACGTGACACCATCTGGGCCTGCGGTTGTCTTTGTACGGCATGACGAAAGAGCACTTTTCAATTCATTTAAACTAAACTCACAATCAAGTTGTGGATGTTGTGACATAAAGCACGCACGAAGCTTCTGTTCTGCTAGTGTTGTCGAACTTGCAAATTGTAGGCAAGTAAAAGGAAGTCCTGGTCTGGATATAAGTTGACAAAATTCGTCAGCAACAGATGTTTCCGGAGTGCTTCGAGCTACGGCAAGGGCTCGAAAGGGATGGCTCTGGGTAACTGGACCACTAAAAGATCGGACAACGGACCATATTCTGGGAACTGGAGTAAACGGAGACAACGACGCGCAGTATTCTCGCCATTTTCTTGTACCTAATTTTTGTAAGTGTCTGCGCGAAGTTGACTGAACCTTCTGTGCCATTTTGTAGTCGTCTAGCTTTCCACTGCGGCGGTAAGCCCGTTCTGCGCGCCTTCTAATTGCTCTTAGGCATTCATATTCGCCGTCGACTGCAGCGTATTCATTTGGAACAATGACTTGCTTTGTGCAGTTCTTGTAGGACTCACACAATGTATTTGCAAAACTTTGATAGTTCGGATTTTCACCCAATGAATTACTTAAAAGGTGCCGAAAACTATGTGTTGCGGAGAACGCCTACAAACGTGCGGAAACCTGAAATGGCGTAAGTTCAGAGAGCAAGGAAGCATACGTTTCATGCGCTTTCCTTCTCTTTTTAATATTTGGGCAGGCCAACTCACCGCTTGGTATTGCGACAGCTCGGCGGTCTCCACGCAGGCTCCGTTGTCTCCATCACTGAAGCTCAGGCACAAAAGCAACACCCACTCGGATGGCTGCTGCAGGGTGTTTCCTACAGATGAAGAATGCAAAATAACAACGAAATTTCACCAACCCCATCAAGATAAGAATGGGACACTAGGAATGTTAGTTTGTTATTGTATTTTGTCGCAGAAAAAAATCATATTTATTGAGATAAAGGTTTTGGTAGATCTGTGCAAGAATCGCTTGCACAAGTTTCAACTAGATATATAGAGCCGAAGAATATTCTAGGCGCATTTCACCGTGGTCGTGCTAAAAGAAAGAAGAAACTGTAGGTTTCGGAGGTTTGCTCTCAGCTTGTGACTTTTCATGCACATATCTATAAATATATGTAGTATGCTTCACCATATGAAGTTACAGCAGAACAAGTTATCTGGTGCTCGAAAAGTTTGTACACAGCTCTCTCATTTCCCTATTCCCCCGTAATTCTTGTTCCTCCTGCCACTGCTTTACACTGAGAGCCGAGAAAAAATATATTTGTATGCGAAAGGTCTCATTTAGCAAAGTGGTTACTAACAGTCAAACATGCAAAGTTGGACAGCTGAGGTTATTTAATTTTTTTTGTATTAAATACCTACGGCTGTCTCTAGGTACTCCTCCCCCCCCCCCCCCCATGCAGGGAGGACAAGAAATAAATTGAAATAATAAACGAGTGTGTTTAAATATGTTAGTTCGTTCAAAGTTGGAGCATATTGAATGTTATGCCTAGTCTGTCTCGTCATTAGTGGTCTTATACTATACACTGACGGCTCCAGTGCTACCTGGACCTGTCCCGACAAAGCAGTCGGGAGAGAAACTCCAGCCGTAATTTTCTTTGCCCTTCTTTTCCCTACCATTCTTTCTCTCGTCCGTACTTTAAATAAATAACATTTGCCTTCGATTCGAGCACCCCAACCTCAGCAAATATATTCAGAAAACATCAGAAATTACAAAAGGGAGGTTCATTGGTCACGTCCATATACCGCCTATGACGGGCAGGTTCTTTCACCAGTGACTATTGAGGCTCCAGCTGCACCCTCGCGGGACACGTACAACCCATTACTGTGCCCACGTGCACTAGGAAAAGAATGCGGAGGCCATTCTCAAAAATCTTTATAGCTGCTGTTAATTTCCTTCTTTTTCTTGGAAAAAAGAAGACGCGAACAACTTAAGGCCACTTAGATACATCGAAGAGCTTTCGAAGACCAAGTGAGCATCCTCACTGAAGAGGATAGGAAATGGGGCAAGTTCGTAATGATTTATAGCTCATAACAACAGCGCACTGTGCATACATACGCTGTGAACTAACTGTGCATATGCGTGCAAAGCAACGAAAGGCCACGACAAGGGATTGTGGTTATATCGGTTAACACAAAATTAATAAGAGAAAAAGGATAGGAGTTACAAAACAATAAAAGTAGTGTGGCACTTGATAATCACCGACGCGCGTAATCTGCGCGACAGTTCCCGGGCGCGTGAAATACGGCGCCGCGACGAATGATGCCTGCCTTGTAAAATACGCTTATAAGTTTGTGAGTTGCGCCCCTGATGCAGCATCCTCTTCACGGGCCACCGAGTGCACGCCAGACAATCGCAGTGGTGTCTAAACGTGCCTCTTAGGGGGCAGCGAAACGCGCTAAAAGGCTCATCCCACTTGGCAATGCACTGCCCGAACTGTGGGGTACACTGCATAGTTCGTGCGGACCGAAATCCTGGAGTGCAATTAGTGTACAATTACGGACCTCAATTATTGCAACGAACCAACCATCGCAAACAGCGCACCTCCTGTCTTCCTTCTTGTCTCTGTGAATCCAGGGCTATGACCTCAATTATTGCAAAATTCTGTGTTGCGGGACGCGTGAAATTGACGCGTGAAATTTGTGAGCCCTATAACATACAGAAAGCAGGGCCTATGGTTATGTGAGTCAGCCCTCAATAGCCCTCCAGGAGAAAAATATATTGGTATTTTAGATTACGCGAACCGACGATAGTCGAGAGCCACACTGCTTTCGGGGGTTTGTAACACCTGTCCTTTTTTTCTTGCTATTTATTTCTTTTTAACTGATCTAACCACGATTCCTTGTCGTGGTCTTTCGGCGCCTTGCAGCTACATGTAAAGATGGAGTGCAGATTTACTCGGTTCTTCAATAAATCTTCCACATGACAGTCAGCACTTGTGTCTGCGCCTTCTTTCGTATTTTTTTCAGTTGGCTGTTTTCATTAGCCATGAGCTATTCGGATAGTGCTATGAAAGATAGTGCGATACGTAATGATGGCGCTATGAAGTACAATTTGTACTTCGGTTGCAAGTCTCGAAAGCTGAACGCAACGCGCAGTTCAGTCCTGTAGACCAAGAATTTCCAAACTTTCTGGCCTTGAGGAATTCCACCTGCCTTCCCATAGTGCCGTGAAGCATCGCCCTCCCTATCGCCGGTATTGGTCACTCGGTGGGACGATTGATAACAAGCGAATACAATATAAACAAAACAACTGTCATGAATTAGGGCCGCCAGTGTTCTTGAGGGTGCAATTTAAACTCGAACAACAGGAGCATGCCTTAGCATTTTGTTCTCATCCTAATCATTATCAGCCTATATTCTATGTCCACAGCAAGACAAAGGCCTCTCTCGAAAATCACCAATTACCCCTGCCTTGTGTCAACTGACCCCCTCTTATGCCTGCAAGATTCCTCATTTTATCTCACCACATATTTTTCTGTCGTAATCGACTGCGCTTTTTTTTCCTTTCGTACTAATTCAATATCTTCAATAGACTATCGGTTATCTGCCCTACACATTACAGGACCTGGCCAACTTCATTTCTTCCTCCGCTTAATCTGAACTCGAATGCCGACTACCCATGGTTGCACTCTAATCCACACCGCTGTCTTTCTGTAGCTTGTGTACGTGTACTTCCATCCTTTCTTTCTCTATACTTTACCTCCACTTCCCCTCTCTCCCGAGCGTAGGGTAGCAAAGCGGATCTTCCCCTCTAGTTGATCTCCCTGCCTTCGCCTTTTCTTTTGTACAGGGACAGAGACGGAAACCACGGCCTCGTTTTTAAAGTAGAGCGGCGCCGTATAGCCACTGAGCTGAAATTAAAGGAATCGCCAAGGCATGCCAGAAGTGTCGCAGGTGTTTTATGAAGAGATGCAACAAATCGGCTTACCTCCGTCGCTGCTGACCGTATTGTTGTTAAGCCTAGCCAGTGACGAAGCAGCAGCGGCCGCAGATGCAAGTCCGGAGACGGAATTTGCCGGAGCACTGCCGCCGCCAGTGCTTGGCACCAACGGAGACGCTGGAGAGCGGCGAAACCACGGGGGCGCCCTGAGCTGCCACCCATGCTCGGCCAGGACAGAACTGATGAGCGGCAGGTCCCTGCTGATGGCCGCCTTGTGACCACGAACCACGACGACGCGGGTGGACTCGCGCAGAGGACGAAGATGTTCCTCTTCCAGCTGAATCGAATAAGAAGGCAAAACTAAGACGATGGCCGAATTTAGAGCGCAGCTCGGCAGTCAACGTCTTTTAGCAGCCGAGAGTTCGACGGAACACCATCCCGCCGATCCCGAATTCTTCCGCCAGCCTGGTTCACTGGGTAGTCCTTGGTATAATTGGTAGCCCATCGAGCCTGCTGGGCTCAGGTAACATGGTTCGAAACTGTCGGCCCAACTTGGGTCACTGTGCGTAAGAGACAGGGCGGGTGCCACTCTTCGACGCACCTATGTGACACCGACTTGGGTCACTTTGTATGTGCCACTCGTTCTGTGCCACTCTTCAATGAACAACTTTGACAGCAGCTTAGGTCGCTGGGTATATGTCACCTGGTTTGCGCCGCGCTTCAATGAACCTATTTGATGCCAAATTGAGTAACCGGGTATGTACCCTTGCTCTTCAGCCGCTCTTCAATGACAAAGATAATCCCTTACTGTTTCTCCGTGGCTCGGCCGAATCGAACCTCCGCCGCGCGTATACTTCGAGGCGGCGCCACCAGATGGCGCAGCGTGTACAATGAGAAGCGCGAGAAGAGCCCGGCTGCAGACACGTTTTGGCGTTGGGAGCACTATGTGTGACTACACTGTTTCAGTGCTAATCATATCAACGTCGACATTCACCGTGAGATGGGCTCTGCCACAATTGTTATATTTAAGTGCCAACGCAACAAATGATAAGCTACTATCATATACGACACTCGCCGTCAAACCGAAATGCACATTTCATGTGCGAATCGAATACCCCCTTTCTTATATCTATTGCTAACGATGGCTGATACAAACGTCTTAGTACGTCGGGAGTGGATTTTGTTCGCGAAAACTGCTTCCTGACCTGCAATTAAAGATATGTCGAATGTGCTCCCCATGTCAGGAGGGGAGATTCCTTGTACATACGAACGTGCTCGACAGAACGCCTAACGGCATATGGTAGGCAGGCATACTCCCGCCGTAGTAGTTTACGGATTCAGGTTTGGTTCCTGATATATGCATCATCAAGACTCGTACTAATTATTTTCTGTTGAATTAAAGGCGGCGTCGCAATGTTATTCAAAAGTTCCGCATACAACTCTAATGTTCAATAGCGGAACAAGGATGGACCCAAAAGACAAAACTACTTACTATACATGCACATAGGCCGCTTACAAAGTGTGGCTGAAAAAAAGAAAGTGAGAGCAAAGTGTCGTTGAAATGTGAAGGCTGCGCGAAAAAAAAAATGGGGAAGAAACTAATGCATCTAATTGACAGCGTGACCGGCACTCATGTTGAAAGCTTAGCGCACGACTAATTCCAGCTTCGAATTAAAAGCGAGTAAGAAAAAAAAAACGACAAGCGACGCCGAAATGCCGGTTTCGAATAGAGACGGATATCCAGGATTCAGGAAGCTTTTACAGTGTAACATGCAGCTTCCTTGTTAGGCTAATTAGGGCTTCGGCTATAGGTCCACCTGTATGCACTCTGAGAGTGTCTGCATCCAACGGGGGGCGTGCTCGTGTAATGAGCCTTTTCGCCGGATCCACAGAGGCCGTTCTGTTTCAACCGTAGCTTAAGCGTTTTTCGAAGTGCGCGGAAGCTCTTCAATGAAGAGCTGTTCTAAGCCGTCGGCTCGCATTGCTCTGAACTTACCGATAGAGCGACCCATAGGTCACGTGGTAAACAGGTCTCATTTGCGAAGGCAGGTCCCATTTGAAACTAGCTCCAGTCGTGTAACGCCGTTTTCGCATCATGGTTCGCGAAGCCTTTAGCGAAAGACGAGCGCGCTTAGAAATAGCGAAGCTTTCAGTGATGGCCACGCTCGAACTGAATATAAAGGTACTGATCACCGCCATTTCACTGCAAGGCAGACGGGTCGTTTATTACCGAATACAATGCAGCCATCTCATACTGCCCACGTTCAAGAAGAAATAACGAGGCATAGCAAGTAAATAAAGCAATTTACACACCCAGCTGCCATCGATCCTGCTTTTTATTTGATTGATGGACAGCTAAACTCAACGTTCACGATGAAGCTCGCAAAAAAGCATGCATTTCCCTTTGGGATTATTATACCGACTAAGTTCTCCGTCTTTTGCAGTAATAATAGTAGAAAGGATAATCTAAAGCAGCCCGAAGTGAACTGTTTAGCAAACGCGGCCGTAAAATTACGCTCGATATATATACGACCGCAACAGGCGCTATTACCAACAATGCCGAATTTTCGGTTTTGAGAAAACGGCGTTTGCGGAATAGTTAAACGAAACCGAATAAATAAATCCAGAATGCCGATTTTACTGCTTCAGAATAGTGGTTAACAACGACTTCTCGCGAAACCCCGAGATAGTTCGAACAATCACACACGTATACGAACGATTTCGCTTTGTCATCTGCTCCTTCCCTCCACAAAATATGCAATAATGAAAGCACAGCGCACCAAAACAGTCCACAACTCGGCAAAGTTTCAGCTTCACCCGGGCTTGTATCGACAAAATGCCAGCGAACATCGCCTGTCTATAAAGTAAGCAGAGGCACCGCTACGAAAAAGCGAACCCGCGCTGCGCCGCCCGTCCTCCACCTCCTCCGATCCTCCTATTCTTCCGTTAATTGCGTTCGGTAAGCCTGATCGAACGCGCGGCTACCCGGCATCGCTCATACAATGCGGACGCTCATGAGGGAACACACCAAGGTACTGGAGCGACTGGAGAAAGCTATAGCAAAACGTAACGGTCAACCAGTTTCCCTCACGCGGCTCCTCCCCCCTCTCCCTCCCCTACCTTTCCTTCTTTTTCTTCCTTGCTCTACTTCACCGTGCTTAGCGGTGGCTGTAGGAACCGCTTTCCTCATCTCCCTCCACGACTTCCTTCGGCTGTACGCGCTCAGTCTACAACTACCAAACGCGGCCGAGTATTTCGCAGCAGCATCCAAGGCAGAAAGGCAGAAGGACCGCCGAACAACGACAGGCGGGGACATACCTTGGACTTTGGCTCCGTCCTCCTATTATCGCGTACAAAAATTGCTTGCGCGAGAGCCAATGAAGTCCCGAATCTCACCCCCCGCGCTTACGTCTCTCTACTGCACTTTTTTTTTTCCCTTCTGTGCGCCGTCTTTCGCGAGCATTTCGGTATAACGCTGAACGTACCTGTATTCCTTCTTTTTCTTCTTTTTGTTCCCCTCTCGGCCTCGTATTCCGACGTCCTTCAACGCGGTGCGCCCGCGAACATTGCTCTCGCTTCAGCCCCTCATCCTCTCCCCCGTGCCCGGAAGTCTCAATCAGATTGCAGACTCATTTCAATTTGCCGCCGGATCCCCTGAGGGTCAGAGCTCCATCTAATGGAATATCTGCGTCGAGTCGTCACCCGTCCCGAGTCTCTACCCGCACATTTGGCCCGTCGCGAGCCGCCCGGCGAGCACGTTCACTCCACCCGCCCGCCCACCGTTATACGTACATACCTGCTTCCGCGGGAGCTGACAAAACACTCTCTCCACCGGTCGACATTGCGATGTAGCTCCGTTATTCCTTTCTCTGTCTCGTCTTTTTCTCTTCATTTTTAATGTGAATCGTGGTAATCTGCGCAAGAGTTTATTTTGCACCCCGACTTTGAAGGGAGGGCGACGGTTGCTTTCTTTTCGTTTGCCTGCACCTTGCGCGCATGCGCAAATGCATTCAGTTGCAAGCAGCAGGAGTTGTGTTTCCTGACTGTTCTTGGAGCTGCCGTTGCTTCTGCTGCTTTTTTTTGCACTGGGCTGACGACGTATACTCGAAACAAAAATCTCACCCATTATTTGTTTTTCTGTTTTCTTTCTTTCTTTTGTCAGTCAGCCGAGCGCGGGTGGTGCGGATCAGGTAAAGTCACACGTAATCTTGTTAGGGTGTTCGTTCTACGCGCAATGAAAAAAACATACCAAAGAGACTAGATATATTCCAAACATGAAAACCTGTACAAATAGAACCCATGAAGCTCGAGCAGAAAGGAGGCACGAGGCATCGCGAAACTTGCCGCGAAAATGAGATTTAGGCGGATGCGTTGGCATTTACACAGGCGTCAGCAACACCAGCGTATATATTTACTTGTGTTATACGCGCGTATTTTGCGGCATTTCCTTCGCGCCGGCTTATAAGCAGGATCTAAAAGCGTCAGTCAAAGCTTACGCAGCAACTCTCCGCGTTGCTTCTGATGCAACTCGTGTGTGGGATGCGTGACGAGGAGGTTCGAAGGAAAACTAAAAATCGAGGCTCGGAATGCTGCCGTATACGCTGTCGTTACTCGAGCACCCTTCCCTGCTTGTGGGAGTCGTCAAATGCCACGCGCTGCAACGACGTTGGTGATTCGCGTAACGAAGGCGTCAGCGAGAGCGCGAGATCGAGTTACAGCTCGCGATTGACTTTCCACCGCTGACGCGCTGCTTATTTGCGCGGGGCGACGCTGCCCTGGCATTCTCGCAGCTCTTTCTCACCCGCGTCGAGAATCCAGTAACAGAGTAGAAACCCGGCTTAAGCTCAACGCGAGGAGTTTGCAACTTCTCCGGATGAAAAGGATCAAAACCAACAACAGTGCAAGCACTGTTTGCAGAAAAGGTCGCGTATATCGCGATATAAGCTTGAGAGGAGAATATATGTATTGACTTTCGCAGGCCCGCGGGCAGCAGAGCAAATAGGAGCCCTGAAGCTTCAGTAACATTGGTACAGGAAAAAAATCTGCGCACAAATGTCACGGCATATGAGTGAAAATTGGATCGGTAAATGTTAACGTGCAACGCCGCCAAACAAACAGTTGTCACAATGTACAGCGGATGCCCTGAATGTGAGAGCATTTCTGTATATATAATGTTATCATGACGTCGAAAAGTGGTTCACCGAGATTCCAGCAGAATGCGACTGTTTATCAGAATGAAAATATGTTTTCCTATAGTAAGCACCATAAACTAACAGAAAATGAGACCAAGCAAGGCATAGTGGATGTTGTTTTTGTTTTTGTTTTAAATGTAGAAATTTTGAGAGAGAGAGGAAAATCAACTGCGATCGAAGAACACATAGGTTGCGACCCGTGGCAGCTTAATCTACAATCTCTTCTGGACGCATGCGATGCTCCACCAATAAAAGTTACGACGGCGACCGTTTCTTCGTCCATGTTTTTGGTTATTTCTGCACTGTGTGTACTAAGCTCTGGGACAGCGCGAGAGCTTAACAAGTGAAATATCGTTGAATATTAGAATATGGTAAGTAGACGAACAAAGTTTGATTCGCATGATGCCCGTTTAGACAGTATTTGACGGCACCCATGAATAGACGGGCTACGAAATTTCTCTGAAAGTCGCGATAGGCAAAGGGGCACAACAGTCTTCATTACGTGGTCAAACTTCGTCGAATCATGCTCGACTTTCGTGGAGGTCTTTAATAATCTGGAAGGGAGTGTCTTAGGCCCAACTCATTTGCTCGTCACGTCATAACCGAGCGTGATTTCTTGCTTACCAAGTAACTGAAAACTGTTCGCACAACGCGGCCAAACCACTCCGGCTTTCACGTTTCAACTTTCATGTCCCTTTCCCATCAGCCCTCACACAAGGCCGCGATATCATGCTCAACCTACATACATTTGTTTTTGGTTTATTCTTTATCTATTTGGTCTAACGGGCCCTACATAAACATTTCTTGCACACCCAGAGAGATAATGAACACTTTTCGTCGTCTTCAGGGCCGCAGTCGTCCACTTCTTCGCCTCATCGTAACAGTACCGTGACGGGGCGTCAAATAGATGAAAAGCGAAGCACGATTTACAACCAGGCTCTTCAAAGAGATTTCAAAAATTGCTGAACACGCACAAGGTCCCCGTGATCGTCGTCGTCCTTGTTCGTCCAAGCAGGTGGCTCGTAACATCTAACCTCATCGGCAGGCAGTGCGCCGTCTCAGCGCAGACTAATTACACAACAAGGAGGTGGCGGTAAAGTGCGGTTTCAATCGGGATACGAGCACGGCGTCACGAGATGACAAGGTAGCTGATGAAGAACTGTCCAGTGGCGCGATCTCGCAGTTAACGTCCCTAAGTTGCCGTAAAACATTGTAAGGTACGGTGAAACACGACAAAAGCTTTTCGGAAAGACCTATACGACGAGATGGAGTCCAGAAAAGTACAAGAGATCCCGAATAAAAGCAAAGCAGTCGGTGGCTGAAGTCACAGCAGTCCTTTTGAAATAATTGCGAGTTGGGTAATCGCTCACGAGGGGTCTGCCGTGCCAGATGGGCGCGCGCAGCGACGTCGCGAGGAAACTCTGTGCTATCTTGTACAACAGCAGGTAGTAGCGTATTGAAAGACAATGCTGGATGGCGGCCAAGCAGTAGGTAAAATTGTGAAAAGCGGCAGCGTCGTGACAGGATGAGTTCTACGCGAACGTGGCGTATGGCAATATGCTGTCACAGTCCCGACGATCGTCACACACGTACATCGCCAGCATATCATTTAAGGTGCGGTTCAGCCTCCCGGTGAGCCCGTAGGTCTATGAGAGGCGCGCAGTAGTGAGCCTCTGCTCCACAGAAGAGGGACGGAGGACGTCATTGACGACTTTGGATAGGAAGCAACAACCTCAGTCACTGAGCCTTCGGCTAGTGTCTCCATGATGAAGTATAACGTCATGAAGGAGGAAATCGGCGACGTCGGTGGCGCAAATAGACGGCAAAGCTCGCGTGATGGCATACGGCGTAGCGTAGCCGGTCGCAGCTGCTACCGATTTATTCTCTGAAGCAGACGTAGGGAATGGGCCAATGCGGTATGATGGCTCCTTGGGTACGTCAATGGGCGGCAGCAGGCCAGCAGGCAACGCCAAGGGCCGTTTAAGTCGCTGAAAAAGGTCACACGCAGCAACGCAGCGTCGAACAGATCGGTACAGACCAGGCCAGAAAAACCGGCGTCACACGAGGTCGTATGTGCGGGATACTCCAAGATGACCAGCGGTTGGGGCATAATGGAGTTCTTTCAGAACAGTAGCACGACGTTGCTTGGGGATAACAAGCGGAAGCTCAGGGCCATCGGGAGTGGTATACTACGACCGTAATGAATATCGTCATGAAGCTGAAGATATAGCGTGTCATCACTTTTCTGTTCAGCCTGGATGTTGGCCAGATCTGAAATAGCCATGGCGAAGTCACCGGTATCACGCTCGGCGGTGTCGGGAGGGTCGACGGGGTAGCATGATTAAAGGTCAGCATCTTGGTCTTTCCGGCCTGACTTGTAGAGAACGTCAAAGGTGTACCCCTGGAGCTGTAATTTCCAGCGACCAAGTGTCCCTGTAGGATCCTTCAGTGACGAGAGCCAGCAAAAGGCGTGGTAGTCCGTGACGACAGAAAACGCACGGCCATATAAGTATGGGTGGAATTTTGCCGCAGCCCAGGCTAAAGCGAAGCAATCGCACTCAGCGAAAAATTCCGCTCCGACGACGTGAGAAGGCGGTTGGCGTAGGTAATGACAAGTTCCCAATATGTAACTGGTAGTCGGCCGGTCAGCGCTGTTCTACAAAGACAACTACAACAAGGTGAAACCAAATGTCGTAACCGAAGAAAGTCCAGATAATCTTTCAAGAGGTTCTCCTTTGTTATTCCTTTTTTATTTGTTATTTCTTTTTCGACTAAGGCACCTCGCTAGATCGCCAGCCCAAATTAGCCGCATCGACGACGCATCGCACCGGCATCAGGCATCAACAGGAAAGCCATCCAACAGAGATTCCTCCCCTTGTTCAAAAAAGCGAACCGCGGTCCGCCTGTCGCGTCACGCAGAATAATCCCAGCGCTCTATATACACCACGGCGTTATGCTCCTGCGTTCGCGGAAGCGGTGTGAAAAGCAGCCAGACAGTAAGATAGAGTACGAGACAGGTTTCGGGTTTTGTGCTCATGGAAAGGAGCAGGCGACACACCAAGGAAGAAGAGCAACTATATCTCGTTCCTTCGCTCGCCCATGCAAGGTCGAAAGCAAGGCACCACGAAACGTGCTTCAATGGCGAAGGAAAAGGGGTGGGCGCCTAGATTGCGTGCCAGGGCCAGTGGTGTCAACGTAAGCACCCATCTAATCCTATCGTCGACAGCCTACAGTGGCGTCCCTAAGACGTACTTCTCCCTCCCTTTCACCCCCCTCACTCTTTTGCTTCTGATCTAGCTAACCTTGTTCTTCGCGCGTACTCTACCGCGGCTGTTAAGAGACATCGATCGCCTGGCCTCTGTTCGTCGTCACGCATCTCCCTCTATCTGTTCGCGTGCACTTACTCCGCCTCCGCTGTCCATAATCCGGTTGTAGCGTTGTCTCCGGTTTTCCGCAGCCCGTCTCTCCTCTTAATGTTTCTCTGATTTGTCACGAAGACCTTGTAACCTTAACGAGTGCAATTTCTGAGCTATCGGTGGTCGACGCCTCCCGGTCAAACAAACACGTACCTACTCCTTATTTTTTTTTTTTTTTGCCTTTCCCGGCGGGTAATTTGTCACGATACACTGAAATTCGTTCCAGATTCGCTGAGTTTAACGTCTCAGAGCAACATCTAACCAATAATACATTACTTCTGGTTTTTAGGTTCATTCCAGAAAAGAAATGAAGCGCACCAAGTGAACGAGAACGAAAAAATACGTCACCAGGTCTCTTCACCGTTCGTCTTACTTTTTTCTTTCCTTCTTGGCTTCACGCTGTTTATTTCGTTATGTGGTGAAGCTATGAGAACTGTTATATAGTAGAACCTCAGGGAATGGAAATCGTTTAAACGTAATTGCCGCTTGAATGGGAGAAGAGTTTCTAAATTGGTTGGTTTTGTGCTCGGATAATGCAAAAGAAATTATGTGAATCGGCACCAAAATTTGCGGGGCTCTCTATAAACGAAACCACACAAGCAAGCTCTATAAAGGATTCTTTTTTTAGAAACAGACAGGACCTGAAGTATATGTTATACGACACAGCAGTGGCAGTACTGGGCAGTATCAAACATATATTTATCTAAGATACTATCTTAGATACTGTTTGGGCATCTTGTATCTGAATCATGATACGTCTGGCAAGACGTGTGTCAGTATCTGTATTTTCGATACATAAAAGAATGTACCGTATATCTTAAGATACAAGATACTGCTATCGCAACATCACCGTGCGAAACGATAAACATTGGCTGAACTCCGCCTCTCAACCTGGTAGCGCTGCCCCTAAGACACCTGAATATAACTAAAAGCCGTGACATCCTTTCATCTTTCCGCCAGAACCCCCCAGCGAGGGCAGGCGATTAGGTCTGCGCGTCCCTATTGGTGGAGCAGAGTCACGTGGTGGCGCTCGCGCTGTCTCGACAAAAACAAGCACGCGAAAGTCTGCGCGCAGCTGACCTTTTGTTTTCTTGATTTTTGTTTGTTTGTTTTGTTTTTAGTTGCGTCAGTGTCATGACATTTTCTCCTAGCCAGCGTATTGTGCTGCGTAAGCTAACGCGTGCGGCATCTTTCGCGCAAATTCGTTTGCCGCTATAGTGTCGTTACCGAAGTTTCTCTTGCGTGGCTCTTTGTTATGAAGTCGGAAGAATGCTGGATGTTAGCAAGGAGATTCGAGAAACAGTATCATACCAAATACTCAATTTTTCTCCTGAGCGTCCACAAGAGCCATTTTAAACTATTTCTCACAGGCACTGAATTTTCTCCTGTCTGACCTTAACAGGTAAGTTGACAAGACTTCATGCTTAAATGTCACAGCTATTAGTGTGCCGCCTGTATCGTGTTTCTACGCATTCAATGTGATTGTATGATACGGAACCGCCCTTATATTTTGCTTAGATATGTTTTCTGTTTCCTAGCTCACGCTTAAATTTCTTACTGTTACAAATCACCAGGCAATCGGAGCAATGTGTGGCAGTAGTGTGAATAGCAGCTGTATCCAGCGACGCTTTGTGCCACTACACTACTTATGGAACTTTCGTGGGCTGCACAAGTTTTCTTGTAGAAGAAAAATCGTAAAAGGATTGCACGTTAATGAATATGTCGCTAACGAATGCTTTACGCCAGCAGATAACTAGAATATGAAAGGTCATTGTAGCTTTATGAGCCCTCTGTACACAATGCATCACAAAAAGATACTGCACATCATACAGGGTTAGACAAGAGCAGACGTATGTGCTTTCATCATTTGGTAATGGTAATGATGATGGAGTTATGATTACTGTCATATGAACAGACTGCTTCGGTTACAACCTCAGACAGATTGTTGGCCAAACTTAAATTCATACACGACCGTTGTTGAGTACTTGAGTGATAATTGGTGAGGAACTTCAAACCGGACTCTTCCAGTACAAACTGCGTGAAACATTTCTTGCCTGGTTTTGAAATGTCCACATTGAAGTCTCCAACGATGATCACAGGGGTAGTGCCACCACGGCTAACCCACGCAAATTACGTGGTCATGAACTTCTCGATATCACACTCGGGTATGCCTGAATATATATACAGAGTGAGTATCACAATTCTGTATTTCGTTTGTACGGCACAGACTTCCTCACAGCCGGTTGCATTGTCCTCTTGCAAGTCTAGGGCGCATAGCTGTGCACATATTTGGCCCCTTGCATATATGCTATGTGGTGCAGTGCGAATCGAGACAAGAGACATAGAAAAATGAACGAGGACAAGCGCTATATATATATATATATATATTGTCACGTTTAATTGACAGGCGACTTCTAAAAGAGGCCGTTGAAGTCCGAGTCATCGAATCATCGAAGGGGCAGCGCAGCACCGCCAAAATGATCCAGGCGTGAACTACACAAACACAAACGTGTGGCATTACCCCTCCTCCCAGAAGAGCATCGACTCGATACTAAACACAACTTTGACGGGAAGAAAGACTTGTCCCAGGACAAAGGCATTAGTCCGAAAACCATGACTATTATGGTGTTCGATATGGTTTTAACCGCACGACGTGTACAATTTCGGGTCGCGGTTGTCAGCCTCGTGATGGCTGGGTGCCATCTGAAAGAATTTCATAATTGAATTCATTCACTCGCCGAAGCACTTTGTAAGGGCCGAAGCACCGACAAAGAAGTTTTTCCGAAAGGCCTTTACGGCGGACGGGGGGTCCAAACTAACGCTTCGTCACCTGGTTGGTAGTCAACTTGTCGGTGGCAGAGCTTGCAGTGTCGCACATCAATACATTGTTGTTTCCTGACATTCACGCGAGCCAGTTGGAGCGCTACCTTCGCACGCTTCGCGAAACGCTCGGTGTCCTCATCAAGACTGTCAGAATTGTAACATGGTAACATGGCTTCTCACATCGTTTGAACTTCACGACCGCAAGCAAGCGAAATCGGCGTGGAGCGTGTGGTCTCTTGCGTAGAGGTATTGTACGCAAACGTGACGTACGGTAGTACCTCGTCCCACGTCTTACGCTGCACGTCTATGTACATCGACAGCATGTCGGTCATCGTTTTGTTAAGCCTTTCCGCCAAGCCATTCGCTTGCGGATGATAAGCAGTCGTCTTTCGGTGCGTGGTGTAACTCGGTTGAAAAACTTCTTCAAGCAGCCTTGCCGTAAACGCCGCCCCTCGACCTGTGATGACACATGTTGGGGCGCCATGACGTAGTACAATGTTCTGTACGAAAAACTGTGCAACCTCAGTAGCTGTGTCTTTAGGAAGAGCCCTTGTTTCAGCATAGCGGATTATACAGTCTGTGGCGATGATGCTGCATTTGTTTCCGGAAGTAGACAACGGAAACGGGCTCAGGAGGTCCATGCCGACTTGATTGAAGGGCCCTCAAGGCTACTCGATAGGATTAAGCAATCCCGAAGGTTTCACATTGGGTGACGTCCGCCGCTGGCATTCACGGCAGGCTTGGACGCATCTTTTAACACAACAGGCGAGTTCTGGCCAGTAGTAGAATTCCCGTTCCTTAGAAAGGGCTCGAGTGAAAGCCAAGCGGCTATACGCAGCCTCGTCGTGGCCTGCGAGCAGAATTTCGTCACGAAGCTCAGCTGGTAAGACCAAAAGATAGATTTTGTTGTTGGCAGCAGAATTGTTGTATAAGATGCCCTGTCACCAACAAAACGATGAAAATCCGCGAGCAATTTGTAGGGGCAGACGTACAGTATTGGTCAAAAAACATAAGGCCGCTATGAGCGGCCGAGGAGCGGCAGCGCTCCGCTATCGCGGCGCTGCCACCTACGGCGCACTAGCCGCTCGCTAGCGCCGATGATAAAGAGGGCGAGGGAAGCATGTCTCTTACTCTCAAGCATCCTTCGATAACAGCGCTCGTGAAAAACTAGTAGGGCGAACGCGACGGTGGCGAAGCGCAAGCCAGCCTGGCCAGCAGACAGGCTATCATGCCGTTTGCAGTGTTTGGTGGACGAGGGGGCGGAGGTCTCTGGAGACCGCTGTAAAACGCAATACGCTACCGCTAAAGCCGCGCCTGTATATAGGTTTGTTGTCCCTACGCCCCTCTGCTGTGAGCACACAAATTTTCGGCATTCCAAAACGGCTTGAAACAACAATGGTCAATGAGAAACCTGACCTGGCCAAGTTGCGAGAAATCATCTCTACACACACGGCTAATCAAAGACAGCCACACAGAACGGCTTAAGGGTCGCCTCGCAAACTACAGTCATCACGCGTAGCGTTGCCTGCCCTCGTTATGCGAAAGGCGAACAACTTCGTAAGGGCCACTCTTATAGCCATAGTCGATGAAGCAGGTTAGCGTGGCGTTGGCAGAGTACAAATTGAATGCGAAGTTTTAAAAACAACCGACTGCACCACCTGGGTTCTTCACACAAACACACAAAAGAAAAAGCAGATGATGGTCACAAGTTTGTAACGCGAATGTTTAAGCGCTAGTTGTGGTGCGGGCTAGGCATTTTCGCTCCTGATCTCGAGGTCTCCTAATCCTCTGAAGATACTGCTTCCTCTATGACAATTCCGTACGTGTAATGGATGTTTTATAGCCTTCTGCTTTGAAGTACTACGCTCTTCTCCAACGCTCTTGCGCTCGCCGAGTTTCTTAAGCATGCATTGCCGTAGCAGGGCACCAGAGCGCTGAGCGAGCTACCGCCACCGCCACTATCGTAAACACAATCTGATTACGGCAACCCGGCGGCAAAGGCCCGCGCTGTAACCGACTCACGAAGGGAAAGGGGCGGCGTGACTGCGTCGGGGCGAAACTTCTATCGAGGGTTCCGCCGACCGTGGATGGCTGTTGTGAGCGTCCTTTTTGGGATGGGCCGGTGGGCTGCGCCACCGAGCTCTTGTTCTTCTACTACCTAATGCCCTACCTATGTTAAAAAAAGAAGAAAAAAAAGAAAAGGAAAAAATAACACGATGAATTCCCATAACCAAATTTTCTGAAGCCCTATTGTGAGTTTTATTTTTGTAGGCCACCGTTGTCTGTCGTTTCCTTGCTTTTCTCCCACCAATCTTCCAATCACCTCTTACTAATCGCTATTGCGGACATGTTTACTTCCCCCCTGCTCTCGCTGAACTGAAGGGCTTCAAGGAGGCCAGTTATTCCTAAATCGACCGCTGGGCACATGTATTTACATTCTGATACAATATACTCGATCGTTTCCTTAGCTTTACCGCAGTAAGCACATGCTTCTTCTTCCTTCTTATATCTCGCTTTGTAAGTGCGTGTTCTAAGGCATCCTGATCTCGCTTCGAAAAGTGATGACTTTCCCTTTGAGTAATTATAAAGTCTTTCTTTCCTGATTGCGTTTTTCTTCTTGGGTAGTTACTCATGGCTGGTTTCTTTTCCATTGCCACCACAAATGAGATTATCTCAGCCTCTCTGACTTTGCGCTTGACGTTCTTTGTTGCTGCGTTGCTCCCCATACAGGCCACATACTTGCTGGTAAGCTTCCTAGTTCTTTCTATTCCTCCACTCCTCCAATGCCTGGACGCTCACCCAGCCCATTTACTTTCTTTCGTCTTCCTCAGTCGTTCTTCATAAAGAGTTTTACTGTGAGCTTACCTCACTTCAAGAATTGTCCAGCCCATATCACCCTTCACAGCTTCATTGATGCGCGGAGGGCAACTCAATTGTTGTAGGAAGCCGAGCTTTGCGTCATGTGACGAGACTTTTCTGTCTCATTGGTGGAGGCATCGCGCGCGCTTCTACAAATGAAAGCCTCTCCTGACGGTCTGCCAAGTTCGGCGCAGCGGACGACAACTTTGGAGATTGTTGAAACACAAACGAGCAGACGTAAGCCTATCAGCATACTTCAAAGAAAGAAGGTGGTGTACCGGTACTATAAACCAACGCGTGTCTGCTTACAGTCTCTTTGTCAAGTGATCAAAAGTGGCTTCCGGTGAAAAGGCACGCATGATAATGCTCACTACAACACAATTTTTCTGATAAACTAGGACTGTGCAGTTTCATCCTCAACAATTTTGTGCAAGAACGGACTCAAGTCACATGACGAAACATGCTTCGTAACGTACGATACAAATAACGACGGGTATAGAGAGCATCTGCTTCTACGCAAGCACGGCCACCCGCACGCCCACCCGCATGCATGCACAGACGTACACACACATACACACACAGGCACGCAAGCACGCACACAGCTCTCATTGCCATATCGTAGAGGAGAAAGCCCATTTTAGCTCATCCTATTCTCATTTGGTCGCGCACTGATTGTTCTCAATGAATTAACCAACTCCTTCCGCCCTTACCTCCTCCTCCTCCCTTGAACAGGTAACACGCGGCTTCTTAGGTTTCATTCATGATAAGCTTTCGTTGCACCAACTTATGCATTTCCTCGCAGCAGAGCCAATCAATCAATAAGAAGTCTTCTATCCCTATTCTGTAAAGATGCATTACAGCACGAGATGAGTATGGCAAAGCGATGAAAGTCGGGTAGAGAACCCGGAGAAGGCGAATTTGAGTGCTGGTGTTGTTGATTCGCTTTCTATAGGGAAATTTGTTTTCGCGTGGCGAAGAAAAAGACGAAAACAGAAACGGCATTGCAAGGTAGCCTAAACAAAGACGGCGAGCAGGACTAAGCTTGCGGAAAGAATATAGAGGCAACGCTGGAAGGGCCTATCGGAGGCTCCGGAGGAGTACATCTGGACGGCAACGGGGCGACTCGCTATCTTTGTTCCTATCTCCTCTGTTTCCGGATACGTGACCGGGCTTCCCGCTGAGGGGGGGCATCCGTCAGCCCACCCTTTGCGAGTAGGCCACGTCTCGGCCTTGGTGTCCAAGTGCTACGGAAGCCCCGGGAAGTTCCCGAAATGAAGAGGGAATGGTCGGCAATTGATGGGCGCGCTCGAGACGATAACCTTGGCGCCCCCACTTGGCTGCTGTCCCGTCTCTTTTCTTTCACCCGTCGGTGGCGCAGTGTTGTTGCGACAACGTGGTTACCGTCAGTGTGTCGCCGGGGCGCGCCGCTGCGTGGAGCAGGAATAATTACAGTTTCTCTGTGGCCGCCGAAAGTGGGGATAGACAGGGAGAAGCATGAGGATTGTCATTAGTTGTTCGGCATGGGCATTCTGAGTAGAAGGGGTAAGATTAAATTAGATTTAGCTTGCGGATCAGATGGAGAGGTTGGAGACGTGTACTTCCTGCTACTCCATTTTATTCCTATGTCAGCTAAGGTACTATGAGTAGCAAGGTTAATTATCACTGATAAGCGGTATGAGCTGAAACCAGAAACAAACGTTATCTTGTCCTTGGGAAGTATCGCTGTATCATGACCAGTTCGGAAAGGGGGACAAATATTTAAAAGAAAAATTATGGGGTTTTACGTGCCAAAACCATTTTTTGATTATGAGGCACGCCGTAGTGGGAGACTCCGGAAATTTTGACCACCTGGGGTTCTCTATAACGTGCACCTAAATCTAAGTACACGGGTGTTTTCGCATTTCGCCCCCATCGAAATAGGGCCGTCGTGGCAGGGATTCGATCCCGCAACCTCGTGCTGGGCAGCCCAACACCATAGCCACTGAGCAACGACGGCGGCTGGGACAAATATCTATAGGCCGCCTCATGGAAAAAAGAAAGAAAAGGCCAATTCCTTGTGAGGGAAAATAGGGCAGACGGTGCACACAATCAACCCACGCATTATTAACTCGCGCAGCCGCTAAGCGAGAATGGTCAGAGTGATAAGGTCGCGAAGAATTAAAAAAAAAATAATATTCCCGAGCCCAATATACGAACGATGGTGATTCTACACACGGATGGCTTTTTCACTTCTGCCCTGCGATTGCACATCGTTCTAAATAAAAGCGCGTCAGACGTCAAAGTATATAGAAACAAAGTAGAAAGAAGCTGACAGCGAGAAAAAGTAAATAAAGAGAGAGAAGAAAACATATATAAAATGAAACGTAAGGGTTTAGCGGACGGGATATCTTGGACGTTCTTCCAGGAGAAGCTGACCAACGTGTCGTGCCGGCGCGTGGCGTGACTGGGGCATCGCCTCGCGCAGTCCAGCCTGCTGACTGTGCTGCCGCATGCCGTGAGTGAGCTCTTGCGAAGAGGATCCCGAGCTACACCGTATACTGCTGACTCCAGAAAAAGGCGCGGCGGGAAGCGATAGCGGAACACGCTTCTTCGGACTTCACTCCCGTCTCGCATTTTTCTAACCTTTAGACGTTCTTCACTGCGAACGAGCGTGCGTGCGCGTCAGCCACTCTACTATATACCAGGACCTCCCCCGCTGCCACCTGGCGACTGTCTACGATTCCACCTCTCTGCTTCCCTATGGTGCTGAAGCCCTGCATCCATTTATCCCCAACTACCCTCTGTTCTAACGTCATGTATCAGCAATTCCTTGCAAGAACTCTGCGCCATTCAAACCGTGTCGTGGGCCGACAGGCATGGCGAAGACTTCCCTTATCGCCAAGAGGAGAAACTGCGCTCGACAAGCCTGACCGCCTTCCCTACTTCCCTTTACATCCCACCGTTATCGGTGCAGAACCTGATTTCCACGACTGCACCGGGCCTCACGCGGCAGACGCGGTCTGTGCGCCACTGTGCAGAAGCATGAGCGGGCAAGTGCTCTGTGCGCGGCGTCTGGTATACGGAGACTCATGAAGAACGCTCGCGCGTACGAACTTGTACTTCAAAGAAAGGAGATATAAGGCTTCTTCTACGGTCACGTTTCCTTAGCGAGAACGCGCGTTTATCTTTAAGAGCAGTTTTCCAGGGACAGAAGTCGGAGCGAGTTGCAGTAATGTTTGTGAAAGGTATTCCGCAAGATTAAACGCACAGCTTTTATCTACCGGTGTAAGGAAAACGAAAATGAAGCCTGTATCATTTTAGACAATCGTGTAAAAAAAAGTGCAGCAAACTGCCTCGATGTACTTCAGAAAGAAAGGGCACAGGCAACAGCCTGCAGCGTAAGCCTGCAATTTCGCGGTAAATATTGTATATGCACATCTGTACGCGTGTGGCCGATCCATGGAAAACAAGCTAATTTCACCACCGATTCGCGTAGAATGATTCACTCCGTCTAAGCACGTCTGTTCACATTTAAGTACCCTTATACTTTGTTGTGTACAAATCCACGGGGGTCGTAAAACATTATTTCGTGCTCTTCGTTTACATCTGCTTCACCTCAGCTTTCGAGACATTGTGACGAGAAGAAAGTCGTTAAACAATTGAGAGCTTCAAATCACAGCCTGAAAAGGTCATTGCACTGACCTCGACGAGCATCTTGCGCAGTCTGTTGTTGAGCGTGGTTGATCTGGCCGGCTGAACATCTCTCGGGTTGCGCTGATTTCCACCATGGTCCACTGAATTCCTTTGCAGAGCATCACTGAGCCCTGCAATCGTTAAAAAAAGCAAAAAAAAGAACACGTGGTTAAAAGAAATGTGTTCGTTGGCTTGATGCGTTGGTTATGGCAAGCGCAGCATCGAACAGAAACATTAAATAAGAGATTCCGCATTAGAGAGAGATTTGGGGGGGGGGGGGAGGGGGGTGTCTTCCTTTAGAGCAATCGCGGAAAGGTGAGCCCGGGTTCCTTAACCTGCTGCTTGGCTCCGAGGGAAAGAGAAGAGGAGAAAGAGAGTGGTATGAGAAGTCGCAACGGGGATAGCGGGATGTGGCTGTTATGTACGTTCGTGTCCCGGAGGGCACGCTCACTGGCTCGAATCTAAGCCTGCGCTAACGAAAAACTCTGAGAGAGTTCCGATGGCTCGCTTCGTTCATATTATATCTGGTCAAAGGCCCACAACACTTTTTCACTCGAGGGCCTGTTGTTGATTGACGCTAACAAAGGGGCCACTGCCTGCCGTTCACATTCGTAATGGGGGCAAGCAATAAGCACCGTGCTCCACTTTCTCAAATCAGCCTAGCCCGTCCGCGCGCTGGATGCGATGAAAATGTTGCCACGTAAAAGCAGTGCCTATTCTTAACCTGGGCAGGAGACTCGCATGGCTACGTCAGATGCAACGGAATTTTCTACGGGGATGGAGCCTAGTATAATCGTCTGTGACGATTTTATCCTTCCCCCCTTCCTCTTCCTACTCCCCATTATACGCCTTCGAGTCATCCCTTAATAAATACATCTTATCACCATTATAATCATCATCGTTGAGCTTAATGTCTTTCTGTCACTTTCTGAAAGAGGATGCACCGGCCATTGTCGTTGGCAGGTCATCTTATTGCCATATGAATTATACCGACACTCGAGGCGTATTCATGCCGTCAGCGCCGCCGTCATACTGTCGCGCTGACAGGGCATACGCGGCTCGCGCGTGGAGGTTTAGGGAGTCTCCAGAGACGCGGAGTGCGGTTGGATACAAAAAACGGGGAAGCGAAGCGGGTTCACCGTGTATGCTACACTCAATGGCCCCGGGGACGAAGCAAGGACAGCCCATGCCCCCCGTTGCTGGCATGTAAACGTTGCGGGCACACAAACTACGAGCACGCTACCATCCATCCTGAGCAGTGAACGTCATGCTAACGTTATCTAATATTTCACTGGACGCTGACCTAAGGCCGATGGTTTCCATCGGTCGCATCATGCGAGCCCCCAAAGTGCGAAGCCTGCAGCACTGTACTGTACAGGCGGCGCTCGAGCAGTGTGAGACGCCTGCTAGCTGCCAGGGCGCTGTTTCTTCTTCCCAGCAGGAGTTGTATAGAGTGCTGCGTCGCGCCAACATGTCGCACGCGCTTATAGTAAGAACAACGTCCGAGGAATTCCGGCGCAACGCTAAACCTTGCTATCGCTGTCAATGATTCGTCCTTCGGGCGAAACTGCCAAATTGTTATGTTGTGCAATAACCAGACCATGATTACAGCTGGTCCTAACCTGTCGGCAACTGCACGGAACATGCTTGGATTGAGATAACAAACACCGGGGTCATCACGCAGAATCAAATGAACGCGCCAGTGCATCTCAGAGATCAAGACCTCGGCGATGACACCCCCCAGACGAAGTGCCTCAGCCTCAGGCGCTGAGCAGAAATGCTGCAGCGTTCCTGCTCAGCGCCGCTCAGGCCAAATAACATTATGTTTTAACAAAACACTATGCTTTAACAAAAACACATTTACTAACAGTAAATAACGATGAACAATACACTTCCAGGAGTTATCTTTGAAAACCTGCGTTCGCAAAGGCATACGCATCACAGCTGTAGTAAGCCTGCAGCGTATCATCGATATTTTCGGTGTCAGGCCAATTCCTTGCTTATATGTCGTGGCCTGTATGGGTGGTTTTCGCGTGACACCACAGACGTAGCGTTTCACCGCGGTAGTAACCGTACATGGTGGTCACGATGGCGTCATTGCAGCATATCACCGCGCGTACATAATATTGCTTCCTCATGGTGACTCTTTTTCACCAGATTATCACTGTCATCAATTTCTCGCACGGCGCAATGTGCGCCTGGCGTATTGTCGAGCTGCCACCTTTCTTGCTTACGCAGCTTCTCGACCCCCAAGATGACGACCATGATGAGGTCAATACAAACCATCTATACTTCTTTTCAGCAGACCTGTACATGATGATGATGATGATGATGATGATGATTGTGGTGGTGGTGACGTTGCGGGTGACTATGATGAAGGTAATCCTTAAACACGGTGTAAGGTCGCTCTGATTGTTCGGGTTCTTAAGTGTCACGAATCGGCCACGTGCGTTGTGCATAGAGAGGGGGTTCACTTGCCCCCGTGTCAGCCGGGCGACAGTTGCTGTGTTATGTGGGGTCACAGGCACCGCGCGGTGTTGGGTGACGCGTCGCGGCAGGTGCCAGGTGGGCGAGTGCCGATTCCGGGAAGTCGGCATTGTGCGCACGGTGTTGGCAGTCCGCCGACGGTCACACGAGTCCACACAGACCAGTCTTGAAAGGGACCGCTGTACAAGGTATTGTGAGTGTGGCTCCCGAGTGCCTGACTAATTGGAGGCGCCGCCGAGGTTAAGAAGGGCTTAGCAACTCTGACCCCGTTCCGCAGCAGTGAGCATGGACCTAATCTTCTACGCGTCCGGAACGCAATCGCCAGCCTTGTTGTTGGGTGCGACTGCCTGTGTGGTGTCGAAGGCCAGCTTACAGTGCACGCTGCAGGAATGCGGGGCACACGTAAAGAGTGCGTTCGGACGACGGCGTCTTGGAAACACGCACTCGAAGAACTTTGTCTTGTAGACAATAACTCTGAAGTACAAGGAGGGCCATCAGTCTCCCACGCGGACAAACTTTGAGTACGGCCGCACTACGTGGTATCGATGCCCCTGCTTCCGAGACATTTGTGGCCTAGACGCCGTTGGGATTTGAAACGGTCTAGCGATAACTTGTTCGGGCCTGGCGTGTTTTGCTGACCCCGTCACTAACTACGGAGAAATGAGAGGGCATCGGAGTTTTAGGGAAGAAGGAAAATAGCTTTGTTTTCCAATATGTTTATTTTGAAGAGTAAGCCCATCCCTGTGGGTTGTGGCTTAACAAACGGTTGACTCTGATTGGCAACTGAACCTGTGGGACGGGCCAACGGCCCTACCGCCTTTTTTTTCTTTGTGTAATTGGGCTATAAAAATCGGGACGACATGCTGTCCCTCAGACTTGGCTGAAATCAGGATTGCTGATAGATCAGTGAGCCTCCGTACTATGTACGTTAAAACGAGTCTGGGCTCTAACAGTCATTGAGACAGTCGAAGAGTGAGACTTTGTTTCTCAATTGTTCAAGTTTGTAATGTATTTGTTTTACCTGCCATGTATATAGAAAAGTTTACCTATAAATATTTCTTGTACATCTGATCTGCATCGCTTCCTGTCTGCGTTTGATCAACAACTGCCGATCATCGTCCGAGAAGCTTCAAGTTCCAGCGGTGAAGCGAGGACGGAGAACGAACGAAACTTTACTGGCGCAGCACGACAGGATCGGCAAGCCCCACAACGAGCAACGAGCGGCGAGCCAGGCGCAAGGAATCAGAGGGCCACCAGCGAATTCCGCAAGGGTTGCAATTCATCTGGACAAGGACGTCAGGCGGCGCCCCCAGCAGCAACGGGTGAGCGGGATTCCTTGCGTTTTGTCTAGGTTGGCATGGCTGTTGTTCAGTGAGGTTAATGGTGTTCACGCGCAGAACAGCAAACGCGATTGAGGCTAACGTAAACATTGATACTGCATTTGAACAAAGAGAGGGTCAGAGACGGCAGGAACTGCAACGCGTCGGAGAGACCGAGTCTGAGACGTCGGATACTGAAATGGATAGTGAGACGCAAGGCGCTGCTCAGGCTCCGAGCACGACAGATCCAGAAGCCATGGCGGTGAGACGCCTGGAGCTGGAGCTGGAAAAGGTGCGCCTACAGCTAGAGTGCGAGCGCATTGCTCTACGGAGAGTGGAGCTCGAGCAGTCGAGCAGGCCGCCTTCGGTGTCGGAAGGAAGCGATCGGCGCGGTGCCATCACGGATGGAATAGCACAATGTGCTAAAGTGCTTAAGGCATACCGGTTGCCGTGTGACGCTGACGTTCCGATATGGTTTGATGAGGTCGAAAAGTTGTTTGCATCTTTTCAAGTACCAGCACATAGCCGTGTACATTTGATCATGCCTGCGCTGGCCGAGCGGGTTCGTTATCTGTTGCGTGGCCTCAATGACGAGGAATGTACAGATTATGAGACTGTAAAGAAGGCGGTATTAGATGAACTTAAGCTCACGCCAGCTAAATACTTGGAGAGGTTTGAAAAGGCATCTAAACGAAAGGAGGAAACTTGGGCTCAGTTCGCGTCTCGCGGGAGAACTTATTTGGCCTATTACCTTCAATCTCGAAATGCAAACACCAAAGAAGCTATGACGGAGCTTATGGTCGCTGACCGTATGAAAGCCAGTCTAAGCTCAGAAGCCCTTGAATATGTTCTTTTGCGGGAGGGTGAAGATTGGTTTAAGCCAGTGGAGGTGGCGAAAGTGCTCGAGACTTTCGAGCAAGCTAAAGGGAAAGGACGAGCAACTAAGCCAGCCGCAACAGCCTCACTGCTGCAGCACTCAAAACTAGCTAGCCCGCAGAGGACAAACTTAAAATGCCACGTGTGTCATGTACAGGGTCACCTAGCCAGAGACTGCCCAAAAGCTTCAAATAAAGAACAGCAGGGGAAGGCGCCGACTGTGCAAAAACAAAGGGTACAGAAGGTTGCTGTTGTAAGTGAAGAACCTCCACCAGAGCAAGAAAGGGTGCTAAGCGCTAGAGTGCAAGTCGTAGCTCAAAATGCTAGTTCAGGGAGGTCAAAGCTGGACCTTATCCCTATCATGTGCGGGAATATAGCAACAGAAGCTGTGTTGGACACAGGTAGTGAGATAACGGTCGTCCGTAAAAGTATGTTGCCCATCGTTTTACAGGAGCCATCACGAACAGTAAGACTCGAGTCGGCATTTGGAAACACCATTCGAGCTAACCTAGCTACGCTGCCCGTAGGCATGCATCGCCCAGGGGCTGTGATACAACCGCAGAGGATCGATCTGGTGTGCGCGGTTACAGACGAACTTGCAAACGGGGTTGACTGCCTGCTGTCAAAGGAAGATTGGGAACTACTACAGGCGCAGGAAAAAGAGGAGTTTGGAGAGGAAAATATTCCGCGGGTAGCCAATTCCGTTCGGGTCCGATCAGTCGAAATGGTCGATAACACTGAGCCAGACTGCGGTCTAAGTTGCGAAGAAATGACAGATGAAATCCCTAAATTGCAAGGGAATAGTTTGATACAAGATATCAATGGGGTGCCCAGTCAGCGGGAGGAATTTCGAGCTGCTCAGATAGCCGATGAAAGCCTGAAAAAGGCCTCGGATGATGCGAGAAATGGAAAAGCTAGCATGTTCGTGTCAGACGGACTTTTGTACCATTGGGATTCCTTAGCGGGAGTCAAGGTCAGACAACTGGTCCTACCAGAAGAAAGACGCAATGAGGTAGTGCCGCTCCGATCCCTGACAGCGAGGGCCGCATGCGAGGCTTTACTGGAAATTCTCAGTCGTATTGGAGTGTCGGGAACGATCTGTTCAGACAAAGGTACTAACTTTAAATCTCAACTGACACAGTTAATGTTAGAAAAACTGGGCTGTTCACCCAGGTTCTCCACTGCCGAACACCCTGAGGGCAACGGAGTGGTTGAGAGATGGAACAGAGTCCTCAAAAATATGTTGTATACTGTAATAGAACGGGACCGAAGAAAGTGGGACAAGCTGATCCCATTTGTTCGGTGGGCGTATCACGAAGTGCCGCATGATACCACCGGGGTGGCTCCGTTCAGGCTATTGTACGGTAGAAACCCAAATGGGTCCCTATCAATATTGCAGCAAACTTGGACGGGTGAAATTGCGGTGCCCTCAACTCTGAGAGAGAACTACGCCGACGTTGGGAGCCCGCTTACAACTTTGACAAGGCGAGGGGTTCCTAATTCAATTCCATGGTCAGAAGATACGCAGTGCACGTTCGAAAGTCAAAAGTTAACTCTCTGTCAGGCTGTCGCCATGAACACTCCTGAGCCTCATCAGCCGTACTGGCTATTCACTGATGCGTCGGCGACGGTGGCTGGTGCCTGTTTAGCTCAAATGTCAGCGGACGGAAAAGAAAAGCCGATCGCTTTTGCTAGCCATCGCTTTAACCCGACACAGGCGCGCTGTTCGACTATAGAGAGAGAAGCCTTTGCTATTATTTGGGCACTCAAGAAATTTGACTACTGGCTTTTCGGAGCAGTGGTGAATGTTGTCTCTGACCATAACCCATTGTCATATTTGACAACCAGCACCCCGCAGGGGGCCAAGTTAGCAAGATGGGCGCTTTCACTACAGCGCTACAATGTAACGGTGCGTCACCGGAAAGGAACAAGTAACGCCAACGCTGATGCATTGTCAAGACTCTCGAATCGTTCATGGGAGCCAACCGAGTAAAGAGCAGAAAAGAAAGGATAGACAGAAACAGCCATGCCAGCTACGACAGGCGTGAATGTTCCCGTCCACCCGAAGGACGTGTGCGTGGGACAGTTCAGCCTTGATGGAACTTTCGGTGGTTGTCGTCGTCCATGTGTGTGAGGGTTATAAGACTGTGGACATACTATGTATATAACCTGCATATGTTACTTTGCTGCTGTTGTGCCGTGCAGTGCGTTGGAGTGTTCCTGTACATACATCAGTGTTTCTTTTGCATGCTCACTGTCATGAATGTGTTGAGCTTTCGCCCTTTTCTTTTATCGCTGTGAGAAAATTGTTTTTTTTTCGTGGTCCTTTTAGTTCATTTTCCTGTTCCTTACGGGCTCCGCAGCACCCGTGTTGGGCAGCGTATGTCAATTTTCTTTGACGGAACCTTCAGAGCCTAAATTTTACGATACAGCGCCCTTTGGCTCTTGTAGTATAGCTGGGCACATTGTGAGCCCAGTATACTCTTTAGGAGGGACGTGTAAGGTCGCTCTGATTGTTCGGGTTCTTAAGTGTCACGAATCGGCCACGTGCGTTGTGCATAGAGAGGGGGTTCACTTGCCCCCGTGTCAGCCGGGCGACAGTTGCTGTGTTATGTGGGGTCACAGGCACCGCGCGGTGTTGGGTGACGCGTCGCGGCAGGTGCCAGGTGGGCGAGTGCCGATTCCGGGAAGTCGGCATTGTGCGCACGGTGTTGGCAGTCCGCCGACGGTCACACGAGTCCACACAGACCAGTCTTGAAAGGGACCGCTGTACAAGGTATTGTGAGTGTGGCTCCCGAGTGCCTGACTAATTGGAGGCGCCGCCGAGGTTAAGAAGGGCTTAGCAACTCTGACCCCGTTCCGCAGCAGTGAGCATGGACCTAATCTTCTACGCGTCCGGAACGCAATCGCCAGCCTTGTTGTTGGGTGCGACTGCCTGTGTGGTGTCGAAGGCCAGCTTACAGTGCACGCTGCAGGAATGCGGGGCACACGTAAAGAGTGCGTTCGGACGACGGCGTCTTGGAAACACGCACTCGAAGAACTTTGTCTTGTAGACAATAACTCTGAAGTACAAGGAGGGCCATCAGTCTCCCACGCGGACAAACTTTGAGTACGGCCGCACTACGTGGTATCGATGCCCCTGCTTCCGAGACATTTGTGGCCTAGACGCCGTTGGGATTTGAAACGGTCTAGCGATAACTTGTTCGGGCCTGGCGTGTTTTGCTGACCCCGTCACTAACTACGGAGAAATGAGAGGGCATCGGAGTTTTAGGGAAGAAGGAAAATAGCTTTGTTTTCCAATATGTTTATTTTGAAGAGTAAGCCCATCCCTGTGGGTTGTGGCTTAACAAACGGTTGACTCTGATTGGCAACTGAACCTGTGGGACGGGCCAACGGCCCTACCGCCTTTTTTTTCTTTGTGTAATTGGGCTATAAAAATCGGGACGACATGCTGTCCCTCAGACTTGGCTGAAATCAGGATTGCTGATAGATCAGTGAGCCTCCGTACTATGTACGTTAAAACGAGTCTGGGCTCTAACAGTCATTGAGACAGTCGAAGAGTGAGACTTTGTTTCTCAATTGTTCAAGTTTGTAATGTATTTGTTTTACCTGCCATGTATATAGAAAAGTTTACCTATAAATATTTCTTGTACATCTGATCTGCATCGCTTCCTGTCTGCGTTTGATCAACAACTGCCGATCATCGTCCGAGAAGCTTCAAGTTCCAGCGGTGAAGCGAGGACGGAGAACGAACGAAACTTTACTCACGGTACATACTTCTCTGTCCTCCTTCATTCGCAAACTGGAGTGGACGTCCGCGCCTACGCCGACGAAGACCTTCGCACTTCTAAAATCACCGCAATTCTGTAGGAAGCAAAGCACGTGCACACCACGCTTGCGAAGCGAAAGTTGCGCGTTCGCGGAGGCAGGTAATTTCAGCACTGGTCTAATTAACCGACCACCTTGCTTACGCACACGAGATTTTCACCTGTTACTCCTACAAGAACAGAGCGACGAGAGGAGCGAGAAAAGAACGGTTTTCACGGCGTACTCATGGCGCTTGTAATTGGGACACGTGCAGTAGCCTTGTTTGCATACGGCCGCCTTGTTTGCGAGCCTCGTTGCGGCAGCTCGTTGCTTCTCTGGAGTGGACGACAGCAAGCCGGGTTTGTTTGCAGATTTTCTTTTTTCGATTAGAATTTCGTTAGTCCTCGATTCCACTGCCATCATCGTTTCCTCTTGTCTCGGATAAGCTTAGTTGTATTTGTTTTCGCTTTCACCTCTTGTGGGTGTGGGAAATCTTTATCCATTGTTCCGTGAGGGACCAGACGATGAGGTAAAACGAATGTGCGAGCCACGGTATGCGCAAGGTGTCCGAAGACAGTTCACTTGCTGTGCAGCAAAAGCCTCGTGTGTTTCTTCTGTTATCTATAAGATATTGGACTGATTATGGCAAGGAGAGAAGGTGGACCTATTTATATTTATTAAGCCTGTTTGTGATGGAGCAATATTGCTTGCGATTTCGCACTTGCGAATTTCCAGGTGTAGCGAATGAGCCGTCGGCCTCTTCGTGCGTGAGATTCTTTAATGTTTGTTGCGCTGAACTCCTCCGCGAATTCACACATGCGGCGCGGACGGGGAACCAATAACAACGCGGATCGCGTCAGATGCGTCCCGGTGGCCCGCCAGCTTACTTATTTTTTTCTTTTGCTCGAATAACAAGTTTAAACAAGGAAAACGTTTCCCGAAAACAGATTCAGGTCCATTTTGCCTTGTTTTCACCTACGTGGACTGACGCAAACAACAATTTCCAATAGGTACTCCAATAGGTATTGCAATCATCATCAGCAGCTACAGCCTATTTCTATGCCCACTGCAGGACGAAGGCCTCTCCCAGCAATCTCCACTTACCTCTGTCTTGAGCTAGCTGAAGTTTCCTAACTTCATCACCCCAGCTAATTTTCTGCCGTCCTCGACTGCGCTTCCCTTCCCTTGGCACCCATTCTGTAACTCTAATGGTCTTCCGGTTACCTGCCCAATGCATTATATGGCCTGTCAAGCTCAAATTTTCTTTTCACTTAATGTCAACTAAAATGTCGGACATCTGCGTTTTCTCTCTGATCCACACCACTCTCTTCCCGTGTCTTAACGTTACGCCTAGCATACTTCATTCTATCGCTTTTTGCTCAATCTTTAACTTGCTCTCGAGTTTCTTTGTTAGCCTACAAGTTTCTGCCCCATATTTTAGAACTGGTAGAATGCAATGAATGTACACTTCTTTTGAACGACAGTGGTAAGCTCCCAGTCAGGATTCGTTAATGCCTGCCGTATGCACTCCAACCCATTTTTTATTCTCCTGTAAATTCTTTCTCATGATCAGGGTCTCCTGTGAGTAATTGACCTAGATAAGCGTACTCCTGCGCAGATTGTAGATGCTGACTGGCGATCATGAATTCGTGTTCCCTTGCCAGGCTATTAAACTCTACATTTGTCTTGTGCATATTAATTTTGAACTCAACTCTTCAACTTTCTCGGTTAAGGTCCTCAATAATTTGTGGCACGTTATCCCCAGTGTTGCTGAACAGGGCAATGTCATCTGCAAACCAAAAGTTGTTGAGATATTCGCCGTTGAACCCCACTCCTAAGCATTCCCAGTCTAATGGCTCGAATACTTTCTCACCGTGGGATGACATTGCTGTCGTCGACACTACACCAACGCCCCGAAACATGGGTGCCCAACATGCGCACCGCCGGGCAGCATTCGCTGCGCGTCATGTGCAGACATTGGCAGACGCACCGCCAAGCCATGAACAAGTGTACACTGACGCAGCTTTCGACCCGCGCACCAACGAGGGAGCAGTCGCCTACCACGTAGTGGGTTCTTGTGAGACACATTCTACCTTTACAACTGCTGATGCTGACGACCCAACGGAACTTGAACTCCGCGCAATAGCCTGGGCATTAGATAGAGTTTCAAGCACCACGCAAGCAAAACACATCGATATATACACCGACTCTCAGTATGCGCTGCATGCCTGCAAGTCGCGCCACACATCATCATCGGAAGTACTCCTCGTCAAGCAGGCCTTCAGGCGCGCGGAAGCCCACGGGGTCACTGCAACACTTCATTGGATCCCTGGTCACCAGGGCATCGAGGGAAATGAGAGAGCCCACGAGGCGGCGCGCGCCCTTCTTTCCAACCGCGTCGTCTCCCGGGATCCTTCAGAAGCCCTTACAACCAGCACAGGCAACACGACAAATGGAGCCCCGTATGACCCCGACAGAGCTCTGAGAGCAGCAGCCAACCGACGCAAGAGGGAACTCCGTGCGAGTGTGCCCTCAGACCCAGACCCACTTCCAGCGGGCCTTCCCAGGTCGGGACAGGTGCTGTTGCATAGGCTCCGTTCCGGCTTCGTCCTCACACCGGATGTGCTGGAACGGTGGCGACAGTACCGGCCACGCCGGGAAAGACGCCCTCCATCTCCGTCTCCCAACTCCCTTCCATCGCAGGAACCCGGCCATCCCACAGCCTCCGCGGACCAAGAAGCGCTCCATACGCCACACAGGTGCCCTGACTGCGACATGGCTACGCGGCCATCCGCAGCCCATCTGTTTTGGGAGTGCCAGCGACACGCTCAACAGCGGGACCACCACCTGAGGGCGGTGCGAGTGTCGTCCTACGAGGAGTGGATTAGACCGGCAACTGGATCGATGGATTCTGACAGGGCCATTCTGGACTCGCTCTTGGCTTTCGCCAAGGACGCGCAGCTCCTAGGACGGCTCTGAATACGCCTCCTCCCTCCTCTTCCTATTCCCCATTATAGGCCTTCGCGCCATCCTTTAATAAATACATGTTGTCATCATCATCATCTAAGCATGCAGTGAATGGCGTTGTAGATATTGTGTCTCCTTGCCTGACCCAGTTCTTCATTAGCAATTTTCAATTTTTCGTCTGGAGAACCAAAGTACCTGCGGAATCTTTGTAGACAGTTCCCAAGATATTCATGTATACCTCCTGTAATCCTTGAATACGCAATGCCTCCACGACTGCTGGTATTTCTACTGAATCAAATACGTTTCCATAATCTATGAAAGCCGTACAAAGAGGTTGATTGTACTCCGCAGCTTTCTCAATTATCTGTTTGATGACATGGACGTGATCCGTTGTAGAATATGCCTCCGTGAAGCCAGCCTGTTTTCTTGGTTCATTGAAGTCAAGTGTTGCACTGATTTTATTGGTAATTAGCTCGGTGAACGTTTTATACAATACCAAACGCAAGCTAATGTGCACTTAATTCTTCAGTTATCTCACGTCTCCCTTCTTTGCGCGAACAAAGGATAGCAGCTTCGCCATCATAAGTTGCCAACTAGCTCAAATGCACCCTGTTACATGTCCATGTTATTTCAAATAGCCGTAGGTATGCTTTCAGCCACAGAATGTTCGTGTCATGCATGAAGAACAATTAGGCTAACCATTACAGACGATAATTTGCAAACAAAATAAAATATAATTGCAGCAAATTCTAGAACATGTGAGCGCTAATATTTGCAACACCACTTCATATATGTAATTATGTTATTTTGCCTCACGGTTCAAAGGAAACAATATTGGCGCCTTCTCGGCCTGTTCACTCAACAAACATTTTGCTGCTTCGCGACAGCATGTATCCGAAATAGACAATCTCACCGCCCCGCTGTTGAAAAACGGACACATAATCAAATTTCAGTGTCTGCATGCAGGGTCATTGCGGCACCATAGGCAACGAAAGAGCCGACATAGCAACGCGGTCCGCAAACCAACCATTGCAGCGGGTGCCTGTGCCATCGTCAATACCTGATGTACCGCGGCAACCTCATGCACTATCTCGTCCGAAATTCATTAGGTGATCGAAATTCACCGGAATGCGCAAACTCGGAGCTCCATTCCCTTGACCCTTCATTGCGCCTTCGACCACTGCCTGGTTCATCTAGATGCGACGGCACTTCTGTGTCACTTGTGGTCGGACATAGCTTTTACGAACGCGTATTCTTTCCGTGACGGGATGGTATCGTGCAGGGCTTGACGATTTCGATAAGACCA
Source organism: Dermacentor variabilis (assembly GCF_050947875.1). Taxonomy (NCBI): domain Eukaryota; kingdom Metazoa; phylum Arthropoda; class Arachnida; order Ixodida; family Ixodidae; genus Dermacentor; species Dermacentor variabilis. Next base: position 125,182,671 of record NC_134573.1, on the reverse strand, counting down.
TAGAACATACCTCGATCTCCTCTACTTCTTTTGACAATGAAATAGATGCATCGCGTGCCTCTTTAAGCCGCCTTGAGGACTGCGCGTTTAGATAAAAGAAACATACTGGGACTATATCTCGACCGTTATCCGCGCTGTGGGTCACAGGAGCACTGCTGGACAATTTAAAGACAACTAAGTTCGGCGACCGCCAGTTATTGCATGCTGAATGCTGTTATGTGGGCACGCGCGCATCACTTGACCTTTCTTTATTTCTCCATTTGCTTCTTTTGCTTTACTGTACTCTTCCTCTCTCCCAATGCAGTGTTCCTCTCTCCCTCCCTGCCTTGCCTCTCTCTCTCTTTCTCTCTTTGTGACAGCGAATAACAGTAGAGTCAGATGTTGTAATTAGCCTAGAAACATTGACACACCAAAAACATGCTGATTATACTTTTTGTCTCACTTCTTCTTTCTTTCGTTCTTTCTTTCTTTCTTCCTCTCTTTCTTTTTCAGGCTCGTCCGGGAACAATATTAACCAAGAGCCAGTGCGATTCATCTTCTTAACTGAATGCTATTGTTTCCAACTCACCGAAACCGCAACGCCGTATAAACAACGAAGAAGCCACGCATACACGCCTTGCATTCAACCTTCCACGTCTGGCTCACGGGCACACAACTCGACAATCGCCCCCCGTATGGGCCTTCTGTGTTTCCCCGAAGCATTCCTCTTCATCAGTCACGGCACTCAATTTCGCGAAGGTACATCACAGCGAGAGACACACAGAGCCCTTTGAACGACGCAGCATCTCGCGAAGTCATACGAGGCGCCTAATAAACATAATCAAAGAAGTCCCCCAACGGGGAGTCGTGAGAAGAGATGTGCGGGGCGGAAAGCGACCATTCATAACTTGGATTCAGTGTGCCGCGTGACAGTTAGTATTGCCCGGCAGGCCCAAAGGGAGAGCATAACCTCTAGCGTGGCTGCCTTCTCGCCCCAGGGCGTGCTGTGATTTTAGTGACGTCCTACATGAAGACGCCGAAGCCCACGCTCCCCCTCCCCCTCTTTCTCTCTCTCTCTCTCTTCGCAGCATAGGGGAAATGGGAAGTGCCTAGGGTCATTGTTTGTTGGCTTCTTATGATCCGACTAATAAAATCGGATTCCTAGGTTTCCTTTCTTCTCATTCATTATAGCGACGGTCTCGAATGCGGCAACTTTGATGCATTTAGGCAGCATGTGCGGGTTTATTGTCCAGTTGCCCTCTCTCACAAAGTTTTCATAGACGTGACGCCTGAGACAGAAAGGCGCTGCCAGATGCTGCCTGATGCGCTGCCAAAGCCGTGTGTGGTGGCGCAGGCTAACACTCGGAAGGTTAGTTCTAGTAAACACAAATACCACAGAAAGTGGATTACAAAACGGCGCCGCGGTAGCTCAGTTGGTCAGAGCATCGCACGCGTAATGCGAAGACGTGGGCTCGTATCCCACCTGTGGCCAGCTGTCTTTTTTTTTTTTCATCCAGTTTCATTTCCATTTAACTTCTTTGATTCAGTTAAGAAGAACTACAACTAATATCAGCTATGCTGTCCTTCGTGGCATTGTTTATTGGATTCTTATGATATGACTAATAAAATCCGGGCCCTTCGGTTTCCTTTCCTCTCCGTTATATATGCCACATGCCCCGCGAGAGACCGTAGGAGAAGCTGTAGAGAAGACCACATGGTGATGTGGCGTCGAATAGGAGGCTTTGTCTGTCTGGGACGCGACGCGACTTCCACGTACGTCAGCGGTTCGGCAACCAGAGGTTACTGTTGGACAGGCGGAAGAGCCTCTGCAACCTGCTCGCGGATGACATGCTGCATGACCGAGGACATAGGTTGGACAAGCTCATTGGTGAGAGGGAGTGGTGAAAGCTGGCAGGCCACATCTACCCGAATGAAGGTTTCGATATGAGGCAGCAGAGGCCCATCATCAGTCTGTCCGGGGGCAGTCGCCAAACCGGAAAGGGAGGCCACATGAGGAACAGAACAGTTCGGCGGGCGAACGCTCGTTGCCGGCGTTATTCGTCAAAGCTTTGGCAGCAAGCGACTACGGCTGCAACGGTGGTGGGACCCTTGGCCAGGAGCACTTGAAAAGCCTCGTATTCAGCGCCCTTGAGGACTTGTTTAATCTTATCTTCCTCAGTCATCGTAGGGCTCACTTGGTTGCAGAGGTCGATGACGTCCTCGATATAAATAATGAAATTCTCGCCCGACTGTTTCGCTCGTTCGCGGAGGCGTTGATGGCGCGAAGCTTTCGCACGGGCGGATGCCCAAACACTTTCACGAAGGCAGTCTTAAATTAAGTCACGGCATGTCGCAACAGTTGCCTCATGTTTTCAGAGGCATAGCTTGGAGATATCAGCAAGATACGAAATAACGTTGATGAGTTTCATCAAAGCGTCCAATTTGTTGTGATCGCTCACCCGTTCGTACGCTGAAAGCCAGTCGTCGACGTCAGTAGCCTGAGTAGCAGGCTAGAGCGCCTTAGCTTAGGCCGACCTTTTTGCCTTCTTTCAATTAAATTATCTCTCTCTCTCTCCGTATCGGCGGTGTCACTGAACACAGCTGTGTCTCGTTCACGAACGGCACCGCAGGCATTGAAGTGGGTCGCTCACCGGCGTCGTCTGGCATGGTCTTGGCGGTAGCGGCGGGCAAAGTGCGGCTCCGGAGTTTCAGGGCGAGTCCTTAGGGTACCCCGCACCTCCACCAAATGCTACTTGGTTTAATGACCGTTAGCGGAAGTCCCAGTCAAGTCGGGCCCAGCGCAGATAGCAGTCGAGCAGTTGCAGCCAAGCGCCAACGCGGCTAAAGCAGCGGCACCGATCCTTTGGTCTTTGTCTTCCTCCCTTCAGTGACATTTGGCGGTGCGAGGACTTATCGTACTGCCATTTCATCAGGCGTTTCGTTTTACCTTTGCGACGTCGTGTGACCTGTGATTTATTTCCGCGTTTCTTTCGCGTGAAAGCGAGTAGCCAACCTATCCTTATTTATTCGCGTCAATAATAAAAGAAAAGCCCTCAGCTACAGCCGCCGTGGTGCTGTTTGTTCCATATATTTTTCCCCTCGCCACTCCCGCTTCCTATACACACCTTCATTTGCTGCTAGAATGCCGCGCTTCGGCCATTCTTCTCGCGCGTGCTCGCGCGGCCGTCGGAAGTCGTAAATCTGGAGGACGCACTGCGGCGCACGTCGGAAAGGGGGGGGGGGGGGAGGTCCCGTTTACCGTTGCTCTGGTGTGGCGCGCTGGCGTCCGTGGACCGTTTAAACCAGCCTGGTGCACCCTTCTCTCCTCCACCATCCACAGTCATCCACCTGCGTCCGCCACCTCTCGCACGTATAACGGCACCCGCGAGAGGTGGTGCAGTCGCGCCGTTTGTCTCACGTTCTCCATCTTCTCTACCTGTTCGTTTTCTCTCTCTCTCTCTTTGTGTGGTTCTGTGCCAGAGTACTTTTGAATTTAGCGTTCCTTCGCAACACTGATCCCATTCTTCTCACTCCCCCGTTCTTTTTTCTCTCTCTCTCTCTTTCCTTTCTTGCTCTCTTTTCTCCTCTCCGCAATCTGCTTCTGGTGCGAGACGCTTTGTAATGTATTCCCACTTCGTCGTGTCGGCCGCTTGGTCAGGGCGCCGCTGTGCTTGGCCGTTCCGAAGCGTACGAGCAGGGAACTAATGTTTTATGCGCTCAGTAATGCGGGCGTGGGACAGAATGTATCTGCCCGATTTAGAATTGCGGCTCCGAGAAAAAGAAAAAAAAAGCAGAAATGACTAGCAAGGCTTTCCGAATAAAAAGAAAAGAAAAAGAAAACAACGATACAAAAGAAAAAGAGATACCAGAGAAAGGAACAAACTACGTGCGATGGTAAAACAAGCAGCTAAAAGTAAGGCCCGCATCTCTTCGTCGTAAGTTAGTTACTTCCTTAAATTTTGTTTTCGGGATATACTTTTCTCGTTTAGAGAATGGCCTTCATCTCATGAAGAGGGGCAGCTGCATTTGTACAGAAATGTTTGCCACGGGTGCTCTTAAAGGAACATTCGAAGCGCGCATTGTGACTTTAATTCGTGCACTGGAGATGCTTTAATGCGAAAACATTATATGCCCCATTACGCGAAGATCAGGCGTCGTGGCCGCGCGATGGTACAAGCACTGGCCGACCGCGCAAACAGTAAAAACACGTCACAACATGCTCCGACCGACGTCAAATTTCTCAGGGAGGTTCTTTTAAACAAGTTAATGACTGTGAAGATAAAATTTGGTACACTTCGGTCTGGGTACGAATCGAACCCGGGCCTCCGGGTTGCGAGACGAGGACGCTCCTCCGACGCCATGGCGGCATTTTTATTCTTTTTTTTTCTTTTTTTTTCTTTCGTGGTATTTATTACAGTAGCATACAACCCGGCATTCCCCAGTTGTGCATAGTCAGAGAATGGAGGGCACAATGAAAGTCACACAGAGGAAAGGCATCGTTCATACTGTGGGTGGAAATGTTGATTTCACTCTACGGTCCTGGCGGGCTAAAGGCCTGCCTAGTGCATGCGTCATTGCACACTTCACGTCGAAGCCATGTGGTTGACTAAAGGTGTGGCCTATTTCACCAGAGACTATATAGCTTTCGCGCTCTGACACATGATCAATCTTAAGCGTCCCTGCCGAATTTGTTTTTTTTTTCTTTTTGGTGTTTACATGTTTTCTTTTTTAACAAACAGAAATTAATGTGTTTCTAACTCTTAATTGCAGCTTAGGATACTGCATCCCAACAAAAGTGTGCTTCGAAGAAAGTGCTTTGCGGCTATTTTCAGCCATAGCGCTACACGTAATGCAACACGTAATGTGTTGCATTTGTATCTTAAACGAACGCTGGTCTTTTGAGGTTCCAGTATTGCGCGCAAAGAACGCAAGTAAATGAGCGCTCAACATGACGACCACGCGAAAGAAATCCGGTTAGCAAAATTACGAATATTTTCACGTGCACAGCCCGCGTACAGCACGCGTACAGTATATTGGCGCGCGTCGGATTCACGAACACGCAACTTTGCCTTGACAAGCGTACATTACGTTTTGATGCACTCATAGCTGTCATTATTCTCTCTGAGCTCGAACTCGATTGTGAATTTGATCATGGCCGCATTCCGATTGGAACGGAACGCAAAAAACGCCCCTGCACCTTGTATTGGGTGCACGTTAAAGAACCCCCGGTGACAAAAATTAATACGGAGTCCTCACCCGCCCCCATACATTGTGCCTCATAATCAGACCGTAAATTTGGCAAGTGATATCCAAAGTATTTAATCTTAAGTTTGGTAATATTAACATTGTTGTTATTCTTGTTTTGTTCTCACTGTTCTAAAGCATCCGATCGTTTATTGCCGTCGGACGTCGTATTCGAGAAAATAATCAGTGTTTTGGTCAGTGTACGTCTAGTATATATATGCCGCAAAATCTCACTGCCATCCTTGAAACTTTAGCGGTAGCCGTGATGCATCGGTAATATAAGGAACGGTGTTCTTGGTAAGGGCCAAGCCAAGCCGAGGAATTTGTCAACAAGGCGAATCAATGAAGTTTAGGTATAGTAATGGATCGGAACAATGGATGGCCCGAGACCACCGTCGCTCGGGCTTTTAACGCGACTTCGGAAGCTGTGATCACAAACAACGCCACTAAAGCAGTGATGCCGTCCTACCAAATTTGTCATCCAAATAAAATTTGATTGATCACAGTTTGACAAACGTTTTGTATTAGACAATATGTCTTGCATTGGACAATATGCGACAGCAGCCAAATACTCTTGGGTCACACCTATGGTAACCTCCGCAAGACGACACAAAGACTTGCACAAAGGACCTGATCATACTAATTTGCACAATAACGGGATCAGCATTAGTTGCTACAACTGCAGTAAAGTTGCTGCTTTCAAACGGCTACAGACTTGGAGGGTATTATGGAGCCACGAAATAAAGGCGTCGGCAAAAAGTATTGCCCACAGGACATTTCCCGCAACTGAACAAGAACCATTTCGTGACTATGACGCATGCTTGCGCAAAACGTACACCAAGAAACATTCGGGGCAACATAAACAAACGACTTCGTGTTTGCAATAAACTCTGAACCGTACGAAGCCCACGACTGCCATGTGTACATATAGTGCACCCTCTCGGCTTCCCCTGAGGCAGTTATAAGTACGTCTGCGAAAACATCCTCACCACAACCAAAAAGAAAAAAGCGCATTGGAGAAACCTTGCCGACGCCTTCGAAGCAGGCCCAAGCTATACTTCCTTAGACGTCGGCACTTTAACGCACATTATACATACTCACGCGTGCCTCACGAAACGCGCACGGAGGCATACGTACAACCCATACACATAACACTGAAAACGACCCTTCAGGTACTCTAATAAAACAGTTGCGGCGGCGCAGAAACCAACGCGCCTCAACCCCATTACCTTTCCAGGACCCTCAGAGTGTGAAAGCAACTACTCATTCGGTGTCAGTGTAGCGCAAAACGGGGCCCACGAGGAAAGCGGCGAACGTTTCGGAGGCGCGAGTTACATCTCTCCCACCTGGAGAAGGCCGTAGCGAGCGGCACACGGCTGGGGCCCAGCACCGCAAGCCGAGAGAAAAAAAAACGAACGCCGCGCCACGCGAGCGCCGCGGTTAATTAGGTTTATGAAGGAGCCCGAAAACGGCGGCCCTCGGCGCGCCGCCATGCTAATGCCAGCGCTCGTTTGCGTTTACGCTCGCCGCGAGCACAGCGCGGCTGTTTTCCTTGCGGCCTCGCGCTGAACCAGCCCCGGACTGAACGGGGCGTCGAGGACGTAGGGCTCTGTTTGATTAGGAAGAACGAGCTAATTTGCGCCTGTGTGCTCGCGCGCACGTTGCCGTCTACACGCGCCGGCGACAAGGCGTTTGTAACGCGTGAAGAGCGGACGCGCGGTTCTCGCGCTTGGCAGGCTATCGCGGGCCCGGCGCGAGAGGTAAAAGTTTCTGAGCATAAATTGGCTAGCGTACATTTGGCACCTGTACCTGCTGGTCTGTGTGTGCACCTTTGTGAGTGAGTGAGTGAGTGAGTGAGTGAGTGAGTGAGTGAGTGAGTGAGTGAGTGAGTGAGTGAGCCAGTGAGTGAGTGAGTGAGTGAGTGAGTGAGTGAGTGAGTGAGTGAGTGAGTGAGTGAGTGAGTGAGTGAGTGAGTGAGTGAGTCAGTCAGTCAGTCAGTCAGTCAGTCAGTCAGCGAGTGTGTGAGTGAAAGAGTGAGTGAGTGAGTGAAGTGAGTGAGTGAGTGAGTGAAGTGAGTGAAGTGAGCGAGTGAGCCAGTGAGTGAGTGAGTGAGTGAGTGAGTGAGTGAGTGAGTGAGTGAGTGAGTGAGTGAGTGAGTGAGTGAGTGAGTCAGTCAGTCAGTCAGTCAGCGAGTGTGTGAGTGAAAGAGTGAGTGAGTGAGTGAAGTGAGTGAGTGAGTGAGTGAAGTGAGTGAAGTGAGCGAGTGAGCCAGTGAGTGAGTGAGTGAGTGAGTGAGTGAGTGAGTGAGTGAGTGAGTGAGTGAGTGAGTGAGTCAGTCAGTCAGTCAGTCAGTCAGTCAGCGAGTGTGTGAGTGAAAGAGTGAGTGAGTGAGTGAAGTGAGTGAGTGAGTGAGTGAGTGAAGTGAGTGAAGTGAGCGAGTGAGCCAGTGAGTGAGCCAGTGAGTGAGTGAGTGAGTGAGTGAGTGAGTGAGTGAGTGAGTGAGTGAGTGAGTGAGTGAGTCAGTCAGTCAGTCAGTCAGTCATCGAGTGTGTGAGTGAAAGAGTGAGTGAGTGAGTGAAGTGAGTGAGTGAGTGAGTGATGTGAGTGAAGTGAGCGAGTGAGCCAGTGAGTGAGTGAGTGAGTGAGTGAGTGAGTGAGTGAGTGAGTGAGTGAGTGAGTGAGTGAGTGAGTGAGTGAGTGAGTGAGTGAGTGAGTGAGTCAGTCAGTCAGTCAGTCAGTCAGCGAGTGTGTGAGTGAAAGAGTGAGTGAGTGAAGTGAGTGAGTGAGTGAGTGAGTGCACACATGCGCCTCTTCCTTGTGTCCTTGCATAAACACTAACTAAGTGACTAAACTCAACGATGTACTTACAGAAGGGAACAGTAGAATACTCGTGCTTTTGTCACTATTTCGGGCAAAAAAAAGAATATTCTTACACTGGTGACAACAATCTAGCGCGCCGCCTTAATAAAAAAAGTGATGATGACGAAAACGTTTTTTAGGGTTAGCTCGAAGGCTTTGCAAGTAGAGGGGGAAAGGTGAGGCGTTTCCAGAGTTAAACCGAGATGACCTTGTCGCAATTCGCCGGAAACAAATCCGAGCGAAAGATTTCACCCATCCTTACGGTGAAGAAATATTAGTACCAAGCGATTGTTTTTTCATGACATGTATTCATGCTTCGAATAACATAGGCTCGAAAATCGATTTATTCTGTTTTCTTCTATAAACAAGCGTAGCTCAACCTGGCTCTTATGTGGGCTATTGTTTTTAATTTGGTAGGTAAGGGCAGCATGGACTTTCCCGAAGAGAAGAAGCTCTGGAAAACTCAGAAGTTGTTATTTTTGAGGTCCTTCTCATACTTCCGCCACGGCGGCCGCATTTCGATGGGGGCCAAATGCGAAAAACACCCGTGTACTTAGATTTAGGTGCACGTTAAAAAACCCCAGGTGGTCGTAATTTTCGGAGTCCTCCATTACGGCGTGCCTCATAATCAGAAAGTGGTTTTGGCACATAAAACCCCGTAATTTAATTTTAATTTTTGACATATTTCCAATGAATACGCCGGCAAAGTGAGGTCAGCACTAGCAGAGCAGTTTTTCGTAAAAAATAAAGAGCGAGAAAGCAAAGCTAATAAGGCCTCTTGGTAACTCTCTCCACATAGAGAGTGACGATCAACGTAATCTCATATACATGCCTCTTGCTCAGATGGTGGTGCACGCATATCGAATAGTGTATCACAAACAGTTTCAATGAAATCATCATCACATCCATAAGTACTCACCTTTTTCTGTATCTACAGAAGGCAGCAGGACTTGTAAAACCATAACTGCACTTGGCATTACGCATCAGGCACGCAACATTGCCGGTCCTTTTTCCTTTTTTTTAATGGGATAGCATTAGTAGTGTCAAAGTGAAAAAAACTGTGTGTGAAGTCTGGGAAGCAGGTCACGTGGTAAAGAGGGCTATGTATGTATGAGGGTATGTGATAAAGAAGGTATATATATATATATGATATGTATCTGTGCGCGCACGCACACACACACACACACACTATATATATATATATATATATATATATATATATATATATATATATATATATATATATATATATATATATATATATATATATATATATATATATACCACTGTCAGTTGCACTTCGCTCATCGAAGTGGCAGGACGTCTGTCGAGTGAGCTCCTAAACAACACGTCGCAATGCGGTGATCGCAATTTCAGTCACGGATTCGAGAACTCAGAGTTGCGACGCATTGCGAAAGCATGTCTCTCGCATTTACCGTAATATAGTCACTGAACTTCACTTAAGTATATTCGGTGGACTTGCCGCGCGGCAGAACTGCAAAACATTTCAGCAACACGCGTCAACTAAATTCATGCAGCCCCGTTTGATGCGCAGGCACTGCGGTAATGAATTCGCTCACTTACTGTCCGTTATCCAATGCGCAAATTCCTCCTGGACATTCGGCTTTAGCGTGGCCACACTAAGCACCTTTTGCCTAATGTCCTTGTACCTTTCATCGGCTTAGCGGTCGGCATAAAACGCGCATCGCACACCTTCGAAGCCCAGCAAGCGGCCACCACGAAGCGCATAACGTCTGTATCGCTTTCCTTTCTCTTTTCCTCAAAGCTGCCAACGTCCTCCGTGAAATGGGTAGCAAGGACTTCTCTTAATCCCCGCTTTCGTGCCTACGCCGAGCCAAGCATCCCGCATATATGTAAGCGGCGTTCTAGCGTCGGAGAGGCTTTAGCAAAAAAAAAAAAAGCATCGTTTCGTAGGAAGGTTAGCCCAAGAACCTTAAGCTAACCGTGAGTATTCACTTTTGCTCAAAGCTTAAGAGAACAGGGTGATGATATCATAAAACGCGAAAGGAGCTTTACAAAAGTCCGACGAAGATCTGCGTAAGTTAAGCTGTTATCAACACGGATCGCCTTTCGTTTTTAGGAATTGATATATCTTCACCCGGACGCGACGTTAAGGCGACACATCATGTTTGCACTGGACATTTAAAAGCTTACGACATATGCAAGAGAGGCGTCATGGAACTGTCATGGAGCTTTTGCTTAAATGGGATAAAAGTGAACTGTAGTAGCTGTTGCTGTCGATTATGACCGGTGATATGACGACAACTTAAACGTACCTTACGGCGCACGTCCTAGCTTTGTCAAAACACACCGCCCAGATAAACGCTTGCCTCGGGTTTCGTATAAAAGGCATAGTAAATGCCTCCGCCCCGTTTGTAAAAGCTGGCAGTCAACGGTTTATCAACGTCTCTAGTCCAAGATACGGCAAGAAACAACGGGGCTTTAAGCTTTACGTTGTGTTATCGCGTCACATTTGTTTATTTTTCTTTATTCTACGAAGGACACTAAGAAAGGTCGCAGAAAACAAATCCTCCTACGGAGAACCCTCCGGAATGCCAAGTTTCGTTTGTAGACCACGGATTCGTCTATGGCTATCTGTCCCTGCTCTGTTCACTTTCGCGGCAGCTGTCAGGGCGCTAACTTTGCGCCTAAACTGCCCTGTACACGCTTCGAACTTCTAGGCAGAACCTTTGGATGCAACCCAAAAAGTAAGCAAAAGAAAAGAAAACGCTTTGACAAGGGGCCACGTTTTCTGAAAAAAAAAAGTCGCGTAGAAGACGCCAAGTTGTCGTGCCGGTTCAGGCCATTGTATACGGCAACGGAGACAGGATGCAGGTAACTTATTTTCCGCCTGGTCTGAGGCTCGCGACAAAAGCGGCAAGAAAAGTTGAAGCTGAGTTTCCTCGGATATGTGAAAAGGAGCAAAGAGGAGAAACGTACGCGGCACCGATACACGTGGGTTTAGGAGTATCCTTGTTTACCTTCGAAACTATTTTTTTTTTCTTGGGAAAGTGGCAGAAAAGAAATTGCCGGCTATTTGTAACTGTTTGCGGCTTGTTCCAACTTAGGATCTGTGGAGAGAATTCGGATAGGCTTCTGTAACGAGAGTAATGGAGGACGCTGTGAGTGTCACCGAGGAGGCCGTAAATTGTGAAAGCTGTCAAACTGCGATCGATATCCGATTGGGAACGCACGGTGTTGTTCGCGAAACCAGGGACAAGTGGCGTTTTACTTCCTTCTTACTTACAGGCTCCCCTTGCGTACTTTCTCTCATTTTATATCGACTTGTCTTTTGTTTACTTTCTTTTTATTTTTTATTTTCTTTCTTTCGAACGAATTTGTTGTTTCCAGATGGGTGAAAGGGTTGGTTGTAGGCAAAGGACACACAGAGGCAGTCTCACAAAGAAAGACATATACTCTCTCTCTCTCTCTCTCTCTCTCTCTCTCTCTCTCTCTCTCTCTCTCTCTCTCTCTCTATTTTGTACTAAAACACCCGCACACACTTTTCTACACATTCCTGTACTGTTTTTAATTCGTCCTGTTCTCGTGCGGCTGGTTGCACCACCCATTACGCGCAGTAGCATGTAAAGAAAGAAAGAAAGAAAGAAAGAAAGAAAGAAAGAAAGAAAGAAAGAAAGAAAGAAAGAAAGAAAGAAAGAAAGAAAGAAAGAAAGAAAGAAAGAAAGAAAGAAAGAAAGAAAGAAAGAAAGAAAGAAAGAAAGAAAGAAAGAAAGAAAGTCCTGGCACACTTGGCCATATTTGTATACTCTCATAGGGTTCCCAAAAGGAGGAGAGGCTGTGCAGTTCCTAACCCCGCATTTTCTTATTCATGTGTAAAGTATCCGAAACGCTGATCTACAACGAATTGTTTAGACTAGGATGCAAAGTTTGAAGATGAAAAGCAGGTCGTAAGCGTTCATTTTCGCACGTCTTAATTGCCGGGCCTGTTTCGCACCGCTGACAAACCACCTACTGCACCTACACGTGAGATTCCTTTTCGCGGCTTCTTGAAGCCTAATGTTCGACCGTAGAATGAAATGCCTCAAGTATTGAAGACGTGAATGGATGAACCAATTTGCAAAAAAAAAAAAACGCCGAACCCTGTTTAGCTTTTCTGTTTTCGAGCCAACACTATGCCACCATGGCGTTGATGCGTGAGCTGAAAGACACCATTTATTACGACTGCAAATAAGGCCATTTGTTATCAATCCATGTTGCAACAGCACCACTGACAGCAGGGACGAGAAAAGCGAGCACTTGCTCGCATGCCCTGCATTCTCTGTACTCGTCATTGTCGTAAGTGGTACTGTTGCAGTCTGTATGCTGTGGCAATGCCGCTTGTTCCCCGAGCTTAGCTTTGTTTTGACAGCAGACGCCTGCGTAACTTGACTTGCTCAGCCCTCTTTTGTTCTCCAAGACTAATTCTTACTTTAAGAGCAATGATTTAACTAGCTTCGAGTAGTCACGGCGGTACCTTCTGATGCCCCATAAGCTGCGTCGAGGTTGTTTTTTTTTTTTTTTTTGGTTTGGCTATCGGGAGTATAATTTTACTTGCTTTCTTCGCATGCCTCTGTCAGTATTCAGAGGGCTTATCCGATATTCTTAATAATTTTCTGGAGTGTAAGCGAAGTAAACTGTTGGACCAGTTGTTTTCACGTTTATGTTTAGATGAACGAAAATAAATATCAACACAAAATTACACCGACACTGAATGAACAAGCAGGCAGGACACCACGTTGCCGGTACTACCCTGTCTACCTTTCTTGCGTTTAACTTTTACTTTCGCTGTTGTTGTTGTTTCTACTTTCAACTGGCCACCCTCTCAAATCTCAAGCATTGCCGCAACTCTCCACGAGTACACTAGGCCGTACAGCGCACGATCGCACGCCTTCCCTTCCCTTATTTTCACACTCACATAACCTTACTATTCGACACCAAACTTTCGCCCGTTAGTTCCATGCTCGTTTCATTATAAGCAGCACTTTGCCGGCTCACAAGTCGGACTCTCCACGCTAAGACACCGCGACAGCAGCTGGGTTTTAAACTCTGCCCGGCACACGCCTTCTCGCGCACTAAAGGGCAACCTCGGTCTTCCGATCCAACCTTTCTCGTTCGCTTCCTCTTTTTGCTTCTTCTTCGCTGCTCTTTCTCGAATCTGAGAGAGGAAATCTTGAAAGCGTTCCTTTGTAACGCAATTACGGCCCCGTCTGGAGCCGAGAACTCCCGGAGGCCCATTCATTAGGGAGAGAAAAGAAGAAGAAGAGAAATAAACCTTGGCCGGGGCGGGCGATTCGCTACCTGCTCCGCAAGTGAACCCGACCCAACATCCGGTTCCGGCCACCTTGGCACTGCGACTCTTGGGAAAGCAGGTAAAAGTGGGCGCACCGTCGGAGCTGAAGTGCAGTCTATTTTACATACCTACCCTATACTTGGCGGGCATGCCTCCAGAAGTTGAGGCACGGCCTACAAGCCGTGAGGTTTCGTTTAGGAGGAAGAAAATGTGTTACGTTTCGAGTTTGCTGGTGCTTTCCCAGATATAGGGTGTGTCATGCAACTATAACCAGGTTTCTTTTTTCCTTTAGGTTGGACATACCGAACGAATAAAGGGCCCTCACACACATTTAAATTCTGTCATAACCTCAAATCAGCACTTCAAAATTTGTGGAACTTATTACACGTTTTTACTGAACTATGGGGGGGGGGGGGGGGCGCTGGTGAAGAGAAAGCAGAAGGCAGGGAAGTTAACTAGAATAACATCCGGTTGGCTACCCTGCACCGGGGATGAATGGGAAAAAGGAACTGAACTATTCGTGCTACGAAAGACATACCGACTATCTCAATACGACTGTAAACAATATTAATATTCCCACGTACACATTGCCGCACCTGTGCGCCATACCACGAAGACGACATATAGGCAGCGCCGAGGGCAACGAGAATACAACGACGTCGCGTTTGCTCCCGATAAATAAAGAAATAAAAGAAAGAACGCTACTTCACACCCCCATCAGTAATGCTCAGACGGGCTGCATCGTAGTCTCATCCTTGTGTAGGTGATACACACGACGAAAAACTGCCGATATACCATCATTGCGCACGGGAGGCCCCAACGAACTACGAGGAACCAAAGTTTTCGCTTTTTGTTCAACGATGGACACCCCTGCGAATTCACTTACCTGCGGCTCTCCCTGGCAGCTCCATTGAGACATCAACCGCAACCGCGTGCGCTGACGGCAAAATACGCGGTCGTTAAGGGATATCACTTCGCGGGTGTGGCCAAAAAAACCCAAGTTGTTCAGTATGCACCATTTAACTTCGGCGATCCCTCGGCGCGTCTCGGTTATTATCGAGCGTAAAAAAAAAAAAAAGAAGAAGGCTCGCGCCGTAGCGCTGTTTTCCAGCGGCTCCACTCCGACGGCTCCGCCAGCGTGCGCGCACGATCGAGATCGCGCGGCTGCGATCCCCATGAGGACCAACTACCGCGGGACTTTGGGAAGCGCGCTTCCCCAAAAGGTGAGCGCGCCGACTGTCTCCCTCTCTCCGCCTCTGTTAAGCTCGTTTAAGTTCAGCCTGCTGCGCTGCAACTGCTCTCCGCATCATCCATCACTGTCCAACGTTTGCCAAGTTCAACTAGTGTCCCTCTCATTGCCGCTTCTTCCTGAATCAGCATCCCTCTCTCCTCTTTTTTCCTGCTTGCGTACACGCTTCCCACCATACAGTTCCCGCCATTCTGTGCTGTATATGCTCCCCCGAGAGAATGGGTATAGCGTGGGAAAGACGAAAAAAGAAAAAGGAGCCTGCAAGCGTACCGTGCGTTTCTGCGAAGGATGAAAACGCTTACGGGACACCTTTACGGAGCGCGTTCAATATAATTAGCGCGTTTACATTCAGGCGTGCTGCCGCCCTGGTCATAATGAGAAGGCGGGGCCTTTCTTATTTAAATGTGACCGTGATGGATGTCGCCGAAAACGGGTAGAGACGGGCTCTGCAGGTTTCCACCGAAAACACCGGATGTGCGAGCGCTGAATAATGCACGACGATGAGGTAGCGAAAAGGTAGGATGTCGGAATAAAACATGACGTCAGAGACGACGGACAGTGTTCCCAACAACTTTTGGCAGAGTGCGCGCCACTCAGTGAAAGCGAAGTACAGAATAAATGCTGTCCCAGAGATTGTGCGAAAAATGGTGGGAAAGATGTCAAGCTACGGTTCAGTTACACTTGATGGGATTTTCGCGATGTTATTGGGGTAAAAGTTCCGTGCTTCTCGATCAAGCACTCCACGTCAGTCGGCAAGCAGACATCAAAGCTGCCGTTCAGGTAATTGGCGGGAGGAGAATCACGGAATGGCTGCGTATGTAACTGCCACGATGCGAAAGTTACATACGGTGAAATTGCCTCCTGTTAACTTCTGTCTTCAATCCTTTCTTTTCCTGCTCTGAGTCACGGTCCCTATGTACTGAAATGCACAGGTATTCGGGCCGTAGTCTATAAATATAAAACCAGACAATGCACTTGAGCGTCCTGTGAGGCTAAAGAATCTAGATTCGAATTTTTACTAAGGCTGTTTCTATTTTAAGCCCGTGCAGGTTTGCTAAGCACGTTGAAAGACCAACCCGCATCACTGCAGAGGAACGGTAAACGGAGTCTTGCATCATAACCCCGTTAGCCACAGCGAAGCAAAGTCTGTTTTTCCTTCATTTTGCGACAGCTCTATTTAATAAAAGTTTCCCTTTCGGGAGCCGACTTCCTGAGTCAGCTAGAGAAAAGTCTTTAAAGTTTACCCTGGCAGCCCAACCATGATGCTACGACATTTATGCTACGGGCCTATACAAAGCCTCGTAGTCCGATCCCCCGACGCAGCTGTGTAGCATAGCGAAAGTGACACGTGCGCCGAAAATAGGGCTCAGCCATAACGGAACAGCTCGGGAATGGCTTTATGACAAAACTCGTAACCACGCATTTCCACGCAACCCCAGAGACGGGGCACGTCAACGTCAACTCACGGTAGCCGCCAGTGCGCCCAGCACACTTCGGGACGCGTCGTGGGAGCGAGCGATACCACAGTCGCGCTCCCGCAAGTGACTGCGCTCTTCACGAAGCGTGCTCTTCAGTGCTCGCTCAGCCACTTAACGAACTGTCCTCCTTGCCGCAGATGCCCCGAGGTCACGGACGCGTGGCCATTCCACCACCGCGGGGTGGCGCTACGCGCAGCGCCTCTGACGCTGTCACGGCTCATTTATCGGCTCATTCGCAATGATGCCGCCACGAGCTCGTGTGAGTGACAAATTTAATAACTCCTCGCCGCCGTCCCAGCCTCCCTCTGCCCCTCCTCCGAGAGGCCATATCGCGTGGAGACACCGAGACCATCACGGTCAGTCCGGTGATTAAAGGCTGGCCTGGATTTAATTAACGCCCTCGGCTAGCACGCACGCCCCAAGTACCCCTTACTCTGACGACAGTCTTGGCCGAAGGCGTCGCATCATCGATGCAAGTTTCGGGAAACAGGATTTCCTTAACTTAGTACACGCACGTGTGTGGCGGTTGATAAGCGTTATACGCGCCCATGCGTTCATCATCCCTTGGGGGCATATTCGCGGCGAGTTTGATGGGTTATGAGACTCTTCGTCACTACACTACGAGTTCTCGAAGTTCGCCTTTGGGTGTTTTACGTCTATAGGTTTCACCCTCGAATGATCAATCGTTCCTCTTAAGATGCTTCATACCCAGGAGTCACCATCTAATGACCAACTGTTTAATAAACTTTCGACACATCGCAATTGAAGCTTCGGTTCCGGTAAGGTCTGAGGGAACTGTAAAGGTATACTCGGGGTAAGATATCCGGCTAGCTTTATAAAATTGATAACATTCGAATTACAGCAGCCCAAGTCAACCTTCGATCATAGCGATTTGAAGCACGCCCCGAATCGCCACTTCAGTTTCGAAGATATCAGAACATTTGTGATGAACTGCTTGAGCTCTTGAAGAGAACATGCGTTCTGGCAAACTTTTTCATACTTAAACGCGACGAATGCTGCAATCTAACACTTTATTTCTCATTGTTAAAGCAAACGATTGTGCTTATAATTTTGAACTCACGCACCAGAACTGTTCTTGCTTCGCTTTCATAAAGGCTTTGGAAATGTACATTCATCCTTCTAGAGTGCGATAGCAGATGTTGTACACGTCGATGCAATGTTAAGTTGTCTTGACTGGTGGAGATGTGAAGAAGTGTCTCAAAGCCTATCTCATTATTACTGAAATCTGAAATATTGGCTAAGCCTTATCTAATACATTAGACGAGAGAGGCTTGGGGGGGGGGGGGGGGAGGGGCTTTTCTTTTTCAGTCTGGGAAACGCATGTCCCTTTTTCCCTGCGATGTTTCTTTAGAAGCACTAACGTTGCACTCATCAGTGTCCGTTAATCTAACTAGGATGAATAAACATTAATTTCTAAGTGTAAGCAGTCCATCATCCACCAGTTACGAGTCATGATGTTCTTCTGCCAGCAGGAAATGAGAGACCTGGCGCAACGTGGAAGGTCACTGGGCTTCGAGTTTTGCTAACGATAAAATTTAAGTTGTTTTTTATGATCATCTGTCACGACGAATTATGAGTGCAATCTAGATCACTGCAAACCGAAATGTAGCTTTTGATTCGTCGATTCATTTTGAAATTTCTAGGCGTTATACTGGAACGAAAGGTAAATTTATAGAAATAGTAGCTGCGAAAGCTAATTGTACTAGGCACGTTTATAATCAAGCAATACCTGACTGATTGGAAGGCATTTCCATACTTTTAGCATCATATGTGTCAGTGTCAATTAGCTCTCGCATATCTATTCCAGAAGAGGAGTCACAACACTTTGCTACAGACCATACACTCGACACGTAAGATACTGTAGACATCTTGGGCGACGACCATGCTTGTCCAGTACATGCTCTTGCGGAGTTCATCGGAATGTAAGAAATCATTGGTGTTACTTCTCAGAGCAATTATTCCTTTTTCTTCGCAAAATTCACAGATTAACATGTAAATTTAGACTGTTCTTTTCTCTTTCTTTACCTATGAAAGTCTAGTGATCGTGGACCTCACTGTTCCGAGGCCGTCAACTTGTGCTTAACCAAGCTTCATTGAAATCTTAAATATGGGTGTTTGAAATTTAGGCACACTCCACACAACACGTTAGCCACTTTCGACACAGCACATATCTGATTCCAAAAAAAGAATCCTGCGAATCACCGTTCACATTGCGTTATCGAGCTACGTGCGACGGTCGCATGCGAAAAATATTGAGGAGCAGCAGTGCGTCGATTCGCGTATCGAAGCGAACGTATCAACTCAGTCATGCATAGAAACAACTCAAAAGTTTCCCCAAACTTGCTCTCATCGATTCTATACTGTTGTTGGCCTTGCGGAGCGCTGGAACACAAGCTGCCCGACGTGGTGCAGCAAGCGCGAAGTCCACAACATCCGCACAGTGTTTGGCGTACTGATGACGCGCCTTTGTTGTTGGTTTCTGACTCCGAAGTTTGCTGGTGTGTCATTTTCTACCGCATAAGAAAACACGCGGGCTACGACTCTTACCTCCTGTAAAGGTACAGGAAGTCCTGCCGAACATAATCGACACAAGGGACTCACAGTAGACAAAGAAGAAACGACAGAGAGAGAGAGAGAGAGTAAATTAAGATCGCAGCTGAGGAGTCGGCCTCTATAGCCTCACTTTGACCAGCTGCTTGGCACCAGGAGTATGGAGAAGAAGTAGGAGCAGCAAGCGAGGAGAACAAGAATGATAGCGACGAAGACGAAGCGTAATTAAAATTGTTCCGCAAGGCGACGAAGGGGACAGGTCTTGAGCGCGAAAACAAAGACACGAACCGCGAGCGCAACGTGTTTCGTTTTGTTTCTCCGCGCAATACTTTTAGCTACGTCTAACCAACTATATCCCACTGCGTAATTTTCCTTTGAAACGAAGCAGCTGACGCACTCCGCGAGTGGAAGTTTCTCCGGACGCTATATACTCTCTGCTGGTTAGTTAGCCGCACCTCATTATCTTTGTAAGAAATAAAATTGATCAGTCAACGGACACTAATGTTGACTGCCATTAGGTCTGTTCCGCGACCCGTTTCAAAGCGCAACAAAGCGTGTGTACCGGTGGCACGCAGTTATATAAGTGCGTCAGTAGGAGCTAGTGCGCGTAAATATACGGGAGTACGCGCCAGGAGCCGAGTTGAGATACGCGGGAGCGCTAGAGAACGCGGGGAACGAACTGTACAGGCGCGGTTCACTAGGACTCTCTAAAAGAAAAAAAAAGAAGCCTACGCGCCCTTTCCCACCAAGTGCGGAGCTGCGCATGCGCTCGCCGGCTCGTGGGATCACGTCTCGAGGCGCGCACGTTGTTAATCACATCTGAAACGAATAGAGAAGGATCGTCGCGTTGCTCGCTCACCCGACGCGGTGTCCTGCGGGTTGGGCTGCAGGTGCAGGCTGGTCAGCCGGTAGCTCATGTACACGGACAACATGGCGAACGAGCAGAGCAGCAGCAGCAGATCCCGCACCGACAGCCAGCGCCAGCACCATCGGGAATGCTGCGCCGCCGAGTACGGGTGCTGCTGCACCCCCTGCGACCACAAGAAAAACGATTCATTCATTCATTCATTCATTCATTCATTCATTCATTCATTCACTTGCTCGCTCACTCGCTCTCTCAACAACTCTCAACACCAAGCTTGAACCATGAAAGACGGTGCAGTGATCTGAGTCCATTCAGATTACATGACGCCCTGTATTGTGCACCAAGTTATCAGAATGGGAGTGGTATTGGTCTTTCTGTTTTTATTATTTGTCTTGGCTAATCCAATGGGTAAAAGCTGAGGTCACCAGACTGCTCACCCGACGGACGTCGTTAATCAGAAGTACATGTTTCTGGGCTAGTCCGTGCATATTGCTGAATATACCATAAATATGATCGCTTTGGCGCAAACAAGGAAGGACGTAAGCGAACAAGGGGAGCGCCAAACTTTTGACTGTTTATTCTCTGTTGCATAACATGCAACATATACACGCAGGTGAATGCGCAACATACAAAGCAGCTTCAATCGCGCAACGCCCTAATCACAGCCGGCTATCAAAAAATCTTTTTTCTACTTCCAAAAATAAAATTGATGTGTCACTAATACAAGACGAACCTCGCTCCTTAATATGAAACGCCTCTAACAATTCACGTGCCGTGGTGTCGCTGCTTCTTCCAAGAACCCGTATCTTGCCCAGACATGGCCCACGCGGATGTGAATTGCAGTGCTCAGGCAAACGTACTCCATCTTTACCGTTCAGTGACAGCTCATGTTCCCGCGCACGCTCATTTACGCATCGCCCAGTCTGGCCGACATATGTCTTACCGCAAGACAACGTAAACTCATACACCACTCCAGTAGAACATTTTCTGTACGGTTTGGCGTGCCTTTAAAACAGCCACGTTTCTTGCTCCGGTCAGAAAGAATGCGAGGACACAGCTGGGCGAGCTTGCATGGCGCAGAGAATACGACTGGCACCCTATGTCTGTCTGCAACCTTCTTTAAGGTGTGGGTTACACGGTGCATACAAGGTAAGACCTCCGGCCTCACCGTTCTCTGCGCTTGCTCAACCCTTCTCCTGTGTTCGTCGCTCTTGAATTTCTGAAGGAGCGACTCGGCAACGGCAGTAATGGGTGCGCGGGGAGACCCAGCGGAACAGTCAAACCAATTGATTCTTAAAGCTCGCCTGCGTTGCCTGAGGGCATGACGTACGAGAGCGTTTTCAAAGCAATGTTTGGCAATGGCTCTCTTAACTGTCTTGGGATGTGCCCACTCATATGGCAGTAATTCCTTTGTTGTCCGAGGCGAATAAAGCCAGTAGGTTCGACCCGTCTGGGAAGTGATGTTAAGATTTAAAAATTGTAAAGAATTGCAGGAAGATAACTCGTGAGTGAAATCCAATCCCTTCCCGAGATGGCAAAGGGCCGCTAAATCTTTGTCAACAATGGGCTGATATGACGCAATGGATTGTTGCTTCAGAACAATTTAAAAATCGTCAACATACCTAAATACCTCAAAAGCTCCCCCCTCCCCCCTTAAAATGCTGGTGCAAGGCACGATCAATCGCAGATAAAAACAACTTACAAAGCACATGAGAAGCGCAGGTGCCAATACAAATGCCATGTCTCTGCACATAAAATTAGTCATGAAGTTTGATGAAGGTGACTAAGATAAAACTCGAGAAGAGATAGAAAAGCGTCAACAGACGCACCTGCAGCATTTTAGACGCCACTGGCACCGGTCCCGTCGATGAAACTTCACACAAAAAAAACAATTCATTGGGCGGGACAGAATAAAACAAATCCCCAACGTCCACGGAAAACAAGCACCCTATCGATGGATTCGCCTGCAGAAAAAGCGTGACACATGAGGAATTCTCCGTCGCGAACGGGTCATCAACAACAAGTGAATTGAGGTGCCTGATTAAAAACTAGCTAATCACATTCTGCCAAGTACCGCGTTCAGGTAGGAGAGGGGCACAACGTCTAACGGACTGTCCAGGAATGACGATTTATTCGCTTCCTCAAGGCTCC
Organism: Dermacentor variabilis; assembly: GCF_050947875.1. Lineage (NCBI taxonomy): Eukaryota > Metazoa > Arthropoda > Arachnida > Ixodida > Ixodidae > Dermacentor > Dermacentor variabilis. The sequence goes on along the minus strand of NC_134573.1, from coordinate 125,160,964 downwards.
TGTTTGTATGTTGTACAGTTCTTCTAGACTGGGAGCCCCACTTGGTCAGATGTAGTCCTGCGCCTTGCGAGTATCTCACTGTTCTCGCGGATTCTGGCGGGGCGCTCAACTCATTTGATGATGTTTCGATTCATTTGTTCAAAAAATTTCACTCCGACCCTCTTTGCAACGACGAAAAATTTCGTGCACTCCAACGATACCTTGGGTACCGACGTTATCATTTGCTGTGAAGCAGCCATACGAAATACTACTGTAGCGTGTCCTAGAAAGTTACAAAACAGTTCCGCGGAAGCCCGCAAGGTAGAGGAAAGTTCAACTGTCATGCACCCGGCCACAGCACGATGCTGCAAAAGGAAACCCATTCGGGTTTCACGGAAAGAAATCTTCGCATTTGAAGAATAAAATTGTCCTGCTTCGGGACGATTTGAACCCGTTGGCAACCCCCTACAAGGGCAACCCGTCGTGCTTCCTTTGTAGCTTTGGGCTTCACTACGGTGGGCGGCCATATCTTTCCATTTTATACTTAGAAAGCATTCTCATTTTCTCCTAACCGTTCATCAACGAATCGCCGAAGTGCTGCCACGTTTGCACGTGATTTCGAAACAAACCCATCCGACGGCTTTTTTCGAGCAAAGCTTTTTAATGAGCCCACCCGGACCGTGGCTCTTGCTGGTGTGTTTATAAAAAGTCTATTTCGACAAGAGATGATACGAACACCGAATCACAAGCAAGGCACAATTCCACCAGGACGATAACATATAAAAAACGAAGCATTGTATACACGGCACGCTTTCGAAGTAGTGTCCTAGTCCTCACTCACAAACATAAAATCACATAGACCCACAGAAAGGCACAGTTACACATAAATTAACTGTCACATATATAAAATGATGTTCCACATATACAGTGTACACAATGGTTATGTACAATGATGATGTCTTGCTGCTGTCTTGCTGAATAGCTCACGCACAAGACACAGAACTCATAACGAATCAGCTAGTATGTGGCCCTATCTATATATACTACCCTAACAGCTGTGCCGCTTATCGGGTGTGTTATTTACGGAATCACGCAGTGAAAAAAACAAGCGCCGCCCTAAATACCCGCGCTGTTACGGTTAAATGCCCTCAAGCGCATACTTACTTTTTTGAAACGAATCTTTTTACCTCTTCTTCCGGGGCGTTTGGTGCGTCTGATCGGTTGGTGTCCCGTCGAGTAAGGTGGGCCTATCCTATCAATCGTGCAATAGTGAAGTGGGCCGACACAGGCGACAATGTTGCGTGCAAAATGGGTTGACGTCGGAGGCACTGTAACTCGTGGTTGCGTGGATCGAGTGCTGGCTTTCTTTCCACATTGCCGCCTCGCCTGGCAGGCAGGTAATAGACGTGCTTCAAAAAGCTGTGCTGAATATGATCAGTTGCATAGCATTTAATCGCACGAATGCTTTACACAGATTCTAACAGGTGCGACGTACCTGCATGTTTAGTTTCCTACCATGTTTTGCCATCTATGCAGGTATTTCGGAAACAGCCAGTGGCGTATTTTGTAGAGAGACTTATTACAGGAAGTGCGTGGAAGCTGTAGCCGTAAAACCACAGCTACTGCTTTAAAAAATGCATAAGGGAGCGAAATGATAGTGCCAGGCCGAAAACCGCGAAGAGCAGAAGAATTCAGATTCCCCCGTACTTGGCCTCTGCCTGCTTCAGCCTTTTCTGAGCGCAGCCTACTATACTGAACTTTTTTCTTTTCCCGGTAGGTAATTAAATCCATTACGCAGATTACAGCGCAGTGCTGCTTCGTTCTGTCACGTGCTAATGTGCGACAGCGCGGTTTCTAAATTATAAGCGACTCATAAAGCGTTTTGCCCCGCTCCGCTAGCTCATTTTCCGAATACGCTCTGCGTAAGTGAAAACGCGAATGACCATCATTAAAGCTGAGAGTCATCAACAATGCTCTAGCGGTCAAGATTAGCGAGCTGCTCGTGGTAGCCTCTCGATGCCCTCACTTCCTTCATTTTTTTTCGCATGGAACATCTTTTTTTCGAGTGAGTAATTTGGCACGTCTTGCGTATTTGCGTATGAAGCAGACTGCAGTAGACGGCTTCACAAATGACTAACTCAAGTTACTAAAGTATTATTATTACATTTTTTTTTGCAAATGAGTCCCCGTTTTTGCTGTCCAGTTTCGTTCTATCCAAGGTGTCGTGCTACTCAATGCAAGATGCTACATTTGAGTACCATTATAACCTAGTCAAGCTTACGCATAAGAATGAGCCTAGAACTTCAGCTGTTCAGGTGTTCAGGTGTGACACATCGCCTTAAGAAAATGAAAATGCTGGCTACTTATGGAAGCACTCATCTTTCACTCACTATGGCATTTCAGTACAGATGGCCGTCCACACCTTCATGAAGGCCGTTTTGGCTGTTGCCAACTATTTAATAACCATATTCTCATTCACTTTTTTTTCTTACTTAAGAAACACTGCACTGAGCCTGACTATGACGTCCAACACAGAACGGCAAGATATACTGCGTTCTATGCCTAATGTTGCAGAGAAAATAGGGTGAGTTTCGGCAAATGCGTGCGTCTTTCGTTGACACCCAATCGAACAGGTCTCTTTACGCCAGTTCATTTCTGTTTCCTATCTCTGCAATCTTCTTTTTAGACACCCTCAACATTTCATCGGCCTGTTTTCGTTCGCACTGTCGTGCTTTTTCTTCCGTTCCGCTCGATAATTCTGCCTAGACAAATAAACACATGAAAGCAGAATTATCGTGGATCTCCTACAAACGTACTGAACATATATATATATATATATATATATATATATATATATATATATATATATATATATATATATATATATATATATATAGTAGCACAGACGGCGGATATTCCAAAACCCACATACGTATATAGTATCACCTCGCCTTTGCTTAAGTTTCACCCTCATTTGGCCTTTTGTTTTTTTCGAGCTTTTTCTTCATTTGTTGTTGTTTGTTTATTATTTATCTAGCCCTCCAGCGAACCGTTTTCGCTTAGGTAGTCACGTACTCGCGATAGACAGCGTGGGCAATAAAGCCGAAGAAGCGCAACCCGAAAGCGAAAGAGGGAAAGATCCCCCCTCTCCCCCTTTCCCCACCACACCCAAGCACTAAAAGAGTCCCCGGGTACCAGGGCGGCCGACGAGCAGGGGTCGAAATCGCTGTGCGCTCGTCGGGTCACCAAGGGCAACCGCGATGCTCCAACCGCGGACGCCGTCATGACGGCGATAGCGCTGTCGGTTCTACATAAACTCAGAGAAGCGGCAGTGGGACGAAGCTCGGAAGAAGGGCGTCGAAGCGATTTTAGGGGGTCACACGCAGCTAATATGACCGGTAAAGTAAGCATGATGCAAGCTGGCTCGTGTCGAGAGAAGGTGGAGGGGGAGGGAAATAAAGGTTGGGAGGCGGTTAACCGCAGGTGTGTTCGATTCGCTACCCTTCGCATGAAAAATTGGCAAAAGGAGGGAAAAGAAAGAAACTGCAGGAAGACAATGGCAGAGCGAGCACATGCGACAGCCCTTACAATCGGTCACTAAGTCCAGTTGGTTTCACAAACTGCTAATGCCCGCATTGGTTTGTAAGTGAGCTGCGTGAATGAAATTCCTGGCTGCAACGGGACGGTTAGAGCTTGTGGTCTCCGCACGGTTTTTATTGTCACATCCGTTCGGGGCACTGCACCAAAATACTGTAGCACCAAACACGGGTAACATCGCAATTATCATCGTGCTTCCTCGGCAGAAGTAGTTGTAAAAAATAACGATAAATAAATTAGAGCCAGAAGATTGATCTCCGGACCGCAATGCGCTAGCTCTCGTTCGACCTTCCGTCGTCATTGTAGTCGCGTCAACACAGTCTGTCAGGCCGTGGTCACCGAACAAAACAGCTGTCGCTGTTTTTAGCCGATCTTAGCGCTCTGCTATATAATAGTGACGCTCTCATTGTTTTTTACCAATAATTATCCGTTAATTAACCTACGCACCACGTCTTTTCAGTCCGGTTTTCTCGGATAAACTTTAGCTGAGACTCGCCGCAGATGCCAGTGGTGGGGATGCGCGTGACCTTGAGATAAATGGAGAAAGGAAGCACTGCGTGTGGCTCAGACACAAGCGGAATAACGAGGCCGATCAGAACAATTACAGAAAACAGTCGAGGAAGGGTGTTCACCTCAGCTATACCCTCTTACATCGTCTTCGCCTCGGTACTGCACGTGCCAAGCACATCCCATTTCAAGTTAAGCCTGTGTCCTCCCCATGAAGCATGTTCGTGGCCGCCATGACGTCATGTATGCGTACCAGCTACTCCTCGACTGACTGAAAACATGTTTTTTATTTATTTATTTATTTATTTATTTATTTATTTATTTATTTATTTATTTATTTATTTAAAATACGTGACAGGCCCGAAGGGCATTGATTAAGGCGGTTTAGTTATTACAATGGAAGCAGAAGCAAACTAGTAAGAAGCGCTAGCCTTGATCGCTACTCTAAGTGAGCAAGTGAACATCGAAACATAAACACAACAAAGTAAATTGCAAAATACAAAACAAGGTTCTAACACAAGAGAAAAAAATACGTCTGCGAAATAAAAAGCCCTAAAGAAAGTGTGAGTGCAAGTGAGGAAGAAAATGCAACACATTACAAAATAAACAAATTACGAACTTAACGACTAATCTGTGATACAGCGCTATTGCAGAAAATTCACCTCAAGCTTGCGACGAAAAGCACTCAGGTCCTTATCAGAGAAAAATAAAAAAAGAACTCCGTTCGTTTTACCCACACCAGCCTCTTTATTTATTACAATGGTTCTGGGTCCATAGCCACCAAATGCATACGGAGACAAAGACGAGTGTGTAGTTTATGTTTTCAACTCAACAAGGAGCGGTAGCAAGTGGGTGTTGTGAGGTGTTGCTGACATTTACAGCGGTCTATATATATATATATATATATATATATATATATATATATATATATAGACTGGTGACTTTCTTCCGTTGCCTGTGCTCTGAGTTCACGTTCAAGCTCAAGTCGGACTTTTTTAAATCTTTCTCTGGTAGGCAACCTCACCTGCACTGACACGGTATTTATGCGAAGTACCTCAGAAAGCAACGTGCATCAACTTTCCAGTAGGCTTCACCGATCATCGTACATCAGTGCATTTGAATAAAAAAAGTATTGCGAAGACGTACCAGCACGCGTTGACTCTTATAATCTACGACTGTTGTCTACGACTTTCAAACTAAATCCGCTTGAAGGCGCCGAAACACTAACATATCTCGCGATGCAGCTCCAAGGCTACAAAAACAGCGTCCAAACGTGAGCGATCATTTTCAGCGCTCGTCTGGTTTTAAAGGCGAATAGACAAATGATGAGTTTTGGTGGTTATCACCACGACTATTGGTGTGAAACAATATTTATTGATGAAGGTTTAGCGTGCAAATTGATTTTCACTCCCTCTTGGAAAGCTTGGCGCCAGTTATGCACTCAATTGAAAACCTCTTTACAACAGCGTGTTCCTATTTAACATATCTGTCTTGCTCGTATGAGTTAAAGAGAGTATAATCACCGTGATTCCCACATTAGAACTCTAAGAGCCCACAGAAGGCAAGAAAGTAATTCACCCAAAAGTAGCGCAAAGCTACAAAGGAAACAGCTCCTTCTTCCTGGCTGAAATTTATAACAGGAAAAACTCACGGTGTAGCGAAAACTATAAAGCAACGACTCTACAACTAGCAGTGCGCATGGCAGTCGTGTTTGTGTGTTTCCTGGTGACAGCAGCATTAGACGCGTGGTGTATGTTTTTTTTTTTTTAATTTAGAGTCAGTGCCACCGGAAAGGAAAAGGCATTTCACTGACACTCGTTCCTAAATGAATGTTTAGGCCGTTGAGTACAGCTGCATTACTCGACACTGCTGACAGTTGCGTTCACGTACAACCTGCCCATTCAACAAAAGCACGCGTACCCTGGCGAATCGAAAAAGCAATTCCGACGCAATAACTCCTAGAAACGCTGTTAGGAGGAGTTAAACAGAACTGGCCATGTCAATCGAGAGACACGGTGAGCAGGCCTCGAATATCACGAGACATTCAAAGGCAACACGAAACCACCACAACGTTTGTCCACCTCTGCAGTGGTAGCGCAAATTGAAGCAGTGCCATTTTGCCCACGCAGTGGACACCAACGTTGGCAACGTCACTTGGAAAACCGTTACTGCTGACCGCCGGCTGTATAGGCACAAGCGGCCTGCCCCGACGAGACACGGGCGGTTTTCCAGTCCAGCGCGCGGTCCAGCCGTGACCACACCGGCGCTGGCAAGTGCCTTTGGGGCATCGCTGTCTCGCCTTCTCTCCCTCTCTCACAATCGCTGTCGTTTTTATGTCTCGTTCTTCCGCCTCTGTGTCGCTTCTTTCTTTTTGTGTTTCGCTCCATATATGAAAAGGGAGAGGAGGCTGCCATCGATCTTTCCGGTACGCCAGTCGCATCGAGGGACCCGTGCGCAGTGTGGCGACGAGCCGGCGGTGCAACCGCGCGTCCGTACCTGCGCCCGAGGCAGTGACCAGCGTGCCTGTCTCGTCTCAGTGCGTGCTCCTATCGGAGTCTAACCCCTGTCTCCCTTCACATGTATTTGGATCTTGTGAGACTGCACTGATGTATCGATACATACTCCCTGACAGGGTCTTCTATTTCCCGTTCTCGCCAACGAGGACCTCAGTATGAAGGGAAAGAAAGAAAGAAAGAAAGAAAGAGCAACGTGGCTTCGTGGCTTTGTGTAGGGAAAAGAAATGGGTAGGCTTCAGTCGTTTCGTCAGTGATTATGCAACGTAACACACCACGCCGTCCGTTACAGCAACGCAATGTAGAAAATTCGACATCGTGTATACGTCTAACCTACTGACAGATCGTACCGCATCTACAACGGCGTGCCTTTAGTGCAACCAAACACAGATTTCTTTATTTCGAGCACTGGCGAAGGCTAAGGAAAAATTTATCCCAGTTATTATCACGCATGAAAATCGTACGAACTGCCTCGCTTCAACTGAACTTACCATATAAACTCGAGCTCCCGGGTCGCGCTGCGGTGGCGCCATCTCATTGCACCTCCGTACAACGCAAAACTTTCGTCGATGTGTTTGTAATAAGTGGAGCACGACGTGCCTTCAGTCAGAACTTTCCGATGTTCTCGGCAAAGGCTAGCTCCACCACTCCCACGCACACAATCCCACGGACACGCGTGGGAGTGGTGAATGTAATGGCATAGCACAGTATAACTGACATCCATTACGCGTGAAAACCCAATAGTTACGCCCAAATCGTTTTGCGTTTGCCGACTCCGATCGATCCGTCCCACACAGGTCAGCGGAAAGTGAGGTTGACTAGCCTGGTCTGTACGAAAGTCCTCGATTGAGCTGGTTATGCATGTCCTTGTCCGTGACAATGGGCGTATTTGTTGTTAAGGTGGCAAGGCGGTGACAAGCATGCTCTTATAACAGATGGAAAGCTTTGTTTATTCGACCCTTGACTTCAAGCAGCCACACCTAAGGTTTGCGATTGCTTCGTCAAGGCAACTCTACTGTCATAGCTGTTGTGGGCTCGCTTCCTTGGTTTTGATGTCTGCCGGTGTAATCGCTGGAATTCCAAAACCCTTTACAGGAAATGTACAAAGGAATAAATAAAAACAATTGTTCCACGATGATTCCAGCTTACGACCAACAAATTGACCACCGGAATTCTACTTCTCAACGACTCTTCCAATAGTACCGCAGTCCAGAATACTGATCCTGGAGAATGCGATCGCGCCAGGCAGTCGCAATAATTGGCTATAACGCCCGCTCGACATCTGTGCACTGGACAGAGCTGGCGTCCGTGCCTTAGTGTTCCAGCACGTAGCCTTCCGAGTTGCGGGGTCAGCCCTAAATTAAGCTTTGTCCTTCTACATGTAATGCCAATGATGAAGCAGACGCGCTCAATCACGTAATGTCGAGAATTGAGTGCCGTCTGCTTGTTCTCCCTCAGTCATCCACTCCAGCACTCGGTTTCTTAACATGTTTACTTGACGGCGCTGACGTCGTGTTGTTTTACATCTGAAAGATTGACCCAAAAAGGCCGTGTCTGAGGTGGCCCTAATATAAATGTGAGAAAAACCTAATAACTCGAACAGTAATAAGGCGAAAGGTTTTTATAGTACGAACTAGTGGCTCTACAAAACGGGACCAAGGTCCCGTTGCAGTGTCGTAGTGTGGGACCCTCGTCTGTATATTTTGTATGGTATAAATAATCTCAACTTTATTGATAATATGATTGATTGATTGATTGATTGATTGATTGATTGATTGATTGATTGATTGATTGATTGATTGATTGATTGATTGATTGATTGATTGATTGATTGATTTGCGGATAGGTTAGAGGAGAAAAAAAGCATTACCAGGTTCATAAATGTGTTTGTGTATATAAGGCTCATTCACACCGGCGACTAATCGCAAATGGTCGCTTTTCTCGAAAGCCGACTATCTCGGGCCAGTCGCTCGCTGCTCGATTTTTCAGTCGCGTGACCGTGGACGAATGTAATTGGTGTGTCTTGCCTCCGGATGCTGGGTCGCAGCAGTTTCAGCAACGTGTCGAATGTACGCGGCAGGAAGCTAAACAGCAGCAAAAGAATGCACACAAAGTATGCACCGATTCCCACGCAAGGCGAACTAGAAACTGGAACTTACTCTCGATAATACTCCTCGTCATGCGCGCGGAGTTCGGGCAGGACGCAGCTAGCGTGTCCGGTCACTTAACGCGAACGGAAGCGCGGGCGCACGCACTAGCGTCGCTTTTTCTTCGGAAGTTCCCGCGCTGCCACAACTGACACCACAGCAGAGCACATCAGCACAGTGACGACGTCTTCGTCTTTGCTCGAATCCATGGCTGTTGCCGGAACGCGAAGCCAGCAAAGTGCGCGCGACCTGCGTAGATCTCTATCGGGTTCTCCCTGAGAACGAGAACGTTCGGGAATGCGACTTGCAGATCGCGCTCAGCTGCGCTTGCCGCGGTGTGCGCATCGGTCGGATCCAGTCGCTTTTTGGTCGCCAGTCGCAAATGGTCGCGCGACCTCTTAAAGTCGCCGGTGTGCTTGAGCCTTAAATGCAGCATTTGTACGTGTGACGCGAGTACAGTGAACTGGAATCAACGCTAGATTGCGTGTGTAGACGGTAACGACGATTTCACGATTTCCACGAACGATCTAATTCTTGTGAAATGGGAATCATGTAACGAGTTGACATATACAGACATGCCATGAAGTTCATTCATGGTATTCGTGCCAATCATTTTTATGACATGCATGACATGTCATTAATATCGCATGTGCATGTCATGACACGCATATCTAGAATACATATCCTGTCAAAAAAATGCATGTCATGCCATTGAATATGCATTAATGCCATCTTTTTTATGACATTCCTGGCGTGACATGAAAGGCATTTAACCAATCTCATAAAATTGATATGAGCCTGGCAACGTTTAACGCTAGAACGTTATCTAGTGAGGCGAGTCTAGCAGTGCTATTGGAGGAATTAGAGGGCAGTAAATGGGATATAATAGGGCTCAGTGAAGTTAGGAGGCCGAAAGAAGCGTATACAGTGCTAAATAGCGGGCACGTCCTGTGCTACCGGGGCTTAGCGGATAGAAGAGAACTAGGAGTCGGATTCCTGATTAATAAGAATATAGCTGGTAACATACAGGAATTCTACAGCATTAACGAGAGGGTGGCAGGTCTTGTTGTGAAACTTAATAAGAGGTACAAAATGAAGATTGTACAGGTCTACGCCCCTACATCCAGTCATGATGACCAGGAAGTCGAAAGCTTCTATGAAGACGTGGAATCGGCGGTGGGGAGAGTGAAAACTAAATACACTATACTAATGGGCGACTTTAATGCCAAGGTAGGCAAGAAGCAGGCTGGAGACAAGGCAGTGGGGGAATATGGCATAGGCACTAGGAATAGCAGGGGAGAGTTATTAGTAGAGTTTGCGGAACAGAATAATATGAGGATAATGAATACCTTCTTCCGCAAGCGGGATAGCCGAAAGTGGACGTGGAGGAGCCCGAACGGCGAGACTAGAAATGAAATAGACTTCATACTCTGCGCTAACCCTGGCATCATACAAGATGTGGACGTGCTCGGCAAGGTGCGCTGCAGTGACCACAGGATGTTAAGAACTCGAATTAGCCTAGACCTGAGGAGGGAACGGAAGAAACTGGTACATAAGAAGCCGATCAATGAGTTAGCGGTAAGAGGGAAAATAGAGGAATTCCAGATCAAGTTACAGAACAGGTATTCAGCTTTGACTCAGGAAGAGGACCTTAGTGTTGAAGCAATGAACGACAATCTTGTGGGCATCATTAAGGAGTGTGCAATGGAAGTCGGTGGTAACTCCGTTAGGCAGGATACCAGCAAACTATCGCAGGAGACGAAAGATCTGATCAAGAAACGCCAATGTATGAAAGCATCTAACCCTACAGCTAGAATAGAACTGGCAGAACTTTCGAAGTTAATCAACAAGCGTAAGACAGCTGACATAAGGAAGTATAATATGGATAGAATTGAACATGCTCTCAGGAGCGGAGGAAGCCTAAAAACAGTGAAGAAGAAACTAGGAATTGGCAAGAATCAGATGTATGCGTTAAGAGACAAAGCCGGCAATATCATTACTAATATGGATGAGATAGTTCAAGTGGCTGAGGAGTTCTATAGAGATTTATACAGTACCAGTGGCACGCACGACGATAATGGAAGACAAAATAGTCTAGAGGAATTCGAAATCCCGAAGGTAACAGCGGAAGAAGTAAAGAAAGCCTTAGGAGATATGCAAAGGGGGAACGCAGCTGGGGAGGATCAGGTAACAGCAGATTTGTTGAAGGATGGTGGACAGATTGTTCTAGAGAAACTGGCCACCCTGTATACGCAATGCCTCATGACCTCGAGCGTACCGGAATCTTGGAAGAACGCTAACATAATCCTAATCCATAAGAAAGGGGACGCCAAAGACTTGAAAAATTATAGACCGATCAGCTTACTGTCCGTTGCCTACAAAGTATTTACTAAGGTAATTGCAAATAGAATCAGGAACACCTTAGACTTCTGTCAACCAAAGGACCAGGCAGGATTCCGTAAAGGCTACTCAACAATAGACCATATTCACACTATCAATCAAGTGATAGAGAAATGTGCAGAATATAAGCAACCGTTGTATATAGCTTTCATTGATTACGAGAAAGCGTTTGATTCAGTCGAAACCTCAGCAGTCACGGAGGCATTACGGAATCAGGGTGTAGATGAGCCATATGTAAAAATACTGGAAGATATCTATAGCGGCTCCACAGCCACCGTAGTCCTCCATAAAGCAAGCAACAAAATCCCAATAAAGAAAGGCGTCAGGCAGGGAGATACGATATCTCCAATGCTATTCACAGCGTGTTTACAGGAGGTATTCAGAGACCTGGATTGGGAAGAATTGGGGATAAAAGTTAATGGAGAATACCTTAGTAACTTGCGATTCGCTGATGATATTGCCTTGCTTAGTAACTCAGGGGACCAATTGCAATGCATGCTCACTGACCTGGAGAGGCAAAGCAGAAGAGTGGGTCTAAAGATTAATATGCAGAAAACTAAAGTAATGCTTAACAGTCTCGGGAGAGAACAGCAATTTACAATAGGCAGCGAGGCACTGGAAGTCGTAAGGGAATACATCTACTTAGGGCAGGTAGTGACGGCGGATCCGCATCATGAGACGGAAATAATCAGAAGAATAAGAATGGGCTGGAGTGCGTTTGGCAGGCATTCCCAAATCATGAACAGCAGGTTGCCGTTATCCCTCAAGAGAAAAGTATATAATAGCTGTGTCTTACCAGTACTCACCTACGGGGCAGAAACCTGGAGGCTTACGAAAAGGGTTCTACTCAAATTGAGGACGACACAACGAGCTATGGAAAGAAGAATGATAGGTGTAACGTTAAGGGATAAGAAAAGAGCAGATTGGGTGAGGGAACAAACGCGAGTTAATGACATCTTAGTTGAAATCAAGAAAAAGAAATGGGCATGGGCAGGACATGTAATGAGGAGGGAAGATAACCGATGGTCATTAAGGGTTACGGACTGGATCCCAAGGGAAGGGAAGCGTAGCAGGGGGCGGCAGAAAGTCAGGTGGGCGGATGAGAATAAGAAGTTTGCAGAGACGGCATGGCCACAATTAGTACATGACCGGGGTTGTTGGAGAAGTATGGGAGAGGCCTTTGCCCTGCAGTGGGCGTAACCAGGCTGATGATGATGATGATGATGATAAAATTATTGTCATTCATGCCAGGCTCATTTTCTGGCAAGTTATGAAATGAAATGACATCGCATGCGTCACATGAATGACATGACATGAAAGAGCTTAGGCGCGAAGATTTGTGGTTGATCCGACAATAAACTGGTGTAACATATGACTATTACGATAATATAACAACACACACACATGACAACATCGACCGGATCGGAACTTGTTGCTCTCCGAGGTGCCGTTGATTACATTAACAACCAACCAGCTAATCGGTGGGCAATATTCTGCGATTCGAAGGCGGCCTTACAATGTCTTCTGTCATCTCTTCGTCGCGGGTCGTGTGAACAACTAGTGTCGGAGATACGAGAAATGCACCATCGTATGATAGCGAAAGGACACGACGTCGTGTTTCAGTGGTTGCCTGGCCATTGCGGTATCTCCGGCAACGACCTCGCTGACGAAGCTGCTAGGAAAGCACACGAAGGAGCAACCCTTGTTTCTGTACCTTTATCGCAGACCGACGCAGCCCAACACCTAAGCAAGGTAGCACACCGTATGACATTAGAGAAGTGGCACACGCCTGAATTCACCCAAGAACGATTGCATTCCCTCGACCCCTCTATGCAACTGCGGCTGTTACCAGGGCTTCTGCGAAATGAGGAAACAATGCTGTGCCGCTTACGCTTGGGCGTCGCATTCACCAATGCATATACGTTTTTGATTGGAATGACTGATAGCGCCGACTGTAATGCCTGCGGTGTCGAGGAAACTATAGAACATCTACTGTGCTACTGCCCATCTTTTCAAAACGAAAGACATGACCTCTGCACAGCGCTCAATCAGCTAGATAGAACACCGTTCACCTTGAAGAAGATCTTGGGACCATGGCCTCGCATATCGCAGCTACAAAAGGCCACAAAAGCTCTGCTGCGATATTTGAAAGCTACTGGATTGAGTCAGCGTCTGTGATCCGGACTGAGTGACCGAACGATATAACCAGTAGACTTTCTCTTCTTCTTTTAATCTTTCCGTCCCGTTTTCTCTTTCCCCAGCGTAGGGCAGCCAACGGGGCTCAGTCCTGGTTAACCTCCCAACCTTTCCTTTATCATTTGCTCTCTCTCTCTCTCTCTCTCTTAGTGCGTCATATAACATACCTTATCGTAGCAGAGCTTAGTAGCGAAGATTTGGGGCTGATTTCGCAATAGACCGGTATAACGTATGAGTATAACAATAACGTTGGTGCGACATAAAAATTCCTTATCCGAGCAGAGATTAGGCGCGATTATTTGAGGCTGATTTGATAATAGACTGTTATAACCTATGAGTATAACAATAACGTTAGTGCGACATGTAAAATACCTCATCCTAGCAGAGCTTAGGCGCCAAGATTTGAGGCTGATCTTAAAAGGGAAAGGTGCTGCAGTCAAGATGTTCAGAACACGAGATTTTAAAAGAAAGCAAGGAGTCCTTACGATGTTAAATCACACCCACGTGCGCCGGAACAATTTTTGTCTCAACGTAGCTCATATAACTAACAACTGCACCTCCTTTTATCCTGCCCCTCTCTATCCATTTCTATCTATTCTCTGGCGGGCAAAAAGACGAGTTAAATCGCGCTGTGTTGCACTAGTCGCGCTGCTACGCGTCGTTATAGCCCGACATCGCCCATGACATCCACAAAGTCCCCGAGCTTCCAAGTATCAACGCACAAAAAAAAATTGCTCAAGATCTTATTGCATCAGCGACAACCCTCCGCTTCTCTACTCTTCCTAAACCCCTTACTCAGGAAACACACCACGCGTCGTTCTCAAAGCACCATCAGCATAGGGAAGATAAATATGCGCTCCACATTCTCTTCTTTCTTTCTCTCTCAGGCAAGAAAGATGAGCGCAATCGACGCTCGCTAACCGAGTCACACTCGCCAGCCGAACATCAAAGCGTACCCGAAGCAAGCAGCGCGCGAGGTCCCACGACGCCGCGTAGTGCTTCCCGCCGTGTCAGCTCTCCCACGCGAGTCGTGGGAGGAAAGGCTGGCTCGTGCAAGGCAAGGAAGCCGCGCCGTAATGTGTTCTCGAGAGCGCACCGGTGCTGGTACGCAGGTAAGGAAGAGAGAGGGGGGGGGGGGGGGGGGGGGGCTTTGCCAGTAAGCAATGATCTTTTACACGAGCCACGACACCCCTCCGCGACAACTCTATATGCACGGCTGCGCGCCCAGGCGCGCGGAGGATTGAAGGAATCGCGGAGTCCGCGCGTTATGCCGGCGCCGGAATCACCGCGCAAGGCGCTCCAATACGGCGCCGCATTACCGGCCGAGAGCGTGTGTGATGGCGGCGCCTGTTTTAACGACTCAGCGCCGGGTTGCGCGCATGCTGGCTCGGTACCTCGCCCTGCGTGGAAGGGGGGGTTGCTTTTGTGCTGTTGCTTCACACTGTATACGTACGCGTTCGTGCGTGTTTCTTCCGAAAGCCTTCTGTACGCGAAGGGTGAATTTGCGGAGCCAAGCGCCCGCTGTGTGCCCTGCGGGAAGTGCAGAGCCTCCTCCCGCAATCCACGCGATTGCATATTCATGCACGCGCTATACGTATAGCCTGCGGGGCGAGGAAGTAAGAGAAAATCTCGCGCCGCCTGTGCAATCCACGTTTGCCTCCGTTTCCCGCGGGAACCTAACAACTCTCGCGTTTTTTTTTTCTTTTTTTTTTTCGCGCGGAGCATCTTCTCCGTGCTACGTACGAGCGCAAATGAGAACGGTGACGTGAATATTTTAGCGCGACTGACACTTTTCGCTTTCCCGCGCGCTTCGGACATCGCGTGTGAGCTTTCTCTGTGCGCCGGGGATTACCTCATTTCGTTTTCTTTCTTCTTTTCTTTTTTTTTTCTACGCAGTGCTTTTGTCTCAGCCTGACTATCCTCGGCAACCACCTATGTGCTAGCCACATTGAGAGAGTATGCATGTATGCAGAGATGGCGACTGTATCTCGCGCGAGCTGCAGTCTGTCCATCCTGTTTCGATTCGGCGAGAGTCTGTGACAGACAACACGGGCGGTATGTCAGACTCATGCACCATGCGCTCGGTGAGTTCAGCTCACAGTAGCTACTCTTCTGAGAGCGAGAAAATAAAAATAAAGAAGTTATGCGGATGAAACGCCCACGTTGAAATCAATGTGAAGCAAAGCTTTGGTGAAGTGGTCTATTAAATGCTATACAACAAACGACAATGCGTACACTTGTGTTTATCTTCATACTTTGTGTCACGATAATATATACGGGCTATGGAGGACTGGCCCAGGGCGCGCACACACGTACACCCAGAGGCACATACCGAATGACCAAATCAAATGATATTACGTAAATCGAAACATTCATTTAATATATTGCGCTTTTTCGATAAGAGGTCAGTGTGGTTCAGCCGACATACATGTTGTAGTTTTATGAGGGAATTCAGTTCTTCACGACGCAGAACAGAGGTGTACTCACAAGCACTACTATGTCGATCAGCAAACATGAGTATGCCTGTACTTGTATTCGGCGCACCACATATAACCACCATAACCATACGCACAAATATATCCTCCTAGATACCGACCGATCCAGCAGGAAAAAGCTACAGCTACGCAAACCCTATAGAAGGTAGGCACAAAAAGGTTGGCTTTAAAACAACAGAGGAAAGGTAAAGAGAGATAACCAGAGAGTTACTGCCGGCTTGGCTATTGTGCACTGGGGAAAGGAATGCAGAATTTGAAAGCACATGCATGTCGGATTACAATGTAGTTCGTCCGAAGCCGTAGTGTTTAGATGAACTAACTTCCGGCCCGCTGCTATTTCACCGCACGCCGGCGTCGAGGGAAGGCAGCAGTGCACGTGAACATGGCATCCGGCATTTCGTTACTAGCCGCGAATCAGCAAGTTGACGAACGCATGCTTTTATACACTCAGGCAAGCATCATCGTCAGCAGCAGCACCACCAGCCAGCAGCCTAACTTTTTTTGTTCATGTCCACAGCAGGGCGAAGGCCTCTCGGAGCAATCTCCAATTACCCCTGTCTTACTCTGGCTGATTTCCCCTTGCGCTAGTAGATGTACTAATTTCAACACTCCACCTAATTTTTTGTCGTCCTCGATTACGCTTCCCTTCTCATGGCACCAATTCTGTAACTCTAATGATCCAATGGTTGTCTACCCTACGCAGTGCATGGCCTGCCCAGCTTGATTTTTTTTATCCTAATGTCAACTAGAATATCGGCTATCCTGGTTTGCTCTCTGATCCACACCGCTCTTTCCCTGTCTCTTAACGCTACGCCTAACGTTTTTCGTTCTGACGCTCTTTGCGTGGTCCTTAACTTGTTCTCGAGCTTCTTTGTTAACCTCCAAGTTTCTGCCCCATATGTTAGCGCCTATAGAATGCAATGATTGTACACTTTTATTTTCAACGATAGCTATGAGCTTCCAGTCATGACTTGGTGATGCCTGCCGTGTGCACTCTAACCCATTTTTATTCAGGCAAGCAGCTGTGGTCCAATAATCTTCCTGAGGGCACGCCGGTCGACCCATCCAGTGTTAACATTTGGTCTGGTCAATCAGCTGTAGACCGTGCCAAGCCCGCTTGACAAGCGAACTCGATGCACTTTTGTGTGCGTGTGAACAAACCGCGTGCGAAAAGCAGTGTGCTTAAATTTTAATCAGGTGCGCGCATTTCATTATACCATCACCAGAGTAGCTTCAACCTTGCTCCAGTGATCTACCCACTCCTCGACATCATGTGTTGTCGGGGGCTGTCTTGTCATCCATGACCATGTCACCAAGGCCAAGAAAACTATCAGTAAGAACGGAAGCCGGGTCAGAAAACCCGAATATTCAATGAGGGAAGATTGAATTAGGCAATAATGCGTCTTTCGTTTGCTCCACGGAGTTCCAATATGTTTACAGTGAAACCGCATTACGTGACCAGCAATACTTGCAGCGCCGTCTGATGATTACCACCTTCGTCACTCGCAACGCGATAAGTGCCTTGTATCTATTTGTACCGGACTATCACCAGCGCTATCTTACACAGCTTACATCGACTAAACGGACTGAGTTCTCATGCAGCATCTGTTACCTCCACTCAAACATTCGTAATTTTTCAAACATCGAACCATCTTGGCGTCAAGAATCAGGCCCGCCTCATCTTGATGCTACGGGACCATTTTGGCGTGAAGCACCGATTAGAAAGGACGTCTTGTAGATCAACGTGCCTGATATTGGTCACGAGACAGAGCAGATCTGCCAATGCCACTGTAGACGCTGTAGTTGTGTAAGCTTCGTTAGTCACCTAGAGGTTTGCTAAACTCAAAGTTGTAGGCACCCGACAAATACAAGAGCTCCCTCTCCCTTCCCCCCCACTCTTCTGTCATATATTTTGCTTAACATAAAGGCTCGAAGGGCCGAGTAGACAGCAAGCTCGTGCAAAAGCCACGAGCCTCAATCCGTGCCTTGCCAGCAGCATCGCATGCGGCAGCGCGGCGCGGTAAGCGGAGACCTAGTAAGCGAGCCGCCAGGGTCGGCGGTTCATTAATTATTGATGATGCGAATCACGCCCCTTCTACGAGCAGCCCTTCTCCCGTCTAACCTTTTCCCTCTCCCCCGGGCCAAGTCGTCCACCGTGGTCAGTCTCCCCCCGTTTGCGCGTCACCATTAGGTATTCCCGCGCAGTCCCGTCCCCGGCTGCGTATGTTCGCAGCCTTCGGGTTCTTAATGCGGCCGAATTAACGCTCCTCCCTCTCTCTACGACCTTTTGTACCCTTCGGCTCCTCAAAAGCATAATGGCTGTGACGGAGCGTACGCTGACAATGCCGCCCTCCCTCTCCCCCCTCCGCCTTAGCTTCCCTCCCTCAGGCTCCCTTCAAGGTGCTCACCATCGACGTGGAATGTCGCTTGAGAGCACGTATTACACATGCGCAAGATCGCGCTGGACAAATGGCTAGTGCGCCTTCCTTTTCCCAATTAATAATGAACGCGACCGGGTTAGAACCTGACCTTTGGTACTACTCTACGTTTCCTCGCTGGATATGCGTAAGGGTTGAAGGCGGCGGCCAGCCAACGGAAGTAATATAGTAACAATACGCTCCTTTGAGCATACTTCGAATACATAGTTCACACCAGTGAAGATGGCTGCATGGTTAATTTTACGATCGATACTCTGACCAAGGTTGAGGGCAGACGCTGGTTTTCGGTTTTCATTTATGGTACACACTTGGCTAACATCTTTGACTTGCCGACCGATAGCCATAACACGGTCAATGGTGACGAATTATTGCGCTTTCTTTCGCCTACTATTTAGCTTCTAGCCGTCTTTCTACTCTGGCTACTTTCTAGAGTACCACCCAACTGAACAGTTGCTTTGGTTCGCCTCTTTGCCATTATCTCCTATTTTAACCGTCTTTCTCTCAAGCTGTCACAGTTCCCGTGAATTTTTTCGGGTAACGCAGCGACAACGAGGGCCCTGTTTTCACGATGGCAGCGTTAAAGACAAAAGGAGAGAGGGAGATACAAGGTTTAATGATGTGCGACAGATGTTAGCCTAACTGATCGCCTGACATGCTACTCAAGTTGCTGGGTGATGATTATCATATACACAGTGATAAACAATTGAAGAGCACATACAGTCACACATATACACAATAGAGACATTTACAAAGTTTCATTAAGGCTTGTCTCCCTCAAGAACATCAGAAGCATTTTCCTGGTTTCATACAGATGTACTGCTACCTTCAAAGGCTGTCTGTCTCTCTACAAGTAGCACCAGCAGTCATGCAGGATATGTTGCAGGTCTTCAAGCGTTAAAGAGACGACCAGGCGCACCATTAAAAATAAACGTGATTGCCCTTGATAGACACTTAATGCCTGATTCAGTTATAAACTGAATTATGTAGGCGGCCTTAATTTCAGGCAGCGACATCTCTGTGTGCTAGCGTGACTGTAATATATATTCGTTTACTAAGCATGGAAAAGCTGATGGCATGCGATTAGCTCCCTTGAAGAGTTTTGATGACCAGTACGATTGCGACGCACTTTCGAATTCTCTATTATATCGAAGTTCATGCGAGTAGTATGAAAGAGGTGGCTAGGAATAGTGATACTTAAACAATGTTAAGCTTCGGTGTATAGCGTTGATAGTATACCGTATAGGTTTCCTTCACGCCCTCATCTCAGTGGTCTGCGTCCTCATTTACGAACCAGTCCTTATGTTGTAACCAGTTCCTAAGTATAGAGGCCTGTCAATTGCGATAGCGAACATAATACGTGTTAGTGGGTCTTAAAAACAACAAACAAACAAAATTCAGAGCCATACCACTCTGTGAAGGTGGAGAACCAGCGCAGCTGTATGCATGGTGATAAATATGTTGATAGTAAATATGTTCATTGAAAATAAAAAAACACATACCCCAACAAATTTCGTTCTTTCGCGATATTATTGTTGTTTTATTCAATTTCATACTCTGCACTTTCTTTTATTTGTAACCTTCTTTTGTTAGCATTTTTAGATTTATTATTTGGCCACTAAGGTGACTATTACTTTATAATCGCTATGATACGTGGCCAGTGGCTCTGTGGCGACACTGGTAAGGTTCTTGGCCAATGTGAGGTGTGTACACGACCGATGCTACCTCGTGGGCACAGTGATGTTTGTGTAACATTGAATGCCGAACCTTTTCAAGGGAAGCGCCAAGTACCACTTTCCATCCGACCGAGACACGTCTATATTGAAACCACACACAATTACGAGGGAGTGGAGTCGGTATGGGTAATCGAACCAAAAGTGCATACGCTTGGCGTTTGCGGTACGATCTTAAAATTATGGCGTTTTACGTACCAAAACCACTTTCTGATTATGATGCACGCCGTAGTGGAGGACTCCGGAAACTTCGATCACCTGGGGTTCTTTAACGTGCACCTAAATCTAAGTAGACGGGTGTTTTCGCATTTCGCCCCTATCGAAATGCGGCCGCCCTAGCCGGGATTCGATCCCGCGACCTCGTGCTCAGCAGCCCAACACCATAGCCACTGAGCAACCACGGCGGGTGCGGTACGATCTTCGTCCGTATTACGTGCCGCCCGCCGTCGCCGCGCACATTGCCGCTTCTGTTCACGGCGTGTTCTTTGTAGGCGCGCTGTTCTTCCGCAGTCCTCACCGCACGCGGCCTACCCATTGCACGGGTGGAAAGGAATTGAGATTATGTTGCGTGATTTGTCTATAAAGCCCATGACCTCAAACCGCAATCCATACTAAACAGTGTCTATTCCCGTTTTACTTTATTTATTACGCTATTTTTTATCACAACACGTTTCGGCACTTCTCGCGATTAAACGCAGCTGGGGCATACCCGGCAATAGGCTTTTGCGTTATGCTTTAGCTCTTTTAGCTCTGGAGTGTCTGCCATAATTTTTGCCTAGCCCACAAACCGCCGGAGGCTAGAGTGTAAAAACTCAGCTGTCAAATACCGCGGAACTCATATCACCATGACTGTCGATGGCAATGCGATTAGCATTGGAGCAATGCAGCGACACGCCGTTTTTCGGAAGTCGCGTTTATTTAATAGCTGTAGCGGCCATTGTGAGACTTGGGTGGCGCTCCCCTTACCACCGTGCCTTACCCGTGCCCGGTAACCAGCCGGTACTTCTGCGCCACTTCTTCAAGGACCAGTTCAGAACTCCGTGCAACGTCTGCAACCAGGGGCGCCACGCCCGAAGGACAGCGCGTGAAAACGCTAGCTGTCACCAGGGAAGAATGAGAAAACGCTGTCCTTTTCAACGGCACAGCCGCATGGTGGTGCCGAACCACCGCGCTGCTTTTACCGCTGCGTAGACTGCGCTGCCTTCGGGATCGGCCCGTGCAAACGGCTAGACAGTCACAAGAAAATTGGAGTTGCCGCAGAAAGCTAAACGCTTTAAAAATTGGAATTTTGCGCCAAGGGTGGAGCACAGAAGGAATACAGAGTTTTAGCGTGCCCGGCATTCCGGAAAACGCGGGTGGTTTGGGCGGATTGCCGGGTAAGTGAAGGCGCAAAAGGCGTAAATGCAGACGGGCCGAGTGGTGACACCTGGTGGCGCGGAGTTCAAGGAGCCAAATACAGAGCTAATATTGCAGTAACCCAGCGCAAAACGTTTTAGACATTTAAAGAATAAACGTGTTCGTGATTACGCCGCTCCCGGAAACTTAGACCGGCAGCGAAGTAGGATACACTTCATAACTGCGCTAACAGTTCTTTCTTTCTCAGGCTGAGCTCTGCGCCGTCAGGTCGCTGCACCATGCCGACCACTCACATTTCCGCCTCTACCCATCCGCCCGTCCGGCAGAACGCCCAGTCCGCCTGCGTTTACCGTACTACAGACACGGTAAAGGTCCCTGTTTAGCGTTGCGGTCGAGTGTTGAGCTCCAGTGACGGTGTCCCGAAAATACGAATTGCTGTGCCACATAAACAAGGTCCTGGCAGATATTAGGCGTCTCACAGCCCTGCCATAGGAAGCCTTCACATGCGCTCCAAGGCACAGAGCTTGAGCGTGTGTGTGTATGAAGGCACGCTGTGCTGGTGTAGCTCCCCTGTGGGAAGCATATCTGGGGACACTACGCTCGCATGATGAGCTACGCTGGCATGATGAGCTTCGCAGGCATGATGAGCTGCGGTGCATGCGTTTTCGCCTCTAAAGCCTTCATAGGTGCACACACTCAAGTGGTGTAAACGTGCGTATGAATGTTCCCTGCAAGTACCTCAACGGTACTCGAGACAGGACCGACGGAAAAAATTCGGCATTAGTCATCGCCCAATGAAAGGATTAGGTAGTTTTAGCTTAACGTTTGCTGTCTGTTGCGCTAAAACCAGTGTATGCAGTACGGTGAGGTATGCGCACTTCAGATCGGAAGGAACGCCACACGTGAGCGCATAGTGTTCACGCCAGCTGCTGAAGGCAGAACGTTGCGCCGCTTCCGCTGCAGAGGCAGCTGAACGTAGTCTGACGGCAGCCAAATGCACTGCGCGTCACTCGTCTCTCAGGGGACCTTCTAACCCTCCGCATGCGGGTCGCGCATCCACGGTCGATGCCCTGATAGCACGGCAGCAACATTCGCGACGGCAACGGTGACGGCAAAAAAAAAAAAAAGAAATGCGCTTGGGGTGTCCGTATAAATGCGATTGCCATAGCAGCTTTGTGAATTCTGCCCCGGCCTTTTCTATTAGCCGTTTTCTCACATTCGAGGAATAGACACCACGCATAAGGACAATAAGTTTTATGCAAAACGCAGAGGACAAGAAGCTAACTAAAACGAAGACAGCCTTGTGGAATAGAATAGCTTCAGGGCGGCTAGTTTGATAACACGATATTGCTGATATGGATCTATAAGATCATTCGGGATTCTTCAGCGGTCCACCTATGTCAGTGCCTCTGTGGGGCGGCTGACCAAAGCGACCGTGGCGTCTGACATCTGCGTCGTTAAAACTGACTGAAAAGAAGGCGCGTCGTACGTTATCTTACGTTCCGCGCACTTGTCACCTCGGTTCATTATCTCCCGAATGAGGAGCGACACACGCGCAAACTGAGCAAGGCGCTACTGGATCAGCTCCACTCCCCTCGAAGATAATGTGAGAAGCAGGAAAAGCAGCACCGGCGGTCTGGGCAACGACGGCGTGCACCGGGTAACAAGCACTCCAGACAATATCCCGACGTTCCCGCTGTCACCTTTGCTTGGGTGTTACGCGCGGGGGCCGTCGTCCACTCCTGACGCCGCAGCCAATAACACGGGTGTGGCGCGCTTTAATAGGAAACAGCGCGCCGTACGTGTCACGTCAGAAGATCGAAAAGGAGAGCATCGCGTCGAGATCGGGGCTTATGTAGCTTTCGAAACGGGGACGACTAAACCTGGCTGCCACGCTTCCATGCCCCGCTTCCGTCGCTCCTTCCCTGGCCTTTCTGCTTCTCCCACATCCTTCTCGCATACACCCTACTGCTTTTGGATATATATTTCTCCCCTCCCCGTATAGCTCCGGTTAGATAGAGAAGCAACGCCCGCGGTGTACAACGCTGACTCGGTATAACCCGCTTCGCTGGAAGCCGAGACGTGCTCGTCGCTGCCGCCAGTGTCGCCGTTAGTCCCAGTTTCCCGCAGGTCTGAATAATTCATGCGTCGGGACGCCCCGCCGCAGTCGGACTCGCGACGTAGCGAAAGAGTCAGTTCGCCGCCACTGCCGCCGCTACAGCCGCCCCGCACGCGCAGACACGCGTAAGAATACACATACGTGGGCAAAAGCAGGAAGAGACACACAATCACCGACACACGAGCATAAACACGTCCGCTGGAAAGAAGATGAAAAAAAAAATCGCAAAAAGCATAACTTTTTTTTCCCCCGTGGTTCTTGGTGGTAGAAAGGTGCGCGACGTTCGGGCACCGTGTTTTCTGGGTGTGTATGTGCGCACAATATTATCCCTAGTATTGTAAGCCAGCGCCACTCATGGACAAGGCGGCGGATGGGGGACTACCTTTTAAGAGCATACGTTACATTATATATATATATATATATATATATATATATGCTGCCTTGGTCTGGCCGCCAATTAAGCTATTGTGTAACTCCGATGCAAGCGCTTGATGCAGGAAACAAGCACGATCTCTGTCACGCGGCGGCAGCGTCGGTCAGTCGGTATGATGTAGCGCGACAGTTCCCCAGAGAGGTCTGCCCCGTGACTTTGTCATGGCCGACGTACCGATATTGAATCTTTCACCATAAACCAGCTTGCACACAGGGGTTCAAAGTAATACATCATCGCCAGGGCGGTGGAATGCGACGCAGTGAGAGGCATCATAACGACTATTACGAATTTCTAATTGGCTCGCCTCTGTGTCTATGCGAGCACGTTGCTGACATTGGGAAACACGGGACCAGTGCATGGTGAAGTGTTGATCAAAAGTGGTGGAGGCGCCTTCCTATACTTCAGCCTTCTACATCAGTCCTTGGAGCTGCATTCGGAATGCCGCGTACGCGAAGTACCTTCCTTTCCACCACTTGAAATGCAACGGTTGAACCCAAGCTTTATTCCAAAAGTACGCACGTGTGTGCGTGTGCGCGTGTGTGCGCGTGCGTGTGTGTGTGCGCGTGCGTGTGTGTGCGCGTGCGTGCGTGTGCGTGTGCGTGCGCGCGTGTGTGCGTGTGTGCGTGTGCGTGTGTGTGTGCGTGTGTGTGTGTGTGCGTGCGTGCGCGCGCGCGCGCGCGCGCGTGTGTGTGTGTGTGTGTGTGTGTGTGTGTGTGTGTGTGTGTGTGTGTGTGTGTGTGTGTGTGTGTGTGTGTGTGTGTGTGTGTGTGTGTGTGTGTGTGTGTGTGTGTGTGTGTGTGTGTGTGTGTGTGTGTGTGTGTGTGTGTGTCTGTGTGTGTGTGTCAACAACCGTACCGCCAAAGCGCGGTTTGAGGCTCAGAAAAACAAATCGGCTCGCAAAGGCACAAAGCCAATCAGGAAACAACCCTACCCACGGCTGAAGATCCACTTAGACGAGGCGCCAACCTATGCATTTCTTTTATGAGCTCAGAAGCAGAGAGAGAGAGAGAGAGAGAGAGAGAGATAAAGAGAGAGCGAATAACTACACGAGGTTAGAGAGGAGGAAAGATGCAGAAGGGGAGCACGCGTTGTGCGCAGCACATCTGCAGGAGCTGGCCAAGCAAGCACTCGGGATCGTTCGTTAGGAATTCTGCGTTATCCTGAACACGCAGTCCTCTTCTTTTTTCCTTCACCCCATGTCTCCGGCATCTTATTCCTTTCTTTTTTTTTTTTTTTTTGCAGTGCTCGTTCGCCTTGCTTGCTTGGCGCGTGCAACCCATCTCCGGCGTAGCTGCGAAAACAGACATCGCGGCTTTGTTGGGACCGGCCTAATGCTCTCTGAGAAATTGTACGTCGGGCAAAAGCCTCCCACCTGACTTCCTTTTTTCTCGCTCCTAGGCTCGCAGAGACAAGTGAATATATACCTTTCCTCGCCGAACCCGAGAAAGGCCTGTTTACAGATGTATACGCGACTGCTACCGTTTGCGCGAGCCGCTCTTTCGATATTGATCCGCAACTCGCGTCGGCGCGTTTCTCTGCGCGCACGTGTTGAAGAACGCCGAATAATTCTTCAGTTTTTTTTTTTCGCTGTCCAACGCATATCTCCCAACTATAGGCGCGTTTTTCTAAATTTGTCTCGAGTTCTATATTGGGGACTGCAAGAAAACGAGAAATTAGATTGTTTTAGATTGTCCGTCAACTTGTCATTTCTGGATTAGCCACTGGGTCACTGGAGTAGCAAAGCATGTAACGACATCTGGTGAGACTTTGTGCCACTATAAGGCGTTCGAAACGTTTTCCTGTTGCGCGAGTTTTCTCGTCGAAGGAAAATCGTAAAAGGGCTGCATGTTAACGATTATGCCGCTACCGACGCTTTACAAAAGCAGTTTTGTAGAATACGGCAGGTCACTGCAATATCGGTTTTGCGTGCTCTACATCCCGAGATTTCGCTAAAAGAGCTATTGCTGTCCTACGCATATACGATAGCCCAATATTGTGCAAGCGGCAATATGTTTACACACAAGCTAAAGCTCTCTGTTAACGGAAATCAGTAACGTAAGATGGCTCAAGAACGACGGAAAGAGAATGGCAGGCGCCTTGAAGATGAGACTTAGCGGCAACTGTCGTGAAATGTTAACCAACTGCTACTACCTTCTCCTTCCTGCTTCATAGCAATGCACTTAGTTACTAGAAGAAAGCAAGTGGGGATTCGAAGGGAGAGGAAGAAGGGGGGGGTGGCTTTAGGGCACAGAACTCACGTGCCCCGCTCCGGTGAGCCCGGGCGTGTTCGAAGTTACCGAGCGAGGGAGTTCCGCGATTTTCCGAATCTCTGCTGCTGCTTCGCCGCCGGGATCGTGATCATTAATGCAAGATGAACCAGCGAGCCCCGGCCGACGTTCTGCGGCGCAGACAGATGCTCGGCGATCCGGCTGAAACGCTATAGTGGAGCCCGCCACGCCCCCTCTGGAAAATTCATGCCGCTCCCCTGACGTCCCGTCGTGTCCCACGCACGGGAGGAAAAAAAGCAGGACATCCGCTGCGTCGAACAGTGTCAGTGTTTCCGCGGCTAATTTGTCCCGCCTATTTTTACTCCGGCGCAAAAAAAAACACGGCTTAAAGACAGCCACACCTTTCACTACATAGTGCGCTCGAGCGACGTGGTGTGGAAGACACACCGCTACCGTAGCGCGTCCTACATTTCTATTTGCGCAAGTTATAAGGCCTAAGTATGTTGGCGTATGATCTTTGTAAAAAAAATTATAAAGAAAACGAATCCACGTTGCTCCTTATCACACCTCGCTCCCTAATGCCTTACCAACCTGCTGTTATACTCACACACTGGAAATCTGTGGGGTCGATGATACCGTATTTATTAGAGTCTAAGCCGACCTAGATTCTAGGCCAATCCCATAAATTTGGCGGGTCAAAAAAAAGAAAGTGGACAGTCACTTTAGCGTACGCTAAAGAAGGTCAAGGCCTGTGCGCTCACCAGACAGTCGTTAAATTACTTGACATTATCGTTCGAATGCGTTGTTACTTCCTATTACTTGTTTTCTCCAGCTAGAAGTCGTGGGTTCCAGTGCCTTAATTAACATCATCTTAACTGTGCCTTAAAGAACACCAAATGTCGTGGGTCCCACTCCCATCAATGGTAGTAGGTTCGACCATCAATGGCACCATGGCACCAGCAGTTTTAGGGCCATTGAATATCAGCGCCATAACGCCAGGAGGCCTAACGCCGGACATCGGAGTTTTCATCCCGTGAGCTGTTAAGTTTTTTAGAGCGCAGCTCTTTGGCGTCCGTTCCTGGGTTTCGCGTCGTCGTCGGCGTCGTCGTCGGCGTCGTCGTCGGCCTCGTAACCAGCTCCGCCCCCCTTTCATCCCCCCAGCGCTAGCAGCGACCGACTGATACCGCTGGATGCCGCTGACGCCGCTAGAGAGTCAAGATAACGTGACTGCATAGAACACCGTCGCCGCCATGCAGAAAGAGGAGAAAAGGGTCCCCCCCCCCTGTTCTTGTGTGGCGGATAGCTGGGGTTGACTCACTATCGCCGTCAGCGGCATCAGTCAGTCGCTGCTATCTCTTCCCTCCTCCCTTTATCGTGTTGTCCGCTTGCTGCGCGCGCTTCTGCCCCCATCGTTTGCCGCTGGGTGTACACGCCGCCCCCCTCCGCTTCCGCTTACTGCTGGTTGCTCTCGACGGCGGCGATGCGCCTCCGCTTCGGCGGCGCGAACTGCAGGGTCTTCTCGGCGGCGGCGATGAGCTTCTGCTTCAGCCTCGCTTACTGCTGGTTGCTCTCGACGGCGGCGATGAGCCTCCGCTTCGGCGGCGCGAACGGCAGGGTCTTCTCGGCGGCGGCGCTTAGCCTCTGCTTCCCCCACGGCTGTGACAACCTCGCGAGGCACTTGTATAGATCTCGTCTTTGAGAATCAAGCATTGGTGTACCAAGTCGAACATATATCAGTCTATTTCTCCGACCACAAAGCTTCCTTCATGACTGTCAAGAACTGTTAGTGGAGTCTTTGTTAAAGGAATACGTGTGAAAAATAAAAAAAAAATTATGTGATAGCGCATACATGTGTTGCTCGATTTCTTTGCCTCAATCTATCCAAAAGGTGAAACAGCTTATTTGCTGCGCTCAAATTTCGCATTAGGAAGCAACGTAATCGTCGGTAATTTTTTTTATCTTAATAAAAAAGAAACTTTCCTCGTATGTAAGCGGAACGGAAAGCAAGTGATCGACTACGAAAAGTACGTGCAACAGCGTCGAGATGTTGCACTTATTGTATGCTGGCATATCAGAGAGAAAATGGGCCGGAAATTAGATTCCATGCCGCCGCGACTCAGTCTACTACCTGACTAAGCGAAGCATAGACGGCGTCTGAAGTAATTCCTAGCAACACTTCGAATGTTTGCGACCTATTTCGCCTTCACCTATATGAACTCCGTCGCTACGCACGTTCCCGCTTCCCTTTATATTCTAATAAAGTTAGCAACATCTATTGCCCCCTTGTGGCATCGAGCTTTCTACAGTCGGAAGTGTCTAAGGGTTATAGCCAAACCGCATTCTCGAATCTAAGGTCTAAGCCGACCCCTATTTCCATAGATTATTTTTTTTAATTAGGAGTGTCGGCCAAATTCGAGAAAATATGATATCTCTGCAAAAAAAAAGAACTAAATAGAAGACTTGCTCATAGACTGCTACGATATTAGGTTTTTATCGGACGACAACGACGGCGGATGTCATTTGACATGATAATGCCTCGTGGTCTACCCCTTACTTGGTGTTTGGGAATCGCTCGTACCCACGATAACCGTAACTGCACTGACTTCCTCGGTTAGAGAAGCTGATGATCAGGATGTAGTTTTCATTGCTTTTCTCTTTGTAACCCATTCTGGACACTGTCTGTACACTTCGTGTGCGTCTGAATTGAACTAAGTAGATAACGGAATCACCCCCTCCCCCCGCCACTACCCCACCCTCCTCCAGCCGAAGTTTCAATTGGGTAAGATATCACCACTCCTGGCGGTCTTCGAATATGAACGCTAGCGATGAATACATGTATAAGTGCGTTCTACGAGGATTCTCCCGCCGCACTCAGAAGTTTCCGCGTAGTTTCGGTTCTCCAACGCTAGCTGTGACAACCCTGCTTGAACATTTTATTTTGAAAAATTCTATACGCGTCGCACACAATGCCATCAAATCTTGAGCAGTAAGGACTGTATAGGCGCAGGCAGAACACTAGCCAAGAGACGCCTTTGTTGTAGACGTCGCCCACGAAACCTACCAACCGGAACAAAGTCTGTCCACGTTTGCGCCTTCCATTTATATGCGGCTCGGCCAAGCGGAAACGCACATCGCCACATCAAACAGGACCGAGCTTGTCTCGAGGAGACACGTTTCCGAAGTAAGGACAACGCGCATGTCCTCCCCGACACCAAACAGCCCCCTGAAACATCGAGAAAGCACTGAAAAACAAAATGACGCCGCTACACACTCGACGAGCGTTGCATGGTGACAACTTAAGACATGTCCGTTCTGTAGACCGTCACTGCGACACGGAGAGATAGAAGACGCAAAACTTCTGCGCTCCGTTTCAAGCTGTCACTTTATACTCGTCTCACCTATAGTTCTTTCCCCCTTCCTTCCTTATCTGAGTCTGCGTTCGCGTCGGTTTGGCCTGAGCTTCACGTAGTTTCCATAACCCATCCCGCCCGCCTCGATTGCGCACGAAGTCTCCTTTCAAACCTGAAGCCCGTAAGGCCTTTTTTTCGTATGTGTGTCTGTTGTTGTTGTTGTTGTTGTTGTTGTTGTTGTTGTTGTTATCGCAAATTCCAAGTTTTCTGTCGCATAGGAACGGGGAGCGCCGAGCACGGCCAACGCCTAGGCTCGGCCTGCTTAAAGCGCGTAAATACGCGTGCAGGACGCTCGCGATCATGCGTCAGGCACAAAGAAGGACCCTCTAAATAGGCACCAAACGAGACCGTCGTACTCTGCAGACGACGTCCACGGAACGGCAAACAGGTTCACTCCGATGCTCGGAGATCACCGGCAGCAAACGGACGTACCCCTCCCCTCCCATTCCTCCTCGCTTTCCGAGGCGCTCTCCGCCTCTCATCACTCGCTACGCGCCACTTTCAATGCTCACATACAATTCTCCCGCGTCCGGTCTTCGGTTGAATGCGCGACAAAAGCTTCCACTTTCGTTTCGCAGGAAAGAGTTATTCTTTGAAGGTTTGTCTTTTTCCATCTTTATCTTTTGTATCTTCCCTTCGTTCGAAGGCGCTTCAATGTTCGCGCGTGGATAAGCAGGATGAATACAGATGGCATTTTCTCGCTCCGAAAAGAAAGAGAGGCGCGAAGCGTACGGGGGTAAACACCTTGTCCCGTCGTGTACAGCTCGCTGGCCGCTATTCGTGTTATCGGCGTAGGCCGTGCCTTCTCTAGCTCAAACACTTGTATGACATCCACGCGGCCGGGACCCGCTGATGTCGCCGAGTGCTTCCAGGCGCGTTTTCGCAAAGGCATCGTGGGCGAGCGCTCTTGCATGTAAGGTGGGTCGTTGTGTGCGAGGAGGCCCTAAACCTATAGCTGGGAGAAATCTGCGCGTCGCGGGCTTTTTCGGAGTAAAAGGGTGGAACATGCGTTTGCACTCGGCGCCGATTTTTTCGGCTCTGGGAACGACGTGAGAAAGAAAGAAAGAAAGAAAGAAGGAAAGAAAGAAAGAGAGAAAGAAAGAGAGAAAGGTTTAGCTGCACAGCGACTACGAAAAGCGCGATAGTTGATAGAGCTACGGCTGGAGTGAACTACTTCTTTTTCACCGTGATAAATAATAACGTTTTGAACGAGAAGGTAATTATATTTTCCTCGAAGTCATTTAGTTTTGCCCAGTGATATTATGACAATATAGAGTAAGTTTGAGCTGTAATCAAAATGATGTCTGAGTATCCTAAGCCGGGGCTAGGGTCAGTGATCGGGATTATAAAATTCTTCTAAATTCTTATATATATCTTCCTAATTATGTAGCGTGTAAATACAGTGCAGTGTTTGTACTCTATATCGCACCAGAAGAAAGGCGAGCCCACATTTAATTCCTTAGACTTAACGGTTAGGCTTGACGGTTAGGCTTAACGGCGAATGTCGGAATGCTGGTGACTGTGTAGCGCAGTCGCCGAAGGTTACGGTGGGCGCGGCTCAACGTCATAGATCACTGCACAAAATGAGCAATAACGAAGTTCAGCCATTTCGTGTGCAGCATAACGACATCGCCTGCCGAGATCAGTTATGCGAAACACTCCCAGTTTTTTTGTGTTTTGTCTTTTTAGCACGCCTGTGCATCCTTCGCACTTTAATATAAAATAGTGCAAAAGGTCGTTTCATCACATGGCACCAGCCCAAGGGTAAGACTATGGACGCGTTACCGAGAATATGATCCGGACTAATGCTCGCGAGCTTAAGAATAAAAACACAGCACTAACCTCTAAAGTCACTAGTGGTCTGAAGAAAACCAGTGACTCCAGTGGCAGTAACGTAGCCACAGTGCCCTCCGTTAAAAATCACGCGTCTTTCAGCAACACCTGCGCCATAACACTACCAAGCAGCCGCAGAGCTCTTTTCAACGACTACTGAGTGCAAAAGAAGAAAAAAAGAAAACCATTCATCTTCAATTTTTTTAATATCTGCGTCAAAGAAATGGCCTCATGTCTAGGTCCCGTTAAAATGAAACCTGGGTTTCTTATTCTTGGCACAGAATGGCGAACAATTGTAATCGTTTGCCGGATAAGCTATTCGCTGTCCTCCAATCAATCAAAGTAATATTCGGTCAGCGAGCGCTCTCTCTCTTTGGCATCAGAATAGACGCACAAGTTTAGTCCAAAGAGCATCAAGGTTAGGAAAACTGTTCTGCAGGATGCATGCTAAAATGACATGTGCTAGGATGTTGACAATTAAGTCATCCAAAAAAAAGATAACTCATGAAAAGCTAGCGATACTATATATATATATATATATATATATATATATATATATATATATATATATATATATATATGATTCGTTGAACTCCTTATTCCTGCTATCGAATCAATTTGTGCCACACTGTAGACGTAAGCTTTATAAAAATTGCTAAGCGGTATCAAAGTCATTAATCTCAGTCATGGTCTGATTGCCTGTGACAAAGTCATGCAAAACATATTGCACGTGGGCATTTATCATGCACGTCTCCCTCACCTGTATATTATCATCGTCATACCTGTACCTTCCTTCTTCATCGCGCATGCGAACGCATCATAAGTGTGGACTGTACCCGGGGCCCTTCGCCGCGTCTCTCGGGCTCAGTAATGTCAGCCCTTACTGTGACACCACATTCATCATACTTTGCCTCGCAGCCTGGCAGGAAACATGACTGTCCAATACAACAAAACATTGAAGTATTGACCAATTATGATCACAAGCATTTTTTTTAATTATATCTATACACAGCTAAGACGCGATGAGCAATGGTGGAACCAGAGGCATCACTGGAATCAACGTTCCCATAAGGGCACTTTTCTCCGTCAGGTCGACAACAAACCCCACTGTTGGAACAGTCGCTCCAATTCTTTGCTCGAGCACCATCGACCACTTATGTCTGTACCTTCGTCTGATTATCTATTTTGTTTGCCTTTCGCAGCAAAAGGAAGCCTCTCAATGCAATAGCTTTCGCGCCCTAATACTGAAGGCTATGTTCTCGTTTGCCTCAGAACGCACAAGGTGCACAATATTATAATATAAAGTCTAAAGCACCGTACGTTCGTAAAGTTTAGTTGCACTATTTAAAGGTTTCCGCGAGATGGAGCGTGCTGTATATGTCATCCGTGTCCTGGCAAATACTGTCTTCACAAGAGATGGACGTGTGCATAGAAGTTTCCTAAAACAACTGAGTAAAAACGAAGTCAGTAAAATTAAAAGATCATCTTCTAAAGATGAAAGGCGATCTGAAATAAAATGCGCGTTTGACTCCACGCACCGGGATTCACTTTCAGCGCTACGTCTCTTACAAAACAAAGCTATAATACAGCTGACCCGGACTCGGGTTTTGCGTAAAATAATGTTGTTCTCTCTGTCTGGCCATTACGGCAAGAATAGTTTTTAAATATTTACCCTTTTATTATAACAAATAATGAGAACTTGATAAAGCGGACAGCCTGATTTTTGCAAAACATAAGTTACTACATTTAGAACATGCGTGCCGGTGCAGGGGTTCTTGAGGGCTTACTTAGCAGCCCAAAGTGGCTTCCTACACCGCATGATACAATGCAAAACTGTCACTATTTTTTTTTTCTTTTTTGGCTGCCCGCACCCACCTATTACGCACCGTCTATACGGAGCCAAAGTGGTCGCCATTTCTCATGGCCGAAGGGACCTCACCCTTGCCTTCCGACGGCACGCCCCAGAATTCGAGCCGCCGTCCTGGATAGCGTGCTTCATGGCAGTAACACTCAATATGCGGCAGAGCCGACCCTACCGAATAGACGGACGGCGGCGTTGAAGCAAGTGGCCGAAAAACTTACGTTTCTACCTCGTGTGGGTCCGAATCTATTGCGAGAATTTTCGGTGGCCTTTAGTGCAGCTTATTAGGCCACATGAAAATCGGTCAAGCGTGAAATATAAGAATAAATTGCACATAATTACGAAAATACACCTCACAAGCGGCGCCCCATGGACTTGCGGCGGTGAAGCATACGGTGCCAGATCGAAGTGGGCAGCCATCCACCTACTGAGCAGGGCTCGATTGGACTGCAGTTTTGTTGCCACTGCATTCGAAATGCTGATTTCACTTTAGACACTATCGTGGGCATGTCTCATAAACAGCATTTTATGATAAACATCGATATCTATACCCAGTGCAAAGCGGACTCACAGCGTACTAAACGAGTGTTTAAGGTTTAGCAAAGTAAACGTATGGATCTGCATTGATGTGGCGTGGTGAAAGCAGGTATTATTAAAGCTTTATCTTGAATGAAGCTGCCTGCCACAACACCCTCGCCAAATACGATCTCCGCACTGATGTGGGAAATAGCAGACGACGTCTTGTGTAGTGGCCCCTCACTTCTTTCACTTGTACGATAGTATTAATTACCGTATATACTAGTGTAAGTCTAGTGTATGAACTAGCGCGAATATGTCACAATTTCGACGAGGTGCGGCTCCTACACCGGAACGAAACTATTTAGTCAAAATGGTGCCGGCGCAACCGGCGACTACTACGTGCCCCGGATCCCCGAACGTACCATTGCATCACAGGTCAACGCGCAGCTATCACCATCTAGTAGGGGCAAGCAGAAGTGCGCAACGCGCAAAAATTCGCCGATGCGCGTGCGTGGCGTCGGGGCACCGAAGGCGATTGCTTCTCTCGTGCAATCTTATTACCAAATTTCGAGCTGCCAAGTTGAGGGTGCGGCCCTTACACGAGTCTATGCGGTATTATCACGCACCTGCATCATGTATACAGTCATTTATTATACACACGCCGAGCACTGCAGCCACGAGCACAAGAAAATCCACCAATTTCCAGCGGGCACCAGAAGTTCACTAGATGTAGAATCCACCAAGCATCCAAATGTCCGAGCAGCCTTTGCAAGTATACTTCTGTATGTTGCGAAGGCTGTGTAGTGATCACTGCATTGAGGTTCTTGCCAAGTTAGCGTATAGAAACAGTAGTTTCTTGGTGATCTCGCGTCTTATAAACCTTCGCTCATTGTATTAGTATACCACGCATTTTGTATTTTCCTGGTGACTCTGACGTTGACTGAGCCATAAAGATGCTGCAGCGTCGGTCACCCATTCCAGTCACTTGTCGCGTAAATAACGCTCATTGAAAGGATTTCGTTAACCGTGTCTGAAAAAGAAAAATAGGAAAACGAAAGAAAAGGAAACGGTCGAAGCTCACCATTCTGAAAAATCCTCGCCTCATGCCGCCCAGTTGCTCAGCCGCCGATAGTGGTGGTTAAGTGCGGCACTAGGCAGCACCGGCAGCGCTGACGCTTTCTCATGTCGACCTTCTTTCCCGGTGAATTCCAGGCAAGAACTGCGCAAAAAGCGTTTGCTCGTTAGCACCAAAGTCAGTTGGGTAAGAAATTTTTTTTTAAATGATAATAAAATAAATGAATACGTATGTATGGTTTTCATAAAAGTGACACAAAACAATATTTTTGCTGCATACTCTGCTTCTCTACAGCACATACTGTCGGATAGAAGGGGAAGTGCTTTAATTAAAATTAAAATAACTTCTGGAGATTAGGTGCCAAAACAAAGACCTGATTATGAGGAACAGCTTAGTGGAGGTGCCCGGAATAATTTTGACCACATGGCCTTCTCTAACGTGCACATATATTTACGAGTACAGTTTTTGCATTTCGCCTCCATTGAAATGAGGCCGCCGCGGCTGGGGTCGAGCCCGTGACGTCGAGCTGAGCAGTTCAACACCATAGCCACTAAGCCCCTATGGGGGGTCAGAGGAAGGTCAAACGCAGCCACGGTGTTTGGCTTTCCATTTCACGCCGCGTCTTTCTGGCGCTTTAAAGATTTGTCAAGTGTGCGCCAACTACACCCACAGAAAATTCTAGGTCAGAGGAAGTGCTGTGAGCTTACTTGGCGAGAGCAAATATATCTAGCGACAGCTTTCTGTAACATCGCGGCTGAAGCTAAGCAGTCTAATTGCACATACCGTGTGTCCCAGATAACGTTAGCCTTTTCAGTCACGGCGTACACGTTTGTGAACGCTACTTATTTTTGCCATCACTGTTCAGTGGTTGCAAGGAATAAGGAAACTTTGAGTAAATTGAAGATTCTGCTTTCCTAAAGTACAACCACTTCACGTCCGATTGAAATGTGTTGTTTGAGACGACCACTTTGGTAAAGACACTACCGTGTTTGAGGGCACGTTCGAAGTGGGGCGTTTTGGTAATAATTGCGAGAGATTTGTTTTCCTTGTTGTAATGCTTTCACCCAATAATTAACCTGTGCATGTCATTCGAGCCATTGATTCAATATATTTAATGAAGAAACGTAGTATGAGTGACTTTAAAATACATGAATGTCGAATTAATAAGTAATTATGATGGACCTCTATAAAACGCGCAGCGTCATTCTCATACCAACTTGACTTGCTTTCTATGGAGTCTCAATCACTTTGGCATAAAATTGTGTAAACTTCGAACATTTATCAACAGCTGATCGTAATTCGTGACTGAAGGGGCTAGCCGAGCTGTTCAACGAAAGAAAAATTGCGGTTTAAAACACACCATGCAAGATACAACTATAGCTACATACGGTGTTCGGTCGTTAGAGATATGGCAACGGAACACAGTAGGTGTTAACATCATACCTTACACCTTGTTTCTTAACCTTCTTTCTTTTTCCATTGAACAGCTTGCTGTTAGCTGAAGTTAGCTGGGACACCAGCTAATTACCAAAAGCGAGCTACTGGATATAGTCCGAAATGCAGTGGTAGATTTTAAGGTCGAATTTCATTACGTTCCCATGTCTGCGACGTCTGTAGGAAATATGCACTCTGGTATTCGTGATTTTATCTGACGCACAGATAATTTTGAACAAGAAAGAACGGCGCGCATGCAAAACAGTGCCGGGTACATGGGGGCACCGATTGCACTAGCCTCACCATGAACTCACTGTCGTCAATACGCGGTCCATAAAGCCCAACACAAATTATTAACTCCGAAGGCTTTAATTTTCACTATTGTTACATCGGCAGCAATGGCTTTGCAGTAAAAGCCTTCTTTTCTTAAGCTGGCATAATTAATCTTTAATTATTGGGCCGGGCCGTCTTCTCTGAGCGTTGTAGGTGAGCGGGAGGCTCTGAGCCGACGTCACCAAGCGGCGTCTGACCACGCCGCGGATGTCACCCGGCGAGCTGCTTCACCGGAGAGGGTCCGGAATGCCACAGGTGTCACACCATCGAGATCAAAGTAGCGACAGCGTTCGCGCCCTGTCCGTTTGTGCTTCAATGCTGCGCATATTCGCGGCGTCTCTTTGCATGTCTAGCACTTGCGCTTTCACTGTGGCGTAACAGGCGCTCCACCGTCGAACGATGTGTGTCTACCCAAGCCGAATCACAGTTGTGTCTAGGCACAGACTTAGGCAACCCCGTCATACCTGGCTTAATGATGATTGTGTACCCAAGTATAATAATCACAGCTAAATCAAAGGTTAACCAAGTGAAACCAAGAGTTAACAAGGCTAAACCGAGCTTTCGCTTTGCGTATCCAGGGTTAGCTGAGGTTAGCTGCAGTTAACTGAGGTTAGCTGCAGCCAATTTTCCTTTTTTTTTTTACAGAGCAGATCGACATCGTAGAATTTGTGGTCAAGGGTTCTACGAAAATTGGTCTGGTCAGATCACATGATGATGAAGTTGCGGTCACTGTCCAAGTCAAGGTGAAAAAAAAAACGTTTCGGAGCTCGTCATCATCGCAGAATTTAGTTGCGATATGCCATTTTAGGATTCTGTTTTCAGCTCAGAATGCATAGGCACTACCTCTGCCGCGAAGAGGCAGTCAAACCTCAGCATACCTTTAAAAAAAAAAAAGAAAATCGGTATACACACGAAAGTGGCGTGCAGCTATAAATACTTCGTGGTGCAATATCGGCTGGATGACGATTATTCCATTTCATGAAACCTTCGTTCCGCTTGCGGTTTTCCAGCAGAGGAATTTGCCATATACAGCGTGCTCCTGTGCTTTGAGTTGTCGATTATTTCGGCTTCATCCCGCGGCCTTATTCTCCTGGTTATCATAAATGGTATAGAGATCATCCGAGAATTTTGTTAGTTCCTCGTTCGATTGCGGTACCAGGAGAAAATTTGTTACGAAAAAGCTCCCCTGGTTTCCTCTGTAGCCTCGCACTAGCATTATCGGGTAGATGACAGTCTCCTTTTTTAATAAATTTTTGTCTACCTTGCGGTTTTCCGCAGAACTTATTTGCCACAACCATACATTACGTAATTTTCGTAGATGCACAAATATCAATAGCTAACATTGGCAGTCGCATTAGAAGCTCCCATGTGGCGACATATTTCTTTAACGATAAGCTGACAATGATATTTTCACGTTGTATGCAATTCCTTTTAAGAAAGATATCTCAGTTACCTTATTTAAAACAAAGCTACGCCGTAACTGCATCGTTAAAATTCATGAATGACATTTACGCTGCAGTTCTGTTCTTGCCTAGGAACGTCACGAGGCACTCCCAATCGTTCACCGAAAGCTGATACAATATGCTAACAGAAAAGCTCGACTCATTCAGCATTTTATGAAAAATAACACAAAGATTCTCTGTTTCAGAGCCCCAATGCTGTAGGCACCGACATTTCTTTCGCCTACAGTAAAATGCCCCAATGCTTACACGCTCAGAGCGCACACAGATGGGGCCAAATTCATCCTATTTAGAATGACCAAAAATCTTGCCGCTGCTCGTAGAACCAAGGATAGCAC
This sequence comes from Dermacentor variabilis, assembly GCF_050947875.1. Classification (NCBI taxonomy): domain Eukaryota; kingdom Metazoa; phylum Arthropoda; class Arachnida; order Ixodida; family Ixodidae; genus Dermacentor; species Dermacentor variabilis. Next base: position 125,122,563 of record NC_134573.1, on the reverse strand, counting down.
AAGGCTCGCTTTATCAATCTGATCCCATTGGAAAAACAAAGTATATACGAGCTGGCACACGGACGCGCGCGAGGACTCACGCACCGCGGCGATCGTGGCGAGCGAAGTGGCGGGGAGGGAGGGGAGCACCGAGACCCGCTGCTCACCTTCAACGAAATAAACACGCATTATCAGCTGTCGAGGAGGACCTTCCCGCTCCCCCACGCTAAACTTACTAGACCACAGTCATCTATATTCAGAATGTTGCAAACCAGGTCGTTCCCCTCGAGAGGCAGAATGAGCCTTTATTCATCGGACGTAGAGCCGCAATGTCCGGATTGCGGCGAATCGTACTGCTCGCTATCGCACATGCTTTGGCAATGCTCCGCGTTAGGCGGCACCGTGTTCAGCAAAGAAGAAGACTGGATGGACGCCCTGCGAAGCGACGACCACCAGACCCAGCTCCGGGCCGTCCAGAGGGCTCACGAAAGGGCGGAGGCTCACGGGCTTCCCGTCCCAACGTGGGTGCGGCCCGCGACCCCTGCCGACCACTAAACCAAGAGTTGGTGGGAAGGGGTTCCTCAGGACCCAATAAAGTTCTTTCCTCCTCCTCCTCCTCCTCCTCCTCCATAATTAACCGCCAATACCGCCTGCAAATCATACCACCGAAAAGCAGAATATTTCGCATCACTTCAACCAAACTCAAGGGAACATCTAAGCGTCGGAACCGAGGCATCAAAAGCTAGCACGCCCGAAAGGGGCAAGCTGTGGGAAAGGGCGCTCGAAATGCGGGGACGAGGGAGCGTAGCGACCGACGTGTAGCAGCAATGACGTCCTTGTTAGCGCGCGTACGTCATTACGGAGCCCTGCGCCACGGGGTCGCAGCGAGCGAGCGACTTGTAAGAAGTGGCGCTCTCGAGTTTGAGACGAGGACGACAACCTCGGCGGTCTCGAGGCGAGCGCTTCGGGAATAGCAACGGCGTCAGCCGTCGTTTTGTTTTTCGATCGACAAAGAGCAGCGGCTGAGGTCCTCGGCGTGACAAGGGCCTCGACGATGACGCGAGCAGCAGAGGCGAAGCGACGAGCGGGACAAAGAGGAAAGACTGAGAGCTCCAAGAAGGGGGCTCGAAAGACGGGAGCAGAGGGTTAGACGATCGCCCTGCGTCTGACCTTACCGACCCTCCCCTTATCCCTCCCCCCCCCCCCCCCCTGAACGCCCGCACCCCTGCATGTCGCCCCGGTCTTTTGCCCTTGACTCGCTCTGGCCCTCCACATCCGAATCTCCTTGTCGAGAGGGCCGTGGCATGAAATAAATTGGATGTCTTCCGGAACTCGAGGAGAACAAAAGAGTGCGTGCGTGTGAGAGAGAGGGGAGGGGAGGGGGTGTTCTCGGCGTGTGGCGGTTCGCGGGAGTGCGACGCACTGATGGATGAAGTGTACACGCCTGCGGGCTTTTGTCTCCCCCCATTCCCCCACACATATAATACATAACTTTTCTCCTCTCTTTTTTTTTTTTTTTTTTTGCTGCCTCCGGGGCGACCGTGCTATAGCGGCGTGCCACTTCCGCTGCGTTCGTAGTGCACGCGCAAGCCGTGTACAAATAGGCGCTTCGATGCAAACTTAGATCTAAATGTAGTGTGGATAACGGGGCAAGTTTGTTCGAAAAGTAATGCTCGTCGCTTGGTGGGGGTAAAGGCGGGAAATACGGGCGCGGCCGCTTCGCCCTCGGCGCTATGGGGCACATTGAAAAGTAGGGCGGGCCATCATTAATGGCGGAGGTTGCCAGCTTGGTGATGATTTGGTTGAGCTGAAGTTGCGCTAGGAAATAAGAAGACTGTCCTTTTTTTTTTTGCAGAGAAAAAGACATATACACAGAGAGAGAGAGAGAGTTTCGCTCGTTTCATCTCAGGCACAGTGTTAACTTCAAAGCTTGACACAGATCACAATAAAGATAAATATTTATTCCATAGCGGTCATCTGTTTCAGCAAAGGGATTCAATCAATGAATTTATTGGACACTTTCGCGCTCTTAGCTAGGACACACTATCAAGCCATCAAAGGCCCTCGTTAGCGTATAGTTTCTAGATTTCTTAAGATGTTATGTAACCCCGCACGCTCTGTACTGAACATAACAAGTGCTCACAAAAATGCAAGGCAGTATTAGTAAAGCTCTTCTAAGAAGGTTATTTCTTTATCTGACGAGAACATATGGCACATTAAATCATGTGTCACCGCACATGCATATTGCATTTAACAAAAACTACAAAACGCTGGTGTTCCCTCAGTAAAATGCAGTTAGCAATCAAGGCGTGTTCTCTTGAGCGTGCTTTCTTCTTTCTCCTCGTTTTTTTCTAGCACTTTTGGAATATCAGTCTATAGCACGCACCCTCTAAGTAGTCTGTGCACATTGTATAAGTATGTTGCGGAAGTTGTTCACTAAGCATTGATTCTACATCGCGACTAAAATATCGATTCTCCTACGCTTACCTTTCGAATAAGCCACACCGCATACAGTTACGTTTTAAGAAATGCAAGTACTGTGCTCCGCGCCTGAAATGCGATACTCGAAGCTCATGGCTGCCGGCGCTTTTCGCGCCACAAGTCAGCGCTGGGTGATCGCTTGTGAAGCCAAATACAGACACAATGCGGCACAAACATTGTCCCTCTCATCTTCTACCATAATGCACCAGCTCGGTGTCCACATCGACTATCAGCGGCGTAAAAAGCACCGGCAGCCATCGCGCACCGAGTATGGCATTTCAATCGCTGAGCACCGTACATTTGCTTCAAAATTAAGCCTCGCATCATCTAGCTCGGTTCCGCAAAAAAAAGATTGTGTGCTGCTTCAGCAGCGTTGTCGCTAGAGCGGGTAATATTTGCGTCCTTACGCTACATTCCTCGGGCGTTGTCGGCAGGCGATGGCCACTACACGGTCGCGCATGTCTCCCCGGTGCCCGGAGTAGCTTTCGAAAGAACTCGCAAGGCCTGCGCTACTCGGCGACATCGTCCGGCGTGCAACCTATATACGCGTGCACCCAGCAGACGACGCGACATGCAGCGAGCCGGCGAGATGATTGCCTCTGCAGTGAAGCGATCAATAGGCGATTGGCCTCGAGGCGTACGTGGCGCCCCGATGGTCGCCAAAGTGATACGTGGTTTCAGTTCCGCCCCGCAGTTTGTTGTTAGTCCCAGATGCTGTCGCAGTACACCGGATTGTAATGGAAGGTAGGTTTCCAGAAATGGAAAAGCTGCCGGCGAAACGGCGCCTGGGTGGCCTCGGCATATTCTGCTTGTAATCGATCGGCCACAACGATATACCTTACCATGCAAGGAACCATCAGCTCTGACGGTGTGCACCATTCATCGTCATTGGAGTACTTGCCAAATTGAACAGCAGTCTGAAAACTTTAACAACAGTCTAAGTGCCCTCTCTGTTTGTTCGCTGGCAACAACTCTCGGGTGCAATTATGCTTGAAATTATTCTCTTGATTATGAAAGCAATAAAAAAACAATAAATTTTGATGCATTTCGCTGCTATCCGAATCAGTACCTATAACAGCAAATTTCTGCATAATATAGTACGTTTCTTCAACGATTAACATTCAGAACATTAGAGATGATTCAGATCGTCACTATCCGAGCGACAAAGACAAAGGAGGGCATGCATAGAGTGATCGGGTCAAGGACGATGAGGACGGCGAGAAATGACCGAGAATTGAAGTTTTATGGAACAAATTTCCGCTTGACAGTCGCATTCTCGGGGCAACAGATCAATTATTGCATGCAAGAGTTATATTGGGGCTCGATGAAAAGAAAAAGAGGCAGCTTAAGTCATTTGTTCTTAGGTGGCCGCCTGGCTAACTCGATTCCAGCACAAGAATTCCATGCCTCGGCAACGGGTCATCATTTCGACTCGTATCCCTGACGACTAACCGATCGCAGAGCTGGTGAAAACTAAAGCACGCCTATTGTTTGCCGAAATGCAAAGCGCCACGTTTGTACCATGCCCCGCGCACAGCACAGTCTCAAAAAAAAATGATTTCACTTGACATCGGGTTCAGGCAGCGTCGGCCCCGTCTAATCATATTACAATCTGCGCGCCCCGCCGCAATCCTCGCCGACTGGCACAAAGTTCTACGGCGCAATCTTCGCCCGCCATCGAATCACGCGCCAGCGAGAGCATCTTCGCCCACCCCGCGTTACAATAAGTTCCTACGCCTTCCCGTTTTTTTATTTTATTTTCCCCCCGTTCTTCCTCATTCGGTTCCTTCCCATCGATTGGCCGAGGCCCGCGTGCTGTAAATAGCAACCGACGCGGTTCTCGCGTGAGAACGCACTGAAAAAGAAAAAAAAAAGCTGAAAATCCAAACACGGAAGGAACAGTTCGATAGCCGAGTCTTGAAACAAAACGTAGGCGGCGGTGCCGACGGTGGGGCCAGGCAACGGCGGTATACGTGCTGGCCGCCCCTGCAAACACACCGCGCGCGTGCTGCTCTCGAAAAGCTCTCCTTGCGTCGAGAGAATCGATACTCGCGGGCATCGGCGTGGGGACTCGTGACGCGCGTGGCCACGGCTGACCATTGCCGCTCACGTTTGGCCGCACGTATACTGCAATATTCGCAGTACTTAACGCGGACATGCCGTATGCACCTTTAACCGCCCCTCCCACTTTGTTTTTTTTTTATTTTTACGATGAAAGACAGACTTTGCCTGCTGTTTGACGCCGACTGGACGCAGAGCCTTCGCAGAAGAAAAGATATTGGCGCCAGTTATTCGACCACCATCCGCACAGAAAGACACTAGAGTCACTTCTACATATTTCTTTTAAAGCAACGACTGAGTTGCAAGGCCGCCTTTAATTGCGCAGTTAACGATATTGTGTGTGCGAGCGCATCACTTCTCCATTTCCTTTCTTCTTTCCCGTTTCTCTCCTCTCCCTGTGTAGATTGGAAAACCATGTGCAAAGTGGTTATTCTCCCTGCATTTCCTTTTCTCTGCATTCTCTCTCCTACCGACGATATCGGAGACCTCTGGTTAGGGTGCCTTATATGGTGTTTAACTTGCAGCACCTTCCTTTCGAAACGTTCGAGCTTTGTTCCTTAAATTCCACGTTTTTAATGTTAGGCCGCTAGATATGAGTCTTTATTGTTCAAGTTAATTCTGTCGGCGGCTGAACGGAACCTTTAAAATGCCCAAGAAGGTTCTTTAAGAACAATGCAATGCATTGTAAGCGGGAATGCGTCGACTGTACGCTTCGGATAATTTGAAAGCTGTATTGCATGCGGCTACGTGTGAACGTCTAATCATAACGCACATTATACCAGCGCACCTGAACAGAGGTTGGTCCATAAATGCGAATTTGATGGTGCTGTTGGTGGAAAGCCGGCGCACGCAACGCAACCAAACGCGTTTCACTTGCACGTACGTGGCTGCGCGTTGTTTGCGAATAAAAATAATTGATGAATCCGCGGAGCACGAAAATGCGGCAACGTAAGCAGAATGACAATGCACAAAACGGTGCTCTCAATCATCGCAGAGGCGCGGGAAAACATCGCAAACCTGCGTACCGTCATTTATTTTTTTCACTGGTAACGGAGACTCCCATATTTTATCCGTTAAGTGTCAGGTATAGTTCTCTTACACGTGTGGTACCTCTTTAACCATGATATTCCTGACTATTTTTTTCTGGAATTGTGCAGACATCGTTTGTACAGCGAACTTGTTTTATCAAAAAGCGGGTTGCATCGACATGCTCGATGGTGAGCAGACACATGAGAGTGCGAGTTACCTTCTGAGTAATTCTTCTCGTGCTCCCTAAGACGCTGAAACGTTTAGTGTGGGCGAAAAAAATGTATATGGTTCAAGTCAGACATTGCGAACGGAGGCGACTAGAGGGTGGCAAAACGTAACAATGCGACTAGGAAAGCCTGCACCGTCGCATTGTTCATATCTGAGTAGTGGTCGCAGCAGCGTACACCTCTTGCAAGAATAGCTCTATGTTTAAATTACGGGGTTCGGCAATCCGGAGGGCCGCAGTGGGCTAATATGGATGCCGTAGAGGAGGGGCTCCAGAATAATTGTTACCACCCGGAATTTGTTAACGCGAGTCCAAAGTACGGTATACGAGGGTCTATGCATCCTACGCCTTTCAGAATGTGGCTGGCATGAATAGAATGGAATTGAATAATAAAATAAAATAAAATAGTATGCAACGGGATGGGATGGGATGGGATGAATGGATGGTTGGAGTTGTATAGCGACCACCTCGGTTGCGAGAGGTTGTGGGTTCGATTCCCACCGGCGCCGAGCGCACTCTGGTTCAAAGTGGCACAAGTGTTCCCGGATCACGCGTTCGGCTTTCTTCAGGGGTCTTACGACTGAGAAAGTAAGCTGCGCCCTAAATTTCTGTCGAAGCCCTCGTGAGCGGAAAAAAAAAGTTATGTTTGGGCCCCTCCCATGGCGGCTGCTTCCCATGTGGTACCCCAAATGCACCTGTTTAGGTGGGGACGCCTTCGTGTTAAAGACAAACACCCCTTTCTCAGCGTTGAGGTCCCATAATGGCCGAGCACGAGACCTGGAGCGCGCTTGTACCTAGTTTACCGGCCAGTACCTGGCGGCAGCACTTGCCTCCTACAGCCGCGGCGGATGCTCTAAAACAAGGCCGTCTGTAGTTGTACAAGAAGCGCCAGGATACAACTAGTAAATCTCTATTGTGCCCTCTTTCGAGACGTGAACACCAACGAAAAGCCGAGCGCCAGGCCAGGCAACATCTCTGTCTATTAGAAAATAAAACGGTTAGTTTCCGGCGGCACACGGAACTTGGTACCTGCCGCATAGGAGGCGGATGCTCTACCACTAAGCCACCAGTACGTCCGTGGACGGACGGACGGACGGACGGACGGACGGACGGACGGACGGACGGACGGACGGACGGACGCATGCATGCATGCTGTGAACGTCACCTTTAAAATGCGGCGGTGGGGTTGTCCCGCCACGGCCGAAAGTCAAAAGTACCATCTAGTGTTCAGCGGCAGTGAGTCATAGTCAGGTAGCCACCACACGGCTTGCAGGGTTGCTACCACGCGACACATTAACTGCATTTAGTTTGCCACGTACACGTATGAAAGCAGTACTGTCCGTAAACATATTGACACCGTGGTTTTCACAAAGTGACCAACCTAGAATAAGCTTAGGGAGGGGAGCTCCGTATTAAAAGTGCTGAAGCAATGGTCACTTCGTATACCAGAGCATACCAGCTCAGGCCGACCTCTCCGCTTTGCCTATAGTAGAATTTATCTCCCCTAGTCTGCGAACCTTGCACCACAGAGCTTCCGAAAATGATTAAAACTGCTTGAGGGCGTGAGTCCTTTATCAATAAACTAGGAATAAGATGGAAGTATTCTGAATTGATTAGATTTTCATACGTAAAATGGTCATAGAGAGAAGCATCCCGATGAAGATCACCAAAAGAAGACACCGTTAAACGTGCAAACACAAAACTTGATGGCAAGGACGGTGGTTTAGCAGGCATAAGGAATTACAGGTTGTGCAAAAATACAGGAGCTCTAGAGACCATAAAGCACTCCTGATTCAAAACACCAGATAAAGCTCAATTTCGTTTTTCTAGAACCATGCTGCATTTGAAGAGGTAAATTTGAAGGCAACTATAGTGTTATAATATGTTTACTCCGTGGCGACTCTTATTGCAATATTCGTGGAAAATCATTTCACCTCATTTCACGATTACAAGCAGGCAAACAACCATAACGTTCCGAAAATTGTCCTTTATCTCAATCTTCATACCAAACCTGTGGAGTCATTCATCCTGCATTTAAACGCAACTACGCTGTTTCTTTATTCACATTAAGATATTGTCATTTTCAAATGGCATGGACAGTCTTGTCACTGGTAGAGTGGTTCAATTTGCCTGGAATCTCTTCAAGAAATTTAAATAACCAATAAACGAGGTACCGAAACAGGCAGCTGCTTCGTGTGACGTAACGGTGACTCGATGATGTCAGATCCTAAACTACCGTAATGCAAACACGCAAAACTCGTGCTGAACGCGGAGTACGCGTGGTGCTAACGCCAAAAGAGCGAAGCTGACAATGCCTTCTTACGACACGAGAATCTTTTCCAGCTCTTTCGAACTATATTCCATTGCACACATAGCAGTCAACGCTGTGGAGCCTAGCGAGACTTCTTTCAGTGTCTTCGTTCGCACTTGGATATAGTTCGATGTTTTTTGGCCGCAATTGTGCGCAATTGTTCTTTATATAGGCTCAGTACTAAGTGAAACAAGTTTCAATCCTTACAAACAAACGCATGTGTAGTATACAGTGGCTAGTGCGTCGTTTTAGATCATTTTTGTTTTTCTTGTTCTTTTCGGATTTTTTATTTGCAACCCGTCGCGACGAGCCTCCCGTACTTGCTCGCGCGAGCGAACGCTGTTGGAGCGCAGCGAAGCATGGACGGAACGCGCCGAGTGATAACTTTTCTTGACCGAGGTTATTGCGTAGCTTCCACAGAGTTGACTGCTATGTATGATTTCAACGTTTGCATATGGCCCGCCGCGCAAGGCAACTGACGTGCCCATGTTCAACACTTGCTGCGGCAAGACGAAGGGAAGCACCGGTTATCACGTCTGTCAAAACGACGATTGCCGGCGTTGTCACGTAGAAAAAGGAGCCATATTCATCGTTTCTGGGAACAATGGCTGTGCAGTCTCTGACGTCACAAACACAGGATGTCCAATAAAGTGTCATACATTCGAGGCGAGAACACGCAACCTAGCTTTCAAATTAACTTTCAGTAAAACTAAATGACTAGCAGTCATATCGTTTGGCACAGATAATCAGAGCGCAATATAGAATGTATATACAAAATTTTATTAAGGTCAGTGGACATCGAAAAAACGCCGCATTTGCCTTTATAGCGTTCGCTCGGCAGCGGTCAAATTGAGAGGATAAGTTGTTTAGGAAAGGCTACTGTATAAGAGTCGTGGCTATCAACGGTGCTGGGAATGTAACGCCCCCTTAAAGCCCTCCCCCGCCTTCCTCTGCATTCCTCTACCCCCAGTCTCTCACACTCGCCGTGCGAGCATACGTTCTCAAGTGAAGCAGCGGGAGCTCCCGTTTACTGGATAAGTGGGCATTCATTCATTCTACTTAACGACCCAATGCCTCCCCGCGAATGCAGTGACGTACAGAGACAGCGTACGCACTGATCCAAAGACTTTAAAAAATGGAGGCTGCAGGCTCTTCTTTTTGACATGATTAAAAAGCACAAAAGAAAACATACAAGCACGAAAAGAAAGGGTAGGCACAGGTCAAGCGCTGCTTGATCTTTCACCTTCACATCGCGCATATAAGTGGACACCCGTGGGGAAAGAAAAAGGTAACACAGTCTGGCAAGTGATGCACGACCCGGAAGCCGTCGATGAGTCATTCATCCTAATTCCACAAAGAAAAAAATATGGGAAAAAAAAAACCGAAAAACACAGACCATTTGACGCGTGCCTACCAGTTAAGCCCGCCTTCCCGACCTATGTGTTATAACGGAGCGCGACCGCCACTTCCCCTGCTAACCATCATTCTGCGAAAAGTATGACTTCTCTTGTGATATCATCCGACAGGGCCGTATTTCCTGGCGGCTAAGCTCTGCCATTTTTTTTTCTTTCTCGTAGCCTTTCACGCTCAGTGTGAAGTCATTTGCATGCAGTTCAAATTGAGATTGATGGTTTGGAAACCATATAAAACCGTTCATAGAAGATTCACGTATTGGAAAGACCATGCTGGTTTTATTTCCCTTCTTTTCATTCCATTTTTTTTTTCTTTTCTCTTACAGCGGGGTCTCCGTGCCACTAAAGCTGCTCGGGCCAGCGTCATAAAAATCGTCGACTTTTAAAGCGTGTGAAAGGCGGAATTTCAAGTGCTTCTTTTGTTATTCGTACACTTCGAAGCACACTTCAGTCGTGTAGATGGATGAATGAACCCACGAGATATCTCGCCTGAGGCCAAGCACGCATTTTCGACGAGGGGAACTGGAACTATGTTTTGAAGCTAAGAAGCGTGGGTGACGACATTGTGACGCCATTGTACACGTCTACCCTTCGCTCATGTTTTCCGATTCTTGTTTACATTTAGCTGTAGCGGGAAGAGAGAAGTGAGTAACAATATCTTGTAGCCTGGCCATGCCCGAGGGTGGTACGAAGCAAGTAAAGCATCCGTGGTGACGTTACTGACTTCAATAAGCTGTTAAAGCAGAAGTGATGGCCATTTCCACGTTACGCTGTAATTGAGGCATCACTGCTTCATCTGATCAGCGTCACTGTTCTCTTTGAGTGGAACAACTTGTTTTAGCAAACGCCCTACCCTGCAGTGTCCGGTGGCACGTTTTTCGTACCCAAGATTGGCATTAAAAAGAAAGTTGTGCTGTAGTCGACTATATGTTGTTTATGTGTTCAACTATAATAAGCACGCCTCGCCCGACGAGCTCATGTATATAGCTTTCTTGCCCATTTCGAAGAGGCGAAATGCAAAAACGCCCATGTATCGTGCATTGAGTGCGCGGCAAAAAACCTCAGGTGCTCAACATAACTCGCAGGCCCCACTACGGCATGAGTCGTATTCGTATCTTTGTTTTCTAGCTAGAAGTGTGAATTTTTTTCCGGCAATGCATTGAATTGCCCACGAGCCAAGACTAAAGGAGGAGACAGTCTCCTGTTTCGGCTTCGCAGGGCAAAACAGCAGCAATAACTCTCATGGAACAAAAAATTACCACATATTATATATATATATATATATATATGACTAATATGTATCTGATATCTGGTTATTTTTTGTGCATTGCGAGTCACTGTTGCTCTTCTGCCCTGTGCGACCAAGACCGTAATGCGGAGATATCCGATATCCGAAATAACCAGATATCAGATACATATTAGTCATATATATATATATCATATATATATATATATATATATATATATATATATATATATATATATATATATATGTGTATATATGTATCTGATATCTGGTTATTTTGTGTGCATTGAGAGTCACTGTTGCTCTTTTGCCCTGTGCGACCAAGACCGTAATGCGGAGATTGTGGGTTCGGCTCCCACCGGCGACATGTTATCCCTTCGTCGACTTTCGTTTCCCTTTCTTTTTTTAAATTTTACAAGTTTCAATTTCTGCTACAGTTCATTTCCCCGATGCTTTCCTCGGCTTCATTGTCTGTTGGCTTTATACCGTCATGATTACCAAAAATCGAGTCTCTCGGTTTCCCTTCTGTCATTCATTCATAGGGAGCGTCTCGACTCTGGCAGCCTCAATATCATTAGGCAGCATACAAGGATTTTCTTTTTTTCTTTAGCCGCGTGCCTGCCCTCCTAAGTTCACGTGTTACGTGACGCCATCGGGCAAAAGAAGGACGTTCCACATCCGCCCACCTTGGCTTCGAGTGGCGCTGGCTTACGCTGCAAGGTCTAGATAGAACAGACGTAAACACCCAAGTTAATGGACGGATTGATAACCATCGCCGTAGCACAATTGGTCCTGCAACGCACGCGTAATGCCAAGGTTGTGGGTTCGGCTCCCCCAGGCGACACCTTATCTCTTCGTCCACTTTCACTTCCCTTTTCTTTATTATCTTCTACATTTCAAGTTCAAGTGCAGTGCAGCCTGTTGACTTTATGTGCTCATGATTTAAATAATAATCATCTCCATCGGTTTCCCTCCTTGGCTCGTTCATATTGTTACGGGGTTAAAAACAGTCAGACGTGTATTTACAGAATATTTACAATAATTATAGCAGCTGACAAGATGGCCGGTGCGCACGAAAACCAGAACATCGTCTTCTTCCGACAATGATTAAAGCATCTTCGTCAGCGTGTCACATGACCCCCGGCGGCTGAAGCACCGGCTCGGTGCTGGTTAGGAGGCGGACGAGTGATACAACTTGAGACGCGCGACGTGGACCACGTCGAAGCGATGCTGAGCCACGGTTGGCTCAAGAGTGGCTATTTCGTACGTGACGTCAGTTACTTGACGCAAGACACGGTAAGGGCCGGAGTAGCGTGAAAGTAACTTCTCCGAGAGGCCAACGCGTCGCGAAGGCGACCAAAGGAGAACCAGGGAGCCCGGTGTGTAATTGACGTCACGATGGCGGGCGTCATATAAGCGCCGCTGATTGTCCTGCGACTCCACAAGTCGACGTCGAGCAATATGGCGTGCTTCTTGTGGTTTAAGGATGGCTTCACGGACGTATTCGGATGTGCAATTCAGACTAGCAGGCAGAACGGTGTCGAAAGGTAACGCAGGGTCGCGGCCAAACAAGAGGAAGAATGGAGAGAATCCTGCGGTATCATGGCGAGACGAATTATACGTGAAAGTAACGAACGGCAGCACAACGTCCCAGTCGCGATGGTCATCGGAGACATACATGGACAGCATGTCAGTATGGGTGTGGTTAAGGCGCTCGGTTAGACCGATCGTTTGTGGATGGTAAGCAGTAGCAAGTTTGTGTTTAGTCGCCCACGAGTGTAGAATGTCATTGACGACTTTAGAAAGAAAGTAGCGGCCTCGGTCGGTGGGGAGCTGTCGAGGGGCGCCATGGTGAAGGATGACGCTTTCTAGGAGGAAGTCCGCGACATCGGTTGCACAGCTTGTCGGAAGAGCCCGTGTGATTGCATATCGGGTGGCGTAGTCTGTTGCTACAGCAATCCACTTGTTTCCCGAAGCAGACGTAGGAAAAGGGCCTAAAAGTTCAACACCTACACGGAAGAATGGTTCTGATGGTGCGTCAAGTGGTTTAAGGCGATCAGCAGGGAGTGTGGCCGGCTTTTTGCGTCGTTAACAAAGATAACACGTTGCGAAATAACGGCAGACGTCACGGTATAGACCAAGCCAAAGAAGCGCCAACGAACGCGGTCATAAGTCTGTGACACACCAAAGTGACCTGCAGTCGGTACATCATGAAGCTGGGCGAGAACAGTCTGACGCAGATGCTCAGGCACAACGAAAAGTCGGGCAGGGCCGTCCGGGCGCATGTTAGAGCGGTACAATATACCATCTTGAAGTTCAAACATGCGAAGGGAAGGATCGGGCGTCGTTGAAGTGAGCCGTTGAATAAGGTGCTGCAAGGAGGCGTCCCGACGTTGTTCGGCTCCAATGTCGCGAAAAGCAGCCAGAGAGAGAACGGTGACAGGTATGCCGGCCGCAGAAACGTCAGGAGGGTCGACAGGATGGCGCGACAAGCAGTCCGCATCTTGATGTAACCGGCCGGTCTTGTATACAACTGAATAGTTGTATCCTTGAAGGCGCAGAGCCCAGCGCCCAAGGCGGCCTGAAGGATCTTTGAGGGACGAAAGCCAACACAGAGCGTGGTGATCATTGATGACTGTGAATTGGTGGCCGTACAAATAGGGGCGAAATTTACCCACTGCCCAAACGAGAGTCAGACACACGCGTTCGGTGATCGCAGACGAAAGAAGGCGGCTGGCGTAGGCAATAACACGTTCTCGCCCTTGTTGTTTCTGTGCCAAGATAGCTCCAATACCGTGGCCACTGGTATCGGTACGGACTTCTGTTGGAGCTGACGCATCAAAGTGAGTGAGAATGGGCGAGGACGTAAGCAGCCCAATCAGCTCGGTGAAAGCACCAGCCTGCTGAGGGCCCCAAATGAATGCAGCGTCTTTCTTGAAGAGCTGATTGAGAGGGCGCGCAACGTTTGCAAAATTTCGGACAAACCGACGGAGGAGCAAAGGCCCAGGAAGCTGCGAACATCCTGGGCACATGTTGGCACGGGAAAGTCTTTGACTGCCTGTATTTTATCGTGATCAGGGCGTACACCAGAATAATAGACGAGATGCCCGAGGAGAAGGAGGAAAGAACTTTATTGCGTGCCCTGCGAGTTGGTGGGGAGGGCCAAAGGCCCCGCCTAGGTGACGGCCAGGAGTTCGTGGGTCCTGGCGGCATCCTCGGCCCGCTGGACGGCCCATAGTTGATCCTCGAGGGCGGGGCTGAGCAGCGCGGCTTCCAAGCGCGTGCGAAGGCTGCTGCTAGAGGCTGCGTTTTCTTTATTGTTGTTTATCCCTCGGTATTCCCATAATATATGCTCCAGAGTGGCTCTGGATTCACATGTTTTGCATTTGTCCGTAGGATATACATCCGGATATATGATGTGCGAGAGCGCAGGATTCGGATACGTCCTAGTTTGTAACTGCCACCATGCGACAGACTGCTTTTTTGTCAATTTTGCGTGAGGTCGCGGGAATATGCGCCTCTGTAACCTATAATGTTTCGTAATGTCATTATATGTTGTCATTCTGTCCTCCCACTTCCACTCATTTACCGCACCGTCACGTCCGGAGGGTGTCGGGGCGTCACTTGCGACTGCGGCTCGGTCCGTAAGCCCTCGAGCCGCGTCGTGTGCCGCCTCGTTGTTGCCGTTTTCCGCGAGGGTGTGAGCGGGTGTCCAGGTGATGTATATCTTTTTTTGTAATTTTGGCTTCCTGCAAGAAGAATGCGTAGTGCCTCCGGGGAGATTCGGCCGTTGGCAAATTTTCTTATTGCCGTCTGAGAGTCGCTGACTATCATGGTTGCGTTAGTCTGAGCTACTGCCCGAGCACAGAAATTTTACGACAACCGAAGTGGCACTTGGATAAATTTAGTTGTAGCCCCGCCTGACGGAAAACAGATAGGATCGTCGACAGGCGATCGAGGTGTGTCGCAAAAGTCGGAGAAAGAACTATCACGTCGTCCAGGTAACAGAGGCAGATGGACCACTTGAAACCGTGTATGAGGGCGTCCATCATTCGTTCAAATGTGGCCGGGGCATTACATAAACCGAAAGGCAAAACTTTGAAGGCCATCGGGAGTAATAAAAGCTGTCTTCTCGCGGTCCATGTCATCGACGGCAATTTGCCAGTAGCCGGAGCGAAGGTCGATGGACGAAAAATATTGTGCTCCATGCAGGTAATCCAGGGCATCGTCAATGCATGGCAGCGGATAGATGTCTTTCTTTGTTACCTTGTTGAGGTGTCGATAATCGATGCAAAATCGCCAACTGTTGTCTTTCTTTTTAACTTGTACTACAGGGGATACGCATGGGCTGCAAGTAGGTTCGACGATGTCTCGAGAAAGCATCTTGTGAACTTTGTGTTGGATGATATGTCGCCCAGTAGGCGAGACGCGGTAGGGCCGCCGATGGATCGGGCTCGCATCAGCGGTGTTTATTCGATGTTTTACGACAGATATTTGTCCTATAGGGCGCTCTCCAAGGTCGAATATGTCCCAATATGAGGCAAGGAGGCAACGTAGTTCTTGAGCACGCTGGGGAGGAAAGTCGGGAGCAATCATTTTTGTTAGGGCATTCAAGTCTGAAGGGACAGGGGGCGAAGCAGGAGTTGAACACGAGGAGCTGTCACAAGTTAAAGCCGAAATGTGGTAGTCTCTGGCTGGCGTTATTTGCGCCAGGAATATTCCGCGGAGAGTACTTGTGTACAGAGTCCAAAGTTCACAAGCGGAAGGCAGGACGTGTTGTCCGAAATGGTAACGACGGTGTGAGGGAAAGCGACGTTATGCGAGAGCAAGACATCCGGATTAGGAGATAAGATGTAGTCACCGTCTGGTACAGGTGGAACGGGGAAGACACCTATGTAGGTAACGGCTCGGTGAGGGAGGCGAATATGCTCTGTGGAACAGCCGTATCAAAGCACTATCGGGAGGGTCAATAGCAGCATGTAGAGCCAGTTGCACAACACCAGCAGAACAGTCTATCAAAGCGGAATGTGTAGACAGAAAGTCAAGGCCCAGGATGAGGTGGTGAGGGCAGTGCTCTAGTACATAAAACAAAACAGAAGTATGATGTCCGGTGACACTCACGCGAGCCGGACACATGCCAATAACGGCTGGTGTTCCACCGTCGGCGACTTGGACCACAGGCGAAGGGGTAGGAGTGAGGACTTTCTTGAGACGATTCCGAAGCTGAGCATTCATCACAGATACGTGCACGCCAGTGTCAATCAGAGCCGTAACAGGTACACCATCCACGTTCACGTTAATGAGGTTTCGATGTGTGGGCAAGGTCAAAAGAGGATTTTTGCGTCGGGTCGGTTTGGCAGCATGACCTCCAGGTGCTGCACCCGTTAGTTTTCAGGAAGGGTGCGCCGGAAGGAGCTAGGGGACGGCGATCGGCGAGATGGGGGCGATCCGTAGAAGCGGCGACGTGGCGAAGGAGAGCGGCTAGAGCGGGTAGGACGAGAAGTGTCGCCAGAATTTGCTGGCTGCGTTTGCGGGGCGAACCGAGGAGCCGCATGAGGGCCGTGGGATGGGTGGTAGGACCAGGGGGTCGAATTCCACGAAGACCGGCAGCGACGTGAAATATGGCCGATACGACCACAAGTGAAGCATATAGGCCTGTCGTCTGGAGTACGCCATTCGGCCGGGTTGCGATACCGCATAGGGGCATTCAGGCTGCGGGAGCGTATGACAGTGCTGGACGGAGTGCAGTCAGGTCGATTGACTGAGCAGACGTTGGTCAAGCCAATGTTGGCCAATTCTTGGCGCACGACGGACTGTATCAATGAGACGGTCGCCTGGCAATTTTCGGGGCCATGGGTTGAGGTCGTGACAGGATATGCGGCTTCTATTTTACGTCGGATCACATGGAGGATGTCATCAGAGCGATAGGGTGTGGGAGGACTGCGGAGGTCTTCGCAGGTGGACGTAGCAGCCGCATTGGGAAGGCGGGGAAATGGCTGGGCAATGCGGCGACTCTTGGCTTCTTCAAACCGGCGGCATTCGGTAATGATGGCTTGCACAGTGGAAGAATTCTTGAAGACAAGGAGATAGAAGGCACCATCTGCTATGCCCTTAATGACATGTGCAACCTTATCAGGTTCGGACATCTTCGGATCCACTTTGCGGCACAGAGTGAGCACGTCCTACATGTACGTGAGATAGGATTCAGTGTACGTCTGGACACGCGAAGCGAGGTCTTTTGGGGCGGCGCGCTGACGTCCAACAGGCTTGCCAAACAAATCTTTGAGTTTCTGTTTACAAATCTCCCAACTGGTAAGTTCTTCCTCGTCTGAAACCAGACGCGTGCCGTGCCCACGAGGTAAAATATCAGATTCGCGAACATGATGGTCTGGTCCCAATGGTTGCTGGCGCTCACCCGCTCATATAGTTGAAGCCAGTCTTCAACATCAGTGTCGTCGGTGCCAGAAAAGGTTCCTGGGTCGTGGGGTTGTGCTATAATGACGGTGGGCGTGGGTGCCGACGAGCCCGAAGCATCCTCGCCTTGAGCTGGCATTGTAGATGCAGCCAAGGAGTGCGTAAATCCATCTTGATAATGATCTCGCAACCTCCACCCAAAAATGCTACGGGGTTAAAACAGTCAGACATGTATTTCCAGAATATTTACAATAATCGTAGCAGCTGACAAGATGGTAGACAGCGCGCGAAGACCAGAACATCGTCTTCTTCCGACGATGATTAAAACATCTTTGTCAACGTGTCACAATATATATATATATATATATATATATATATATATATATATATATATATATATATATATATATATATATATATATATATATATATGTGTGTGTGTGTGTGTGTGTGTGTGTGTGTGTGTGTGTGTGTGTGTGTGTGTGTGTGTGTGTGTGTGTGTGTGTGTGTGTGTGTGTGTGTGTGTGTGTGTGTGTATTGTGTGTGCGTATGCTTGTGCGTGCGCGCGTGAGTGTGTGTGTGTGTGTGTCGCCGGTGAGTCTCCGCTTTTAGTAGCGGTTTTTCCATCACGATATATCCTGTTGGCCTCATGCTGCAGTCAAATATCAAGTTGATTCAACAAACCTCAATTGAAAGAAACGCTCTCATTCCTTCTTGCGAGATGTGATTCAACATGTTTTCATGATGATGATGATCATCATCATCATCAGCCTGGCTACGCCCACTGCAGGGCAAAGGCCTCTCCCATACTTCTCCAACTACCGCGGTCATGTGCTAATTGTGGCCATGTTGTCCCTGCAAACTTCTTAATCTCATCCGCCCACCTAACTTTCTGCCACCCCCTGCTACGCTTCCCTTCTCTTGGAATGCAGTCCGTAATCCTTAATAACCATCGGTTATCTTCCCTCCTCATTACATGTCCTGTTTGAAACAGATTAGCATGGTTTTCACGGGGACAAGCAGGGAGAAGCGACACGGACGGGACAAGAAATATCAGGAAAAGCTCGTTATAAGTCTTCTAGTTTCGCAAACCTAAATAGTAGGACGTTTATGAAACACTGCTTTGACGAGCAACATCGGTAGCTGGTTGTGGAGCTTACAGTATTGATGTGGCTTGCAAATTCATAAAATTTCGCTGCCTACTCCCTTTCACGCCCCCCCCCCCCCCCCCAGTGCCACAGCAAGACATCGTTTTCCACGATTCTTACCAAAACAGGTACATCTGACAGGTAAAGTAACGTTCTAGTGCAGTCACCACTGTTCTTCCTTGACGCATTGAGCCTTTTATAATAAATATTTGTTTCATTACTACACCATAGGACTCTGCCATATCCTAGTGGAAACGAGCGGTCTTAGGGAACCGCGAAATTGTCTCGATTGTCGAACGTCGAAGCACCAACCTTCGCAACCTTTTCGCATTGGCGACTTTCTATCGCTCATGCTCGCAATAGCAGCTTCAGTCAAAAAGACAGCAAACTTGTTTGTCAGCCGTCCACAACGATAAAAGAAACGGAATATATTTTTGCATGCCAAAACAAAGGTGCTATACCAACCTAAATGGTCGGTTACGACACTGAGGCTGCATTAAACTTATCCGTTTTCCCTATTCCAAACAATTCTCTCACGGTCTCTAAACTAGTAGCATTTTAAAAGGATAAGTGAAGATCTCTTTTCAGATTTGAACAAAGTCTCATTACTGTTCTGAGCGCTGGATCAATTCATCATCATCAGTTTATTTATTCCCACTGCCAGGACATAGCTCTCTCCCAGAAATCAGCAATTATCCCTGCCTTGCGCCAGCTGACCCCATCTCATGCTTGCAAATATTGCAAATTCATCCCCCTACCTAGTTCTCTGACATCGTCGATTAGGCTCCTTTTCCCTTAGCACTCGTTCTGTTTATCCTGTTGTTGCACTCATACTGTTGGTCTTATCGTTTATTCTGTGCAGCTGCATTACGTGGCCTGCCCAACTCCATTCTCCCCCTCTTAACCTCAATGAAAATATCGGCTACCCCTGTTTGCGTTCTAATCCACACCGTTGCCTTCGTCGCTTAACGTTACGCTGAACCAACTATTAAATCTCTAAAACACCATTGGCCTACTTCGACGTGAGGCCTGGTATTCACAGAACGGCAGATTCACCCATAGTCACCCATAGCCACTTGTTTCGAGGTGCCAAGGTCCTATATTTTTGAGGACGGCGCGCTCTCAGCGAGAGAGGGGATTTTCGAGGCTCCATTTACGCCGCTGTTTGCTCAGACGCGAAGCTCCGAGCGCGGTCTCTCATATAGCGGCGACACCAATCTCCCCGCAAAGTCTCTTCCGCGAAACCACAAATATTGACGCGGCGTTCGAGTGTCGAGAAGAATGCCGGAGATATAAAATCGAGACTTGAAAGAAGTGCGGAGTACAGAGGAACCGTTGTGTCAACTCCTCCGCCAGACGGCAGATTTCTTCGCCTCGACGACGCGGGAGTCGCATGCGAAAAGCGAGGATTTAGGGTGAATGTTACGAGTGCCGTCGTGAAGGTGTCGCAGTGTTTTGCCCCCAGGGCGTTTTCAATCTGTCTCGTTCCGAGTGACTTTCAAGCGCTCTAACAGGAGAGTAAAAACGAACAAGATACAGATGATTATATGAAGATTGCAAAAAGTCTTGCAATAAATGGAAAGAGCGCATCCTTGCCGGCACCAATGGGACCTGATTTATTTGTGATTATTTCCTCGTGTTGCGAGAACAGCAGCTTGATGCGTATAATAGTTTTTAATTATATTGCAAGTGCTGTACATACGAAGTATGATAATGTCAAACAACACCGTAGTGCGCTGCGAACGCGCTCGTCAGAAACTACCATCTCCCTAAAGGCGTGGCTACTGATTCTCAACGGAATATTGCGCGAACAATGAGGCCTTAACTTTCTTTTTCACGTTTCATCAGCAAATGAGCCAGAATAGCCTGATTTAGGCTAGTTGGGAAACGTCATCGCAAAAGATTGGCAATAAGTATTGTTGAGCACCCCTTCTTTCAGGCTTCTTAGCTACGATAGGTTTTCCGAAAATATGTTTATAGCTCACAAGCGTACGCAATAATTTCAACGATCATACGAACGCTCACCCGAAAAAAAAAACAGCATTCTGGGTGACGTAGAGGCGCAGTTGCTAGGAAACCCCTAGCCACGGCCTGTTCCTTCATTCAGCGCTTCTATAACGACGCACCCTCGCTCCCTTTTGATCGCAGAACATCACGTTTGCATTACCTCAGAATGAGCTCCCGTCAGCTTTATTCGTGAGCTCGCCAAGCAGTCTCTCACCGAACACACGGATGCTCATTCGAAAACAAGGAGAACACAGCGTGCAATGATGTGCATCGCTTCCAGACCCCCGAGTCCAATATAAACGAGACGCGCACGCGCCCGCATTCACGCTAGAACGAAACATAACACACTTCCCCAAGGCAATGACGACAGCGAAGATCTTCTCGAACGAAGAGAAAATCGGTGAGCAAGACAGCGACACAGGCGTTCCAGACAATGAACGTCGGCGGCCCTCCTCTCGTTCCCCCTCCTTTCCCTCACCGCGTCTGTCTCCCGCCGTTCTCGTCGTCTCATACACCGTTAGTAGCAAGCTGCAATACACCCTTAGGGTCTGAGGACTGGCGAAAA
Organism: Dermacentor variabilis; assembly: GCF_050947875.1. NCBI lineage: Eukaryota > Metazoa > Arthropoda > Arachnida > Ixodida > Ixodidae > Dermacentor > Dermacentor variabilis. Next base: position 125,101,684 of record NC_134573.1, on the reverse strand, counting down.
TAAAAAAAAAAAGAACTCGGGTCTTTCCTAGCGATGAACATAATGCGGTTTCCGACGGTCAATGTTACAGGCACGGTGGCGGGGAAACCCCGGCATTTGCTTTCCGCTCGATTTCCGCCCGCAGGCATTAAAGGAGGCCGAAGGTGGGTCGAGTTTGCGCCAAGGGGGCGGTGTACGTGGTGTACTTCGCGCGTGGAAAGTATATTGCGATGCAATGGATTTGTGGCAGTAGCATAACTGTGCGGTTAAGGACGATGGGACGTGGGTGGGGTAACGGGGGTGCCGTGATGGCGACAGGCCCCGAACCGGAGAGAACCAGTGGACTACACTCTTCTTCATACTCTAAAAGGTTTCCGCTTGGTCCATTGCCTGCATCTCGCCTTCTCCGATTGCGGTGGACGCTGCCCCAGTCGCACGTTATGAAAAGGAAATGAAGAAGAAAGACATCCGCGCGCTCAAAGAAACAACCCCACGGTGCGGGAGGTGGTACAGCAAGCACAGACAAAAGAAAGAAAAAGCAAGTTGGAAGTGGAAGGGGGAGGGGGGGTTGACAAATGCGCGATGCTGTATAAGGGGACATCGGAGGGGAGAGAGAGACAGAGTGAACCAAACGAGAACGCGCGAGGGATAGAAAGTAAACGAAAGAAGAAGCAAAACACACGGCTTCTAAGGTTTGTTTTCCTCCGAGCTATAGCCGAGGCTCCCGACAGTGGTTCGAAGAATCAAACACGCGGCCTAAGCAAACATTTGTTCAGTAATCGAACCTCGGGCGCGTACGAGGTGGTGGCGCCATGGTTGGAAAGGAAAACAAGACACGAAGAAAAGCTTTGCACTTTCGGGGGAAGGATGTTTAGTGCTCTTTTGTGTTGAGGGCGCGTAAATCTTAAGCGAACGAAAACGCAGGGGGCGAGGCAATGTCCAGAACAGACTTAAAGCATTAAAATGTGTAAGTCAGTGTTTTACGCAAGTTCAGAGAGATCAATTCCTACAATTTGCAGTACGTTAAAGCTCTTGTTCTGGTACGCAAATTTTGAAAGCGCCGACTTGGTCGTTTCAACAAACGTGGTCGCAAAGTCAATAACCACAGTAACCCCTCCACTTCCTGTCTTACTTTGATTCAACGAGACGATATATCCGAGGAGATCATTAAGCGCAGATCATGCGATGCGAAACAAACTTTCCAACGCAAGACAGTAAAGAACACGAACCATGAAAAGCTGTGTCACATCTCGATCAGCGGAAAACATCAGAAGGTATACGTAAACATTACAAACTTGCATGTGCAACTATTACAGATGTCGGTTATGCTGTTTAACGCTGTTATTTCACTGGTTCTTACAGATGCTTTGCGCCTTAGTCATCTCTGATTACGAACGTGATGTACCGCAGCAAGGATACGAAGAAATGGTCAAGCGGTCCAAAGATATGTAAGAAAGAAAATAGATTTCCTTCTTATTTTTGCCTCTTGGCCCCCTTCGCCGTTTATTACGCTTTCTCGCCGCACTTAATCAGGTACGTAGCGCTAGTGCGCCTGACAGAAACGGGACACATAAAAATATTATAGTGCATGTGAGCTGTTGCGTTCTTTGTTTTTTTATTTTCTCTTGTTTTTTCATCTTTCCTATCCCTAACCCACCCACCTGTGAAGAGTAGCCAACCAGACACTGTCTGGTTAACCTCTCTGCCTTTCACCTCTTGTTTTCTCTCTCTCGTAATGCCGCACCAACTTGCCAAATTTTCGACACTAGTACATTCTCTTATGTTACGAGCTTATTTTGGTAAAAGACTCCGTCAATGAGCCAAGAATCGAGCACAGCTTGATGTGTTACCCAAGTTAAGCGAGTCAAGTAAATAATACCCCCCCCCCCCTTATCCGCTTCTCCGCCCCTCTTTCTTTTTCTCACCTTTTTTGACAATGTACGCATGCGCAGATTCACAAGTCTCCTCATTACTACTGTTTTTCAATGCGACATTTTAATGTTTCGAGAACGGGTTGCTCGATGCTCGAATAACGCCACCAGCTATTAAGGGCTTATCGCATTCTCGAACAACGTAGTAGTGCCACTTTCAAAAAATCCATGCGGAGATCCGCCATGGCGTCTGAACTATTTCACAGGCTGTGGTCAACCGAGTTCAGCTGATTTACAGGAGTTCACTACAATTAACAATTAAAAGAAATAGCCAAAATATACACTAGTTAAAATTTTTTGCCTGTACACCATATATATGCATTGCTCATTCACAAGGACAATGCTATAGAAAAAGCAAAGGCATTCTTGAAAAGTCTACGAACAAGCTACAGTCTGTGTATGTTAATTGTACAAGTAAATTGTGCGCACACGAGAGGATTCGGCATGGCTCGTAGCAATGAGGCTTAACGAATGTGCTTGCTATGAACAGCATGGTCCTACGTTAATACTAAATGAACTTCTATCAGCCTTGCGCGCGATGTGGATTACACCACATGCGTACGGTTCCGTTACAGCTTCCAGACAAGACGCTTTCTTGAAGAGACCGACGCTGATTCGCAGGAAATTGTTCAGCACTTCCTACAGAGTCATTTAACTTGTCAGGGTAATCCGTACAGTATTCGAGAGAAAAAAAACGCGTATTTTTGCTATCAGTGCAAACCCTGTAAAGTAGCAGCATACATTATTGATTATCGATGCACCACCGCGAGACAGTATGCGTAGTGCGTGCGCCTCGTCAACTAATTATGCAAAGGCTGCAACGTTTTAGGAACAGACCAGTTTTGACTGAAATCATTCATTCTTAGTTCCTCCGGGACTAATAAATGCTATTTCTCTCTCTCTCTCTCTCTCTCTCTCTTCACCAACAAGTTTCGCGTTGGATTGACAGAAGTGATCCTACGCTGCTTAGATGTTCCACAGCTGGGAAGGCACTTCTAAATAGGCTTGGTTCATTCACACGGTACCAGGGAAGCTAACAGGGCCCTGGAATAATAAGCCATCGGTATTTCCCTTGCATAGTTTCTACCGCTTTTAGGGCCTTCGAGAGGCACTCTTGCGACATGACTGGTCTAAGCTCTGCTGTGCGGCATCTCTTCAAGCACACACACACACCAGTAGCGGACGCAGGATGCCCGTATACTGGATGTGCTAGACGGTAAAGAGCGCCAGGTGGTCATGGCAAAGAGAGAGAGATAATTTAATTGAAAGAAGGCAGAGAGGTCGGCCTGAGCTAAGGTGCTCTAGCCTGCTACTCTGCACAGGGGGAGGGGGAACGGGGACATAAAGATGTGATGAGAGATGATGATGACATAGCAAGAAGGATGCGCAAAGGTGAAAGCAAGTTCAGCACACTGATGATGAACAATCACAAATGTCGTCCATGAAGCCACAATCAGGTTTCGCTTCAAGTCTGTAGTCATCAATTCGAGTGAACTTAAAAATAGAGGCACTAGGACGAAGCTGGGCGTGGGCCTCCCCTGCGTGAACAGCACAAGCGCCAAACAAAATCTTTATAGCATATAAAGACCTGCAATAAGCGGCTCTAGCACGGCGAGCACTTGTAGGGCACTTTTAGCGGCCGGAGTCTCGAGACCACCGAGAATCACGCGCATAGACTCGACTAGGTGCTTTAGCATTTTTTGTACATTCTCCTTCTCATTGTGTGCATATCCTTGCTTGTCCGTAGTGTCACCGGTTTCATTGGCCCTATAATTCTTGGCTTCATGGCGCAGAGGACCGCTAGTGCCCGCTGGCATGGCCGTGGGCCTAGAGGGCAGCAAAGGCCATTCCGTGTCTGTATCAGCCGGAGGAGGTGAATGTTTGCCGCGTGCTCTCGTGGACCTTGAATTATCAGTAGACGCCGTTACCGTCTTTGATGCACGCACAGGCAGAGGTGGTCGTGGTACTTGCGACACGCTAGGTAGTTCTCCTGAAATGGTTTTGTGATGCTTCTGTCGCGAGCGTTGGTCACTTTGGCGAACAGATTGAGCAGCCTCTTTACGTGAAGATTGGCCTCTGGCCATTTTTCGAAGAATACGAACCTCTTGTTTCATCTTCGGGCATTCCTTCGAAGTCGCTTCGTGAGAGCCAGTACAGTTGGGACATTTATATGAGGGCGTCTCACAGTCGGTGGTATCATGCTCTCCGCCGCAACGTGAGCAGGTGGCTTTGCTTCTACAAACAGCGCTCACGTGTCCTATCTTGTGACATTTCCGGCACTGAATAGGCCTCGGAATGAATGGTCGTACTCGGTGTATAACGTAGCCCACTTTGACAGACGCTGGTAATGTCGAAGAAGCAAATGTTAACTTGATACATCGAGACTGCCCCAAGCGGTGAATCTCAAGAATGCGCACCGATGACCTCAAAAGACTCTTGAGGTCCGCATCCTTGATTTCAAGCTCCACGTCGGAAATCACTCCAGTTGTTGTCTCCTTCCCGTAAGTAATAAAGGAGCGGACGGGGATTGCGCTTAATTGTGGAATGGTCTTTAACTTCTCAAGTACTACGGAATTTTTTACATCTATTGTCAGGATGTTCTTGCGAGCGTTGATCCTGATCTCGTTAACTTGCCCAGGGGCCACACTTTCAAAATATTCGGTTAGAAACTGTCTGCTGAGGGAGTTCATGCTGTGTGACGTCGAGAGCGGCACGTAAGAAACCATGAAGGATTCTTGCTCACTCTGATGCGATGAAGTCGCCTCAGTCGGCATACGGCGCATCTTCTTCTTACGGCGGCCCATGACTACGGTGTACTCGCTGTCAGAGTCCATGACTTCTGGCGTTGAGCTCTCCCAGGAATCGAGCTGGTCCGAGCTTCCAAAGGCACGTCGTCCTAAAATGAGCGATGAAGTAGACGACTGACCTTGTTCAGGTGGTCGTGGGAACATGTTCTCACTCATCCTTGATGCAATGATTCTCACGAAAATGGCAAGAACGTAAAAAAATGCATAACTGCGAGAGGCCCAGAGCACCAGTGAGCTCTGGGCACTTCTTTCTCTTCCTCCTCCTGGTCATGGCAAAAATATTTAAAGTACGTACGAACACGATCTCTCCTCTTAGTAATTACTATCGAGAGAGGAACATGAGGAAAGCAAGGTTTGAGAAAGAAGTGCCACGCTTTGCTCTGCCTCTTTGTTTCTCTCAAGCCTTGTTTACCTTATTGTCCGGTTTACCCGCTGCCGCATGCCGATAGAGGGTCGCACTAGCGGCAGATGGCGACAACTAAACGAGACAACAAAGCTAGAACGCAGAGAGGGCATCGAAAAGCTCAGTAAGCGATAGCAAAGAAGCCCTATGGGCGTTTTCCCGTGGGTCATCGCGCGAGTGCCGCTCAAGCCTGTTCACAAGACCGTTTTCTCGGCGCCGAGGCGAAAGTAGCATCAAGGCGGCGCCATCTTGTTCGTTGCCCAGGTGCGCTCGGGAGGAATGGCCTCGGGAACAATCGGAAACCTGGCCGGGCAATAGAGCAGGCGCAGGAAAGAGGTAGAGGGCGTCGTAGTGCTTGGGGCCGCGACGACGCCGCGCCGAGCGATGCCGACAGGGCGGTGAACATAAAAACAGGCGCGCCCCCACCTCCCACCCTGTAGCCTACCACTACGGCAGCCAACGTCTCCCATGAGCACTCTGCAAATGCGCGTTCGTCCAGTGTTGTGCCCGTTTACTTCTCGGTGTGTATTTGTACATTTCTTCTCCTGTTGGTGTGATTTTTTCTTTTCCGTTTCTGCTTCATTCGTCCCCGCGCCTTGCACATGGCAGCGTCTTTCACCTTCCTTCCCGGCCCTGAAACAAAGTTTTCGCGTCCTGCCGCCGCAGCCGGCTTAGTTGCCGCCGGTATGGAGCGGCCGTTTTATTACGGACAAAACTGGGCCCCTCGAAACGTGCCGCCTCGGAGGGCTCTTTTCCTCCGAGTCCAGGGTTTCTTCCGAGGAGGCGTCTATGTAATGTTCGGCTTTTTTCTCTTCGTCTTCCTTTCCTTATCTCTTTCCTCTCAGCGGTCCTTTTTACGCGATAACTACACGTACCGACGCCTCCGAATCGACGCACGTCTAGCACCACTCGTACGAGGATTATTAGACGCTCCCGACCTGGGAGCGCCCGTAACGCCCGCGGCTGCACCCTGCTGGAAACGTCATTTTCTGATACCGCAATTACTCGCTTGGTGGACCGTATCAGCGCGCGCGCGGGTCAGTTCTTCCGCGTGTGCGTCAAGTTTCGTATGACCCCGTCCTATCCTTCGGTTAAGTGTTTAAGAGTTAGGCCACTCATTTTATTATCCTCACGTCCACGTCGAAATTCCTGCTACGCATAGCGTAATCAACATGAAAACCTTTCCGCACCACTAAGCCTGCAGAAGGGCAAAAAAAAAAACGAATTCCGATCAATGCTGCAGACCACGAGTCGCGTCTTTTGAGCATTGTAAAGTGCAATCCGCCGAGGTGGCTATGCCGCTATGGCGTTGCGCTGCTGAGAAGGAGGTCGCGGGTTTGACTAGTGGCCGCGGGTGGCCGCAGCCTTTCGCATGAGGCGAAATGCAAAAACTCCGCGAGAGGTCAAAATTATTCCAGAACTCTCCGCTGTAGCGTCCCCCTAAGCTTACTGCACAGTTTCGGGAGGTTAAACACTACAATGCAATTTTAAACTACAGCTTCATTCTACAGACATCGACTCTCCTCGATCGAGCAGGCATAATGTCACCAACACCCAATCACAACGTGCCCCCGGCGCCTATTCACTGCTGAGAGGCAATCTGACACTAGGTGGAAGTATCGATTAAGTGATTATAGATCATGCATGTGAACCCACTCTTATGCACCGCCTGAGAGTGCAACGTCATGCATGCGACTTTGTGCGCACCAAGTCGGCGCGAAAAAAGAACGGTCTGTGTCACGCAACTTACGGAGAAGAAGGAAAGAATACATAATGGAACGTTTCCTTAAGCGTCGAACCCGCTTCCTCTGTGACCCTAAAATGGCCTCTCCGAACACACGTGGTCACGTCACCGACACGCCCTTTCGCCAAAATTAGAAGTACTTTTTTTTATCATATGCCTCAAATTGATGCCATATTGATTTATATGGCCGTATGCCTTCGTAATCCTAATTGAAGTCAAATATCTCTTTGCAAAATGTTATAATTTCGTTCCATATCCGCAAAAGAGCGGCACAGAGCAATTCTTTCACACAGCTAAATAGGTACGAGGAAAACTGAAGCGATATGCACAGTCGACGCTGGAAATAAAAAACACGTCACAACACGCAACAAACGAGCAACTTAATGCACCCTAATTCAGTGTCCTCAAGCCATCGGCTAAGCACTGTGAAAGCATCACGCAAAGCAGAAGCGTTCTGCATTCATGAAGGGTTGACAAGGACACTGAGAAGATAATAGAAAACGGCAAACCATCTTGTTAAAGTACGCCTATTTGATCGTGCACCCACGACACACGGAGAAAAATGATTCAGTTCTCGGTCGACTGGTCCCTGCTCGCGCAGTCGATGCAGAATGCGACAACGAAAGTACAGCAAAAACTACAGCGAAACTAAATAACAACGTGCACTGAAATAACACAAAGACAATCGTTTCGTGTAAGTCCCTTCCCGTTGGTTCTTTCACAAACGCTAACCACATTGTTTAACTTTCTGCCCCCCTTCCAACTTTCCAGCTTGCTCCCTTTATATTACACCCTCGACTAACGAACCAAGAAAATAAACCTAGAATAGGACACAGCAAACTTATCCTTCACTTTCTCAGCTTATAAAAAGAAATTAAAGAAAATTTCGCCCCCTGGTGATCCAATATAAATCTGCACATATCAAAACTGTCCGCTAGTCGTTTAGATATGTTCTTTTCTTAAAAATTATCACGTCGCTTAAACTCCAGTGGCGATCTACAAAGTAAGCAAGGCAGAACAGCGAAGTGCAAAGGGAAAGGGGAAGAGTGTTCCCGGAAGTCAATGAAGACAGGCGTATAGACACAAGCGATAACGAAGCCAAAAGAAAATTCTGCGAGCAGTGCAGCCGGCTGATGCACTCGCGCTAACGAAGGCTCCGTGCGCTGCGTTCGATCGGAGGATGCGCTATCATGGCCGGGCGACCACTTCGATCGCCATTGGATATCGATGCAAGCAGGGAAAACTCCGCTCAGACAACGAGACGCCCAGGTCTACCTGCGCACCTGGCGGTCGACCGCAACGGCGGCGTCGAAAAATAACCAGCACCCGATTTCTCCGGACCGCCCTGAGAAAGACGGTGGAAGAACACCGTCAGGAGACGCGGTTGGCCCTAAGCTCTTTGTAAATTTGGCCAGGAAGCCCGAATTTGTTTACGCGTTCTCTTAAAATGAAGTTGAATGAGCTGCCGTTATTACAAAACTAGGGTTCGTACGATCCGCAACGCGTTCGGTTCTTTTGATCAAGACTTTGTTCCGAAGAAGTCTCCTTAAGACGAATATTTTAACTGGAAACTTCATGTCCGAAGAACTCTGAAAGAAACTTAGTAAAGATTGCTTTCTTTCATACAAACGCCGCGACGTGTATGACATGCATACCTTATGTATTATTTATTTCAGCACATTACACAATCACCTAGCCTACTTTATAGTTACTTGGAGTCACATATACTGGCACATATTTTAAACCGGTTATAAACCTTAATAAAAACAGCTATTAGCTCTGTACAAACTGCAATAATGGTGCACGCTAGCTATCCACGCTAAACATCCAGAGCATTCATCACTTTTTTTCACATCTGGCGATGAAAGCCGTAACAACGTTAAAGGCAACTACCGCATTCAACATTGAAAAAATGCCTAAGGCAAGGGTAACATTAAGATTAATGGAGTCGTAGTGTGGAACAGCCTTCCACACATACAAAAACATACCGTGACAATTTCTATTTGGCTTTCAACAGACATTTCTTAAATAATATTTAGCCTGTTCGGCTTTGAAAACCTGAAAACTAGAAACAGAAGTGATTTTTCATGACATATAACTACGTTGTAATGACCTTCTTGTATATTTTCCTGTTACGTCGTTGCTAAGTTCATTTGCGTTGAAATCATCTTGTGGTCACATTTTCACTTATAATATGTATTGCCTTTTTGTTCAATATATCATGCTCTGTTTATATGAATGTGTTGTTTGTATAAGTGTAATAAATCACTGTGCGAGCCGGAGGAGGCGCGATCCCGGTGGTGACCACCATCCGTGTACTAGGCCTGCAAGGTCACGGGCGCAACGGCAACACAATTCATAAACTGGAAGCCTGCGCTCAGCAGACGATGCGACTTACTTCAAGAATTGCCAACCGACATTCTGGCATGAAAGAAGCCAACCCCATAAGGTTGGTACAAGCCTTCGTTCTCAGCCGCATCACCTACATCACCCCGTACCTCTGCCTGAAAGCGGCTGAGAGAGAGAAAATAGAGGGAATTATCCGGAGGGCCTATAAACAGGCTCTTGGGCTACCTATAAGAACGGCCAACGCTAAATTGCTAGCCCTAGGTGTGCACAACACCCTCGATGAACTTGTAGAAGCGCACCTTATATCTCAATACGAAAGGCTAGGTCAGAGTGCCGCCGGGCGAAACATCCTCCAGAATCTCGGCATCAACTACGAGTCGATGCAAAGCATTAAAGTAGACATTCCTCACGATCAGAGGCGCCATCTCAAAATTAATCCACTCCCTAAAAACATGCACCCCGAATTCCACAAGGAAAGGTGGGCCGAGCGGTCTAAAGCCCAACATCAGAAATTCCACGCCTTCAAAGACGTAGTCTATGTCGACGCAGCAGAATGCATATAACGCAACTGTATGTCCCTTGCAGTGGTGGACTCCTCAGGTAAAATACGCGCTGGTGGTTCAATTCGCACCAGAAGCTCCGAAACCGCGGAAGATGCGGCTATCGCTCTGGCAATAGCCTCCACACATTGTCATTACATTATTAGCGACTCCAGAGCAGCAGTACGCAATTTTGCGAAAGGTCGGGTCTCGGCTCCCGTAAAACACATAGTAGACACCAACCAACACCCACGACCAATCCAGAACATTTGGGCACCAGCACACTCCTCCCTACCCGGCAACGATGCCGCCCACACCGCCGCTCGAGGACTCGCCAACCGAGCACCCGGATGGCTCACGCTATGATCAGAGAGGGATCGCATGGTCAGTCACCAGGAAATAACTCAGCACTACAGGTTAGCCAGGGCAGTGTACCCGCCAGCACACAAATCGCTTAACAAGCGACAAGAAGTAGCTTGGAGACGACTTCAGACGAACACCTACCTCAACCCCGTAGCCTATCACTACTGCTACCCGGACCAATACCCTAATACATGTAAGCATTGTAAGCAAAAAGCGAATCTATTCCATATTATGTGGTAGTGCCCAGCCGAAAATCACACGAATCACGAAATAAGTAATACTGAGCAGTGGGATGCCGTGTTGCTCAGCTCCGACTGTGACCTGCAGGCCAAGGTCATCGAGAGAGCTGAAGAAGCCGCCCGGGCCCAGGGGATCGTGGCTGCCTAACAACAAGGTCATCCGTCAGTACCTTGTTTTCAAATAAAGTCTTTACTCACTCATTCACTCATGTTCTAGTTTGGTTCGCCATAAATCGCAAATTCTTTTTTTGAATGAATGAAAATCTGCGCACGTGTACTTACCAGGCGTAAATCGAGATTAATTAACACACGAGTTACTGCTGACAATTTGAAACAAAAATATCAAAGAATAAAACAAAAGTTGCTTTGAGCACAACGCCCCGCACTGCTGCATCTAACGTGTAGGTTAGTCCAGCAATTTGTATGAAAACATTGCTCAAAATTTTAGTTCGATTACTGGCTATACAACGACCAAACGTTTCTATATTTTGGTGGCTGTGCGAACAACTTGGTTACTTTGGTGTTATCACGGTAATTTAGTTAAAAACCTTGTTATCTTTTTTCGGAGATTTTCCTCCTGTTGCACAACCTTTATAGCAAGCTTCTTCCGACAAATCCCCTTAAGCAGGCAAAGCACGCTTTACAGGCAAACGTACCATATTTATGTAGGTATGTTCATCGGAGGTCAAGCGAATGGAGGGAAGCCCACTTACAGAAGATTGTCAGCTGCATATTGGGGGCTTTGACAAAAAAAAGAAAGAAAGCTAACGTGCGATATACTGTTATATAAATAAGCACAAGTACGCACACCTAATACTTATCAGAACAGTGGCGAACACGCTCATGTTGTTTCACGCTCTCATGCACGACACATTGAATGGGAAAGCCAAACGAAAAGATACAATCACCTCTACCACCTCGCAATCAGCAGACGCGTGGGTATGATTCATTATAGTAACTGCTGATTAACATTCACAAGTAGTTAGGCGGCAGTCTGGAAAATTGACAAGCTACGGTTGCCTAGGTTGCCGCTGTTGTCAACCGGTACGCTTTGTTTGGCTATCGCTACGGTAACCCTAAGGGGCGTCGCTTCTGAATAGATTACTCGATGCGAGCTGGCTACGAATATTTTTCTTTCAAAAGGTAGTGGAGAATTTGTATAATAATGTCGAGCTCACAATCTTAGTGGCTCAGAAATGATCGCTCGCAAGGATGTTCTTGTAGCATCAAACACTTCACTTTTGTGCCTAAAAGAATGTCAGTTTCTTTTACATCTAATTTCAAAAACTGCGCGAACTCTGCTGCAGCCAAGTTTGAAAGATTAGAAGTATAGCTGCGTTTACACTGGTGTCTATAACATGACCGTCGCTTTTAGGTCTTGACTGCAAACCAGCGAGGTGGTCACTGCACAACGCACATGGAGTAAGTACACGCTTTGTCTACCCGTACATTCGAGCAGCACCAAACAATAGAACCGAGCGACTCATTATGACTCAGTATCTAATATTTCAGTCGAATAAATTCGGTATTCAGTGAAGCAGCTACCGCTGTTTCCAAACAAATTGATAGAGTCATCACTATGAGTCTAATTTGTATTCCTGAGTGCTCGGCAACCACTCCGGCTCAATTAAAAAAAAGTTTTTATCGTTTGTGCAGGAAGGTGTGTAGGCTGCTCACGCTCCTTCCATAATGTACTTATTTTCTGATTATCCCTATCAGTTCTTCCCAGAGCGTTCTTATGTGGCGCAGAATACCCAAACGACTTGCGATAATATTCTAAAGCTAAAATAAAACAAAACGTATGTATTTGCAGCATTTTCGTTTACGTTGACGTATTAATACGGAGGAAGGCAAATGTAACACTGCAATATTCAAGTGCAAAACGTCGAAAACAAAGCAAACAAAACTCAAAACGTAAACGCCTCCCTCTCGAACGAAACCCTAGGAAAGACCAGTAGCGACAGCGATGAAACAAAAACCAAGAAACGAAGAAAATAAAAGGAAACGCACTCCAATTATTTTCTCTGGCTAAAAGGGTCGATTAGTTCGTGACGAGGCGCACTTTATCTTCGGATTCTGTCTGGCCGCCTACGGAAATAGAAGCCAAAGACTCCCACCAGGTCGGCCTGCCGCGTCACATTCTCGAACCCTCACATACACACACAGCACACACACCCACACCACTCACGGAAGAGAGGAAGGAAGTGTTCGCGGAAGTGTGCGCAAGAGCGGCCCGCCATCAATGCGGCTCCGGAACAAGGTACGCACACTCTCCTCCCACCTTCCACAGTCCAATTTTTTTTTTCTTCCAGATTTACCTTATCTTTCTCGTCTCACTGTACTGCCGATTTCCCGCCCTTGTATATCTATGCATTCCTTCCCTTGCTCTTCCTTATGCGCACTGCCTTTGCTTCTTACTCAACCATTTTACATGTCATCTCAGCAGTCGCTCCATTTCTTCGAGAAACGTTTCCGCGCTTGCCGCCGCTATCGGGGTTTTCCATCGTTCGCACTCACTCTTCGTTGCATTTCACTGATGCCACTTTGCTTTATTTTCTTCTTTCTCACTCACTCTATTTACTTTTATTGACTACGTTGTGTTTGTACCTCCGTATCCGGTGCCGCCGCTCCAGAAAGCCGGGAAGCTCGGAAAAGTGGATCGAACGGTGCATTTCCGACCGAAACAACCTTACGCCCCGGCGAAGAAGAGAAACGAATTTTTTTTGTTTTGTTCATCAGTGCGTGCGTGCGTGTATCTTTTCCGTCCGCTTACATCTGCGAATGCATATTTGATAAAGGTCTCCCCGCCGCGACAGGACCCGTCACAATTTGATTACGAACAGGAGCACATTCCGGGGCTCTCTTCGCCGGATCGCTGCACTCGGCTTTGCGTGCAGACGGCTTTCAGCTTTTCTTGGAGGTTCTGTTCTTTCACTCGAAATGCGGTGTTCCGTTCCTCCCAGCTTTCTCGCGATCTCTCTCGCCAAATCCTCCAAATCTTTTTCGTCCCTTCCTAGTATTTTTCGACATATTATATATCTACACAAGTGGGTAGCAGTAACAGTGTACTGGAAGTGTGACCTTTGTCCCACTTTTTAGCTACTGGTATTTTTACTTTTCATCGCTAAATTCTGTTTCCTGCGTGTTCTTGATCTCTCTCTCACTCTTTCTCTACTTCCTTCTTTCTTTTTCTTTCTTTCTCGATCGTTCCCTACTGCCGTTCTTATAACATGCACTTATGCGTTCACATCGATAGCGTCTTCCAATCTCGAGCCATGGCCTTCTCCCTTCCCGGCTCAGTTCCCTCGGTGGATCTGCTGCACACTTGAGCGCAACTCGAGTCTCAGGTACTGCATTTTCTATGAGCCACTGCCGGTGCTTCCATCACACTGTCGTGCGTATGCACTTTGTCAGGGCTCGAGCTGCATTCAAGCGACGCCGCATATACGCACGAAGGGAAAAAAAAGTGGAGACAAAGAAAAGGTTCACAAATCTTTCAGACGGTTCTGATGGAAAGCCGACGTGCGCGAAAGGAGCACAGTTATTATCAAGAAAGGCTGCAGCTATCTCCCGAGACGTCGAAGCTATCGAAAGTTGTGTACACAAGGCTAGCGTTCCAAAAAGCTAATCCAAAAAGACGGGACGAAGACCGGTATCCGTCGTGAACGCTTGCATAAGTAAAGACACCCATCGGCTTTATCCCAGACCTTGTTAAGGCAGTTGTATAGGCCGGCACAGGAACGTGGGCCTGAGAAATACAGCATTTCTCTGGAGTACACTTTGACGCTCTGTCAAAGCAACTCGTCCAATAAGACCTTGTTCAAGGGGGGAGGAAAAAGCGACGTTGATGGACACGTGTATTTGCCTCACAGGTACTACTACAGAATGTCTGACACGGCACACTTGGCACTTTTACGTGATAAGAACAATCAAGGCGCCAACAACGCCACTTCAAGCATATAAGGAAACAGTACTTTATTTTTAGCTGCCAGTATGGTTCCGTCATAACAGAGAAAAAATATGAAGTCATCCCTTTAACGGAAGACAAGCAGACCATGTGTAGGCATTGAGTAGGCGCGAAGTGGCCCTAATATTCTTTGATGTCGTGTATCGGTGCAGCATTGACACGGACGCCCAAACATTACTGGCCAAGCTTTTTAGGTACCTCCTGAAGAAATCGCCGTACAATGTGTCAAAGCTGGAGCTACTTCTTGACGTACAGGTTGCTGCATGAGGAAAAGCAACTGCTTTAGCTTCCCCACGTAAATCTATCAGAAGAATGTATAGGCAGACGGGTTTTCCTGGTTTTCTCTTCCACAACACGGTGTACACCGATGAGTGAATCAAAGTTGCAAATTGTGGTTTTACGTCTAGCATGGTCAAGGATTAGGCAACCCGCTACCCTTTGGCGTCAATCTGAAGTTACTGCAGCGCAACCTGGATTCCGTGGGATCTCGGCTGTGGATGTTCCTACGATGTTCTAGCACCTTTTTTTTAAATCATAAATGCATGCTACACGTGGACACAATGTACGCAATTATTTAGCAGTGAGTTGGCAAAGCTCGCTAGATGATTAACACTTGCGGAAAAAGGAGCTGCAGTAGCCGTAGGAGCTATCCACTAGCGCTTTTTATACTCAAGCAGATTTCTTAAACCCTGTCTAACAGCAAATGGGCACGAAACATTTATTTTATGCGTAATTCGGTAATTCTGGCATAGCTGGAGCTGCCTAAGCATGGATCATTCGGCGTTTCCATGGAGCTTTCCGACGCCTGTCGTAGTTCCCGCACGGCTCTTATTAGCTCTATTTGTTCGCGAAACATTTTTCTAGGCATACCGTAGGCTTGTACGCAGAAATGCGCCCGTTATAAAACCTGTCCACCGAGCCTCATCCATGAAATCGTGTGTTCAACGTTACCACATTAAGCTGTATTACACATCTCTATCGGATTCACGGTATTCAACTGTGCTATTCAGCCGTACAAAGAGAGAGCGCTGAATCTCGTATACCGAATGACCCCGCATCGAGTTCTGTAGAATTAACAAAGCCACCCGTCAGCCTGCGCCTTGTGATGAAGCGGCAAGCCAGCAGTTCGCGGCGGTTGCGCTGTCCAAATCCATCTCAATGGGGTGAGGCGACCCACCGTGCGCGAGACCGGCGCGATCATTTCTCTTCTCGCGCAGAGTGCTGTTCTGTCGCGTCTCGCGCCGTGTGCACGAGCTCTCTGTATATCCGACAGACGGCAAGAACTACCCCACCCTGCCCACGCAATCGAATACGCAGGACACTCCATCAACTCCAGCATTCGGTTCTTTGGAGCAAAGCGTGCGCTCACCGAGCGTACAACCGCGCGTAACAAATTCGAATAGAGCTGTCCTGCAAGGCTCTCTCCGTCTCTCTTGAGCCCCGTAATTCCATTCCTTTCTTTTTTTCCTTCCCAGCATCTCGTATGTCTGGCAATCGCGCGTATCAATCTTCGGTAACGCAACGCTGCGACGTCGGTGAACTGCGTCGAACAAGACAAGATACGAGTAAGTGCTCGCGGGAAAAAAAAGTATTGGCTCCCGGTCAATGTATCACCACTCCTGTCAAGTTCGGTGGGAAGCAAAGAACGCCTGTCAATTTTTTTTCGGACGCGGGAAATGACGTTTACTAAAGAAGTCCAAGAGGACGGGTCATTTCAGAGTCTTGTAAGTACAATACATCGAAAAGCGCTGGTAGAACTAACGATATTGTCTTTTCTTTATTTTTTTTTACCAGTCAGCCTACAAGTGTGTTCGGTGTCTAGCAGAATTTCAGAATTTTATTCTCGAGCTTCGCTGTCTGCACCACATGACCGGTGCATCACTTCGAGTGTATACAGGTAATGACGGAACTATTAGTAAAAACCAATACTCGAAAATAGGCGATAGGTTCTGAACAAAAAGCCCATGTTTCTTTTAGACCTAACACGTGACATCTTGCTATACGTAAGCTTTAACAAGTGAAAGTATTCTATTACTAAATCAGGGCAATTACTATAACGCCACAATCCTGCCTAACTCCCCCCCCCCCTCCCATTTCTTTCTAGCCATCAAAATACAGCTTGTATAACATCCCTGTGACTGTAGTCATCTCAGAGAGCACAGTCAAGTTTGTTAAGACACTATCAAAGTAGTAAACAAGAGGCATAACGTTAATAAAGCAAGCAATTTTCATATCGCAATACAAGACAGACAATAAACACGACCGCTGGAGCTTGCGTGCATAACGTCCTGTTCTAAACACTGTTTATTTCGTTAAATGAGTATGCACAAACTACCTTAAATTTACATTTTTTTACGTATACAATGTACAACTCTAGTAACACATCGTTTTTGCGACACTGCGCCCAATATTGACATCAACATAAGTAAAACAAAATTAAATGACTAAGCCAAAGTGAGAAATTTGTGTCAGCAACGAATAACAGAAAGATATATGCATTCGTTGGAGCAGTGGTTAAAACGCTTTTTCTTCTAGTTTTTCTTTTCTTTTTCCTTTTCTTTTTACAGAAACCTTATTCTTCCAACGGCGTAGCGGAGTCTCTGGAACTGTGCTTTGTGGCGCGACTTACGCTGCCACGTCAACGGGTGACGGGCGAAACTCCAATCTCATGCAAATTAGGCGCGAGTTCCCCGAAGCGCTTGGCATTCAAGTGACGTGCAACTGCTGTGACTGTGGCGCACGTTGGTCCTTGTTCAGACAATGTAGCGCTTGCGCAAACAACGTCGTCATTTCTTTATTTCTTTTGCACGTGTTTGGTTTCGCTAGTACAATGCCCACTCTAAATGAGACCGCTTTAATACACGTGAAATAAAACAGAGACTCGACAGCATACACGTGCCGTGCCCGGCGTCCGCTGAGAAACCCTCGGCGGCACGCAAACTCCGCCCCATGCTCAACTGTCGCTGTATGTGCTCTACTCTACTTACTATACTCTATACTACTATACTATACTATACTATACTATACTATACTATACTATACTATACTATACTATACTATACTATACTATACTACTATACTATAGCTCTACTTACTATACGGCAAGAAATACGTGCACAATCGTACAAAGCTACATGTGTAACTATACCACCTGTTCACGAGATTCAGTAGGCTTACCGGCGACATATCCGTCTGTCAACACCTTCATCATGACAAAAAAAAAAAAAAGACTGTCACCTGTGAACGTCGGCTGGGGTATTTGCATCTTAGTTAATTTCCCGATATAGAAACGCCTTTTCTTTTCTCTCGAGGCATGTTGGACTCCTAAAGTTTTCTGCCTTTAATTTGTAAACAGAAAATGTTGCCAGCCACAACTCCACTGGAGGGCTACGTAATGCGAAGCATTGTTGTTTGGTTGTAGAAAGGAACGCAAGAACCGAGGTAAGTTTTTGAAGCGAAATGTACACCGTATGGTTATGAAGATGAAGTGTTTGCGACATTTCCTTCGCATAAATGGTGATCATGTACAATTTTACAGTGTTAGAATACGCACAATTATAAGTGCGTAATATGTACATCGCTTGACCTACTCGCTCAATGTCCAATTAGTTCACTGGTGGTGGCTCCGACCATGTCTTGACCAGTGACACCACTGGTGGTTTCACAGGTGGTTTCACCGGTTAGGACAGATCAAGCCCAATGCGCATCAGTGCTGACGTCAATGAGCACTTGCGGGGGAACGAAGATGCGCTACGCCTAAAATCCGAGAGCGGATGTTTCAAGCAGCGGTTGTACATTTTTCATCGGCACTCTACTAGGTCTGAAGGTCACATTGAACGCTATCTGGGTGTTTGACAACAATTCTATGCTCGAAATGCAGTACTGGGTCACTGTTTGAGACGTTGTGTTAGAGTTCACTGCCTTCTGGGCCCATCCGTGAATACGGTCGGATACCCGAAAAGACAAAACCTGTCTACACTCGACAAGAATGTGCCGCATTAAAGCAAAAAGCACAATGATATGCTAAACATTACTTAATATTTAGCATATTCCCCTCTCAGCAGTTTGAGCGGTTGTTTTGCAACAGCTTCGCTAGACATCCCTTTTCGCGGGGCCGGGGGGCAAGTCATACTTTTTTGTTTTTTGCATACTGCGGTACATGCAGCATCCATTAGAACCACATATCGGTTACCTTGACAAGTGTGAAAATCTATTCCATAAGAAAGGGGACACCAAAGACTTGAAAAATTATAGACCGATCAGCTTACTGTCCTTTGCTTACAAAGTATTTACTAAGGTAATCGCAAATAGAATAAGGAACAGCTTAGACTTCTGTCAACCAAAGGGGGACATGTAATGCAGGACATGTAATGGGGAGGGAAGATAACCGATGGTCATTAAGGGTTACGGACTGGATTCCAAGGGAAGGGAAGCGTAGCAGAGGGCGGCAGAAAGTTAGGTGGGCGGATGAGATTAAGAACTTTGCAGGGACAACATAGCCACAATTAGTATATGACCGGCGTAGTTGGAGAAGTATGGGAGAGGCCTTTGCCCAGCAGTGGGCGTAACCAGGCAGATGATGATGATGATCGGTTACCTTGCCAAGTGTGAAAGCATAGGTCACCATTGTACGCCGCAATATCAGATCGTTGCAATCAAAAAAGGAATGTGCTCAGCACTCGCCCGGTGATCTTCTGACTGTGGCATTGCGCTGCTGAGTATGCTGTCGAGGTGTGTGTGTGTGTGTGTGTGTGTGTGTGTGTGTGTGTGTGTGTGTGTGTGTGTGTGTGTGTGTGTGTGTGCGTGTGCGTGTGTGCGTGTTAACCCCCTTGCCCTGAATTTAATTTAATGTGCCAGGTTGAACAAAGTGAACTGCATAGCAGCGGAATGTCGGGCGCAGTGCTTATCTACGTCATCGTTTGTTTATGCGCTATTCGTGTTCCCCTGTTTTTATCAGTAGGCTGCTCCACATTCTAGAAATTGCAGACTGTTTTAAAAATCATATTGCCATTGGGCTGCTGTGAGCAGCAGCGCCACTACTAAACCCAGCTTTTCGAGATTGCTTCAGCACCTGTTACCTGCTGCGAAGAACGTTGGAAAGACGTTCGCTGCGCATTTTAGTTTGGAGTGTGAGGAGGAGTGGCCTCCGACACTGCGAAAATGCTGTAGTGGCCGACTCGCTGACCCGAATATAGGTGCCAGTGTTCCAGCGCAGGAATACACGGCTTCGTTCCCAGGCCGACGTGTCCGCCAGCCTTCGTGAAAGCAAACACACCTCAAGCGCGAGTAGCTGCACGGGGCCGGCCGCACTGCCAGCAGCCGGACCACCAATATTGACACTATATACTGCACGGACTGCCGCAAGATTCCTCTACCTGCTTCCTGATAGGACGACCATACAGGGCGGCCAAAAGACAAATCGATATCGAAGGCGCGGTCAGGGTCTTTCGGGGACTTCCTTCACCTTCGTACCGTGGTTTAGGGAGGCGAAAACAAAGCGGGGGAAAATGCATGAGGGAGAAGACCAAACAAACACCGAACGTAGGTGGGAAGAGGGAAGCGAGAAGGACAAAGTGAGAAGACAGAAAGACAAGATGCGCGAAAACGGACCTCAATCAAGAACAGGTCTTTCCTCCCGAACTTTCCCTCAGCCTCACGCCTTTCTCTCGCTCTCTCTTCATATATATATATATATATATATATATATATATACACTACCGTGCTTCGCTTCTCGTGGAATCGCTGCCGATTGCACCTGGCCGGACCCTTCGGGAGCTTAGCGACGTCTGCTTCGCTCGGCCGCGCTATTCTTCATGCCCGGCGACCCGCGCAGCCCGCAACACAATGAGGTTTCCTTCACACTGTCTCTCTCTCTCTGCGCTATGCCTTTCGCTGCGTCTCCTCCGC
Organism: Dermacentor variabilis; assembly: GCF_050947875.1. Classification (NCBI taxonomy): domain Eukaryota; kingdom Metazoa; phylum Arthropoda; class Arachnida; order Ixodida; family Ixodidae; genus Dermacentor; species Dermacentor variabilis. Next base: position 125,081,456 of record NC_134573.1, on the reverse strand, counting down.
GCTGCCCTTAGGCGCGACGTGCTCTCGACCTCGCCTTGCGAGGGCCAAGCATTCTTTTCCCGCGCTGATCTGATTCGCGATTGAATTTGCACCTCGGACGTCGTATTTGCCTTTGAATCTCGGCCCGCCTAATAGAGTCGAAGTGTGAAATTCCTTTCCTTAAAGATCCGAGAAAGATAAACCCGTCACACAGTGGCTCCGTGTGGAATGCAAATAGAAAGCAAGAGAGGAAAGACTGGGAGATCAGCCAAACGAGCGTCCGGTTTTCTACCCTACACTGTGGGTAAGGGAAAAGGAGAATTGTGTGATATGGCCGTATCAAAGAGAAAAAAATGCGCGAGCAACATGAGACAAGAAATTCGCCGTTCTTTTTCTGTTTTCGTCGTCGTCACAGAGTCGCCTCATGCCGTCGTGGTCGTTTTATCGCCGTACCTTTGTCGTAGCGATTGCACAGTGAGCATCCTATTGTCGTCGTGCCTTTGTCGTCACGCCGTTATCCTCATTCCACCTTCTTCATCTCATTGCCGTCATGCCATTGTCATCATAGAATTCTAATTATTTTATCGTCGTCATCTCATTGCAGTCATGCCGCCGACATCATACCATCTACGTCATTCACTTCGTCCCGCCGTCATCGCCATACCGTCGTCGTCATACCATCAGCCTCAATCCAGCATTATCTTGAAGTTATTTGCCACACCGTCACTCCAGCGTCGTTATCACATGGTCGTCACGTCATTATCATCATGCCATTGTCGTCATTGGATCGTCATCATGCCGTCAAGGTCTTTCATCGACGTCCTTTTGTCGTAATGATTTCAGTGTCGTCGTGTAACTGTCCTAATGTCGTCATCGTGATTTCATTGCCAAATGGAAACGCACAGAAACATAATACGATTAAATAGAAAACAATATTCACTTTCAACTGGCGAAAATCTTGTACCAAATGCGCGCAGAGGTAGGGTTTCTTTAAGTGTACGTTTTAAGATGGTCTCAACAGACAAGTGTTTCTCAAGAGCTAAACAACTACAAAAGCGCTACGACCAAGCCGCTGACGTAGGCTACGTGGACACAGCTGAATACCCTAATAAAAACGCCATGGTGGTCGTCGCAGTCGCGGGCTCGCAGTACCGCTTCTCCGCGGCCGCATCAATACTCACCACGCAACTGGAAGAAGAAGAAGAAGAAGAAACGGCCATCGCTTCGGCCTACGGGGCTACCAATGCACCCTGCATCATCAGCTATTCAAAAACGGCCATTCGCAACTACACCAGAGAACTGATAGCGCCCCAAGCGCAGAAGATACTCTCTGGCACTCCTCCCTCTTGGCAACGCCACGTCCAGATCATCTGAGTCCCTGGTCACTCGGGTCTGGCTGAAAACGAAGCCGCCCACGATGCCTCCAGAGCCATCGCACACCGCGCGCATCATCCTTCTTCTGAGTCTTCCGACCCTGACCAGCCCTCTGTTCTGCATCGCAGTCACGCGCGGGACCGAGTGGTCACGTTCAGAGAAATCCTCCTCCACTACCGCCGAGAGCGGTTACGCTACCCCCCAGAACACAAAACACTGAATAAATCTCAATCCACCACTTGGCGACTACTTCAGACGAGAACTTTCCCAAACCCCGTGCTATACAATCGCATTTACCCCGATGCATACTCCCCACTCTGCAAAGCGTGCGAGGGCCGCGCTGACCTCGATCACATTATCTGGCAATGCCCCAAAGCCTCACCCACCAACACCTAACGTACTAAAACTACACGCATCATAACTACGGCCGAGCAATGGGAGACTTTGCTGCTCAGCTTGGACCCAGAGGGGCAGCTCTGGACAGTCTGTATGGCCGAAGACGCCGCCACAAATCAAGGACTGGCCGCCGTCTGAGGAAGTGGGGGATTGCGGGTTAGTCCCCCGACCCCCACTACCCCTGGACCCGATCAAGGACATAATAAAGTTTTATCTCTCTCTCTCTCTCTCTCTCTCTCTCTCTCTCTCTCTCTCTCTCTCTCTCTCTCTCTCGATAGTTCAAAAATTCAAGCTCGATAGTTTTTGGCTTATGGCAAACGAAACAGTCAGACCCCAAGGCACAAAACATTCTTTTTCTGTCAGATATGTCTTTACGTGCAATGTATTCCACTGTCGGTTATGCATTGGTTTTTTGTTCCTGAGATTCAAAATGAGGCTAGACAGGAATTTATCTACCAACATAACTGTCTACCTACCGCAAAGTGCCTGAAATGAACCAAAGAATGCCTCTCATTAGAGCGCTCGTGTAAACTTAAGCGCACGTTAAAGCATTCCAGGCAGTCGAAATCATTCCGCCCCCCCCCCCCCACCTCCCCAACATCGTATCTCATTACCCGCTGTACGTTTTCGGACGCTAAAGTATAAACACTATTTCATTTTTCACGAATATGATATTTTGAACGATGGAATAGAAAGTCTAGGGTCTAGAAGAGCGTATCTCTCTTAACGAGTCACTCTCGCTCCGCTTCGCGGGCGTGAATTGAAGCAGAATAGAAACTACAAATTACTAGTTGCGTCATTTATGCAGTCCCTGTGCACCAATGCTGAGACTTGAGCGTTAAAAGGACAACTCGAATAGCTTGGTTACCACCCTGCGGCATTCCCGACTGTCAGTACCCCGATTTCTAGGTGCATTCCAGACAAGTTCGAAGTGGCCCCCATTCCCCGAAACGTCCATCCCGTCCACAACGAGGGCAGACACAAGGCCAGAGCAGCAGCCATCCTCAAACAGATCGAGCGACAAGACATCAGAGCAAGCTTCGTCGACGCCATGGAGTACAGCGATGGGGAGACCCTTGCCGTAGTCGTGGTCCACTCCAGCGGCAAAATTTTCAATCGCGCCTTCCAAAACAGCGAATGCAAAACGGCAGTTAGGGCTTTTCAGAGGGGTTGCTTCGCCGAGCAAGCTGCTCGTCTTCTTAGCCTCTCGAGTCCGTATGCTCTCACGCATCATTCGATTCGCTGGTTTCCCGCTCACGAAGGGCTGGTCGAGGGTGCTCCCCCGAACCTCACTGAGTCTGCTCACGAGGCTGCGCCCGAGCTCACCGACTGCGCTTCCTCTGTGGGGAGCGCCGACTCCCCTCCCCTCTACGGCCACAAGGACGCTCTCGCTACTAACAACGAGGTTATGAAATTTTTCTGCATGTCTAGAAGGATCTTTCCACCCCCTCACCCCAAGTTGAATAGGGCGCGAGCCGCTTCTCTTAGATTATTACAGACCGGCACATTTCCGTGTCTGGCTGTCTACACGAAGTTTACCCCGACGTATATCGCGACGACGCCTGCCCGTCCTGCGGGCAGACCTCCACTCTATAGCACACATGCTCTGGGAGTGCGTGTCGAGATAGCCCAAGTTCAGCAAGGAGGTGTGGCACTTGCTTCTGCGTAGTCCCGCTCTAGGAAAACAAATCCTGGCTGTCCGGCGTGCCCGCGTCCGTGCCGGTGGGCTAGACCTGCCGGTCCCGACGTGGGACAAGCCGGGCGCACGACGAGTTCGCGTCCTCGCAGGACCTCCAAAACTTTTTTCACTCACTCACTCACTCACTCACTCACTCACTCACTCACTCACTCACTCACTCACTCACTCACTCACTCACTCACTCACTCACTCACTCACTCACTCACTCACTCACTCACTCACTCACGCGTCCGATAGTAGATTGTCTCTGCAAATTCTAAAGCAAGTTCAAATGAACAAAAAAATGGCAAGAACGAAACCTGGCCGAACACTCAAACGATCCCCTTCGTGTGACGTCAATTGTGGCACGCCAGCGCGAAATATACGGAAGAAATGTCGGTTCCCTCAGTGCGGAAAACAAAAGCGGTGAAAAGCAGACGCATATGTTATTCGTGACCACGCCAGACCATTGACGCAGTGTCTTCAGGCGCACCAGCAGCTCTTCTGGAGCTGTCAAACAGTGATAGGTGCGCTTCCAAGGATTCAAAAGCCATGAATCGCCATTTAAATTTGACCCGCCACCACGAATGACACAGCCTAGTGCACGCAGCGCATCACACTACAGCATGAAGACCAATGTGGTCCCTATAGCCACTCATTTGATACGTGCTGCTTGCTATTTTCACCTGCTGTCATATTTTTATCAAAATCTGCTTTCAGAGCAGTGTGAAGACCTAGTAGAAACAAAGGAAGGCGCTCCCTGGAAGTCCATGGAATCATGTAGTCATGGGCACGTAGTGCTGCTTTCAGTTGATGGTGGAAGCGTTCTACCATGCCTGCCATTGGAACTTGGGTGATAAGCTGCCGTTCGTATGTGCGTTACACCCATAACACGGGAGAGAGCTTGAAAGAGGGACGAGTCTAATTATCTTCCTCTCTCTGTCGTTAGGGTGTGTGGCACGCCGCAAAGAGAAATCCAGGTATTTAAGACGGCCCGAGCTACAGACTCTGCAGTAATGTGAGAGAGCGGCATTTCTTCAGGCCAGCGTGTGAAGCGGTCGATACAAGAGAGTATGTATCGTTGTTTCGAGGACGGTGGTAGCGGACCAACGATATCGCTGTGAACACGGTCGAAACGAACGTCTGGTGGTGGAAAATGACCAGGCGCGCTCATAGTGTGTCGACTGACTGTGGCGCGCTGGCACTGTATGCATGCCCGAGCCCAGCAGCGGAACGTCAGCGCTCATACGCGGCCACAGAGGTTTTACTTCTTTCCGGGAAAGTGTTTTGCATACCCACTAGAAGATGTATCGCCACTTTCCGCACCAGTGTGTCGATTCATAGGGCGTACAATTTCCCTCCGAAAGAACGCCGCTGACAACCCAATACACCGACCGAAGCATCTATATACATCGGCAGGTACAGCGACCGCTCGTCGTTCGCTTGAAATATTACATCAGCAGCGTCTAGGTTACATCAAATAATGTCAGAAAATAGCAGACACACAGATTTTGAGTAAGTAAGGATCCTCTGGGTCGCGCTGCGTATAAGCGACCGGATCGAAAACAGCTAGCGAGAGAGGGAGACCTATAGTACGCACGCGCTAGCAGTTATACTGCCTACTTATTCTTCGCACTTCAGGCACACTATTTATGTGTTCCATAAAGTATACATAGATTAAGACATTGCGCGTACTATCACTCAATTATAGAACGCGTAGTTTTCTTGTGACAAAGCCGATGCCAGTGCTGACATCGCTGGCAGCTGAACGAGGCGGTTATTTACGCTGGTGTGTTGAGTGGGTCGCTGCTTGTTGCCCGTGTGGAATAAAAAAAAAGGATAATAGTTCGTCCCAAAAGGTAAATAAAGAGTCAGCATAATAATACGTACAAATACACCCACGTACGTAGTCATGTTTAATTTAGGGAAGTGCCGGCGAATGCGGTTGGCAACCTCCGAGAACATCAACGTACCTATCTTGATAGTGCGCCGTGTTCTCTTGTCGCCTTCTGTGTATGCACTGTACGAAGGGAGGAATGGTTAATTTCACATCCGTGCGGCCGAAACTAAACCATAAAGGCACTCTTAGTCATCCTATATGACATTATATATAGTCTTGCGGTAGTTATAACAAGATGGTAGAGCGACCATCTTGTTATGACGTCGATGCAGATTCAAATCCTGGACCAGCACATGTTTTTATTTAGCTGCGAAGCTTTTTCTGAGCAAACCGTAAGTATTGCGGTGAGTGAGCGAGTTCGTGCGTGCGTGCGTGCACGCGTTCATTTAGCTGTGATTCAGCATTTAGCATTTTAGGCTTTTCATGATGTCTGTAATTTGCAGTTTAATGTATTAGCAATTCTAGACGCACATTTGTTTTCTGTGTGCGTTTCTTTCTTTGGCTGGTTTTTTCTTAACTCTAATGTATTAGCATCGTAAAAGATGCAAATACAACGTTTTCTAACGTTATAATGTTCTCAGTAGAGCGCCATTTAGTCACTACTAATGGCTCCACTGCCCAGTTACGCTCACAAGCAGTGCCGCGTAAGAGGAAGCTTTAGCTCGAGTGGTCCTATTTAAATACATGTAAAAAGAGAATTCGTTTTTCTCGGCAACTACTGTACCAAATTTGACGAGTTTTTTTTTGCATTTAAAAGAAAAACTTAAAAACTAGTGACGGTTGGTTTCGAATTCTTGAATTCGGTCGTCACTTTTTATTGGAAATTGGGGAAAATCGGAAATTTTCAAAAAGAGAAACAAAAGTATCACATTTACAACTCTAACTCACAAACGAAAAAGGATAATGCAATTCTGTGAATGGCATCTAATAGTACATCTAAAGCGGACAAAATTGATATGTTGCACATGAATATAAAAAGATTTTATAATATGGAAATACAGCTTTTGAAGAACCCTTGTAACCAACGTAACAAATTCACTTAATATGTAAAATGACAAATCAGGTCTGTCCGCTTTGAATGATCTAACGGATGACGTTTACAGAACTGCGATATCTGTTCTTGATGCAGAGCTATGAATTTGTAAACTTTCTACTTCTATGTTTTTCAAACGGTCGAATATTTGAAAATTTTTTAAACAAAATTCAGGCCCTAAATCGAAATTCCGCTTCCAACTGTCACTAGAATTTAACTTTATCTCTCAAATGCAACAAATTTCATTAAAATCGGTTCTGGGGTTATCTCATAAAAACGTTTTTGCGTTCTACATATATTTGAGTAGGCCGCGTCGGAGTTGGGCCCGAGCTAAAGCTTCCTCTTAAGCCGGCTGGTTGTTAAAATGTATTGTATACAGAGAATAAACATGTTGTTTTGCATTTCGATTGCAATAAACATTATTATTATTATTATTATTATTATTATTATTATTATTATTATTATTATTATTATTATTATTATTATTATTATCATCATCATCATCATCATCATCATCATCATCATCATCATCATCACCAGCTGCAGCAGCATCAACAACAAGTGCACGACGTAAATGTGTGCACTGAAGACAAAAAGAAAAGCTTAAAAACACAATACTGTAATCCAAAAAGGATACATAGAGAGTTGTCCATTCATTGTACTAAATGTGGGTAACGCTTAACTTGGGCAAACACCACGACGAACGCGCTCACAATAAATGCAAGGCTTTCGCCATCTATTTTAGAGAATCGTTGTGTGGTCCTCACCACCCGTTGTCTTCAGAGAAACTTACTACCGTTCTTGTTGGATCACCTAGCCGAATATTTTGTTTTCGTCTCCCCATTAGGCCTCTTTAGGATGTTGTTATTATATTGACACGCGTACATTATCGTTTCCTGGTGGCCATTTTTCACCTGGCTTTACAACTATTACGAGGTTATCGTTCGGCATAAGACTCGCCTACACTGTAAAATAATTTACACTCTTACAACTGAAAAAGGGTGGAAATTTGTCTATAACTCACATCCTTCGGGTGTCCGTTATATAAATAACAACCTAAGGGTGTGAGTTATAGACACATGTACACACTTCTTCAGGTTTAGGTGTGTAAATTATTTTATAGTTTGCGTGTATATGAACTTTTCCGAATGTTTCCGCCCCTGGATCGGGATGGCATTCAAGAAAGTTCATTCTTTCATCATTTGAATTGCTGAGGCACCTATGTGCGACTCAAGCGAGACTGAAGAAACTCCGGAACGCGTCGTGTGACTCAGATCCAGTTTTGACGTCCAGTACCTCTGGGCAGCATTAAACCGGGTAAACTCCATTTCGTTTTCAGAAGCCAAGATCCTCGGACCGACCGTAGCCATGTGCGTCACTGGCTCAGAAAGCAACGAGGGTGTTGCTACAGCACCTGAAGAGGTCAGGTCTCTGCTACAGTTTGGATACTTGGTGTGCACTTTGAAGTGCAAGCGCGACTATACTTTTTCTTAGAAGTTCATTGCAGCGCTGTGGAAGCTACTGGACATTTCAGTTGACGAGAAGGCCAAACGCTCCTCAAAAATTTGGAGGACACTTAAGCTTCGCCTTTAAGAGTGGACTGCCGATAGCATCCAAAAATCCCTGACTGCTTCTCAAGCTTCGTGGCAACTGCAGTTTATGTATCCTTAATCTTTACCGAGAAGCGCTGGCGGCGAACGATATGCACGAAGGCGAGCTTTCTGGTAGAAACGCGGCCTCTTGTGTGGGCCAATCCCGGAGGTTGTGCACAGCCGCGCCAACAAATTACATCATTTCCAGATTTTTGTTACTGGTTCGCACTTTTAATATTTCAGTCCGAAAAGATTTAACATGAAAGACATACGCTGTGGGTGTTTTGTTTCATGACATCTGTCTGCGGGCTGTCATTCTCAAAATTTTGAGGAACAACTTTGTCAAGAATGAAAGGTATGAGCCACTTCAGGGATAGAATGATGTGGCAATATAACCTACATATACCGCATGTCATATAGCAATTGAGGCGTGGCATATGCATATACCTAAATATATACCGAAATTTTCGCTCACGGACAACTCCAACGACGCCGACACCGGATTTTCTGCAACACGGTGCCCTTAACGCTTTCGCGTTAAAATGTGCTCATGCACGCCGCCGCGTCTGCTCAACGCCTGCTCTAGCTGCGATCCTCCACGGTTGGTGTATTTACGCAAAAAAAGTTTTGACATTGTAACTGTAAAATTCGTTTACTCAAATGCCGCAATGGGGTTCCGCTTTATCTAGACGCATCTCTGCAGTTCCTTGCAGCTTCCTTAGCCAGTAGAAATGGGGAACGCCCGCAAAAACGTTCACCCGCACCGTGCCGCTTGCTCGGCGTCTATTTCGCGTTTTCTCGCCACCATAATCTCGTACCAAACTAAAGCGGAGTTGTAAATTAATGATGCACTGAACAATTAGGCCTTTATAGTGCTCTGCATCGTCAAAGCATCACCATCGTTAATGGTGTGGTGTCATCTGCTAACTAGAAATGAAACCACTTTTACGGCTCGGCATCGCCGCTGTAGTCCTAGCAGTGCCAAATAAAACATATTATCTCAATAATAACAACAAGACATGCCTGATGCTTTGACCTCAGCATACAGTTACACTAAGCGATGACTACTTTTACCATTTATTTCTTGCTGACAGGTCAAAGCTGCAATAGAAAGCATAAATTCCGATTGAAGTGGGCAGCCTGATCCAGCATGTCGGAACACACTGTTTTTCGTTCTGCTTTAGTTTCGTTCCGCTGAAAAAAGTTACATTCCAGTTCTGCTCCGGAACAAAAAATTATCCGTAATGGTTCACAATGGGTTTGGTCCACATGCAAAAAGCTTCGAAGCAAAGTTTTGATAAAACATAGTATTTATGTTGCTCAGTAAGTGCACTATGAGTTCTGAGATCATGCTCGGTGCCTTGTGCCAAGGCACTGAGCATGATCTCAGAGGCAGCACGTCATGGAGTGTGCTCACCGAAATGCGAGACCGCTGTTTCGAGAAAACGAACTTAAACGAACACAAACGAACGATAAAACTTCGGTAACGAAGCGCTGCAGCCGTAGAAAACGAAACGATAAGCTTTTCAGGACGATAAGCTTTTCAGCCCGCGAATACATGCGAAATTGCCACATGACCGGTCGCTCAAGGCACTTTGCATATATTCGAGGACTTCTTTCGCGCTCGGAAAAACACTTTTAAGTAGCAGGTATTGAACAACAGAAAGCTGCATCGGTAGTTTTTTTATGTTGCTCTACAATTTTCTCATTGGCACTTTTCATCTGATTACATTATTTGAGAAGGTGGTTAATTAGTTAAGACCAATTGTGTAATTAGGCGGGTGGCAAGAAATAATGTGAGTATCTCTAAGGGATGGCAAACATTAACTTGGTTCTGTCAAGCTACGTAGCATTTGTACATTTTTAAATCTTGGTGCACGATAGTTGGGACACCCTATATATATATATATATATATATATATATATATATATATATATATATATACGTGTCTTCAGTAAGCTTGTGAACAACACTTTGCAATGTGGTCAACACGGTTTAAGTCATGGATTCTAGACCTCGGAGAGGTGCGACGTAACGGTCACACGTTTCTCTCACAATTAATGCTAAATCCCTGAATCTCTTCAGTGATTTCCTGTTTCTGCCCACCTATTTCTCGCAGTTATTGCCCCATTTTCTCTAGTGACGGAACGCCAAATTCAAGATAGACATTGGGGAGGGTGTCAAAAGCGCAGTGCTTGAAAATTCCTGGTTACATACTCGCATGCAGGCCTCCGAATAGCGTTGTTTCCTCATTTCACACATCCATTCTAGGATCGCCTGCAAGTGCACTCGGATGCGTGATCCCGCAAACGTTATTAATCTAACAGTTAAGGGCAGTTCCCCAAACAAACATTGATGAAGCTTTATAAATTATACTTGAGTTTTTACGAAATCAAAATAAACTGTATTGAGTTATAGTTCTCATTCAGTGCAGTCAATAGGATGTAAAAATACATAGTGTTGGATCGACTGAATAAACTTCGAAATGACCGTCTAGTTGTATTCGAATAGAGCTGGTATTTACAACATTCAACCTTCAAAAAAGCTATATTTTACTATAGAAAGCTTTTTTATAATACAGATTGTTCATAGATTCCTTCCTCTAAAGATATTTCTTTTTTCCTGTTTCCAAGGAAATAGTTTTTTTTTATTTCAACAGAATTATTCCTTATTAGAGAAGTGGCACTTTTGTCATGAATACTATGAGCGAAGTTAAGTTTCATTGTTCCTTTATTATTCTCAACTACCATTAGTGTGCCGCTGCTTCACCCACATAAGTCTAGGCACAACAAATATTTTTTGTGAAACCACAAGAGACGTAAAGGATGGGCACGGTGGGACAAAGTGTGAGAGAGAGAGGAAAAACAAAAGGGTAATGTCAGAGGGGTTAACCATATTAAGTGTTCGGTTGGCTATTCTGCACAGTGGGACGAGGTAGTCAAGGGCTGAAAGGATGAGAAAACAAGGGAAGGTATATCGCACACTATATAGTTTTTCAGAGTTCCGTTTCTTTCAAAATACGCACTAGCGCTTTGAAAGCAGTTCGGGCCGACGTCGGCAGGAACCAGGGCCCATAAATTCTGGCATCCGTAAAGGGATGGTTGTCAGTCTTGTCAAGCGTGGTGCTGAGAACTTTGTGCATTCAAACGACGACAATCATACAGACGCTGCGCTATCATCTCTTCGTACCCCTTCCCATGAGGTAGGAGTACGCATTAGTAAAGCCTACTCCATGCTTTAGACGATAAATGAGAGTCACCTCCCGTCGTGGTAAGCCATGTGGAAGGCGGAGTTTCAGATGAGGATCCATGGAAAAAAGGAGCTGGTTCTTATAGCCTGCCGAGTTCCATTTGGCCAACGTAAGCTCGTGAGCAAGCGCACGGAGCTTTCCTGCTGCGTCTGTTCTTCACATCGGGATATCGACGCAATCGCCACTGTCATGCGAAGATCGAGCGGCTGCGTCTGCTTGCTTGTTTCCAAGGATACCACATCGACTTGGCAACCATCGAAACACATACGATGTCAATTCCTTTCTCAACTACCCGATGGTAAATTTCTCGTGCGTCCGCGACAAGCCGTTCGTGGGGTCCACGGCGTAATGTAGAGAACAAACTCTGGAGGGCAACTTTGGAACCGCAGTAAATGTACCATGTCTTGTGCGTTTCCTGATTGATCAATTTATTTGCTGTGTGCAGAGCTGCAAGTTCGACAGCCGTTGTTGATGCAAAGCACAATCTCCTGCATTTTATCAATGTAGATTTTGCTGGGACAAATGCTGCAGCTGTTGAACTAGAGTACACGACCGACCCCTCGGTGTAAACACGCAAGCGGTCACTGTGATCCTCATGTAGTCTGCTTCAATGCTGCTGACGGTATTTACGCCTTCTTGATGCTTGGAATAGTAAGGGTTACCCTAGGTGAATGCAGAGACCAGAGTGGCAACGAAGGCCATGCTGCTGGGGCATAATTCGGTGGTAGCGATGCTCCATGAGTAATCAGGAGACGGCTAAAATTCGTATGTCGCCTAGTTGTCGGCAAGCAAGTAAGGCGTTGAAAGGGAACCCTTGAGACATGTCGAACGCGCACTCCTGGAGAGTCGACTGAAATGTACGTTGCTGTAAGGTGGTCACGTGCTATGGTGATTGCGGCTGCTGTGGATGCCCACTCGCGGAGACGAAGGCACGTCCGTAGAACTTCAGCGTGTATACTCTGAAGTGTGCGAAGGTTTGTTTTACTGGTGCTGCCCAGCACGGGCAGGCTGTATGTTCGGAAGCCCTCAAATAATGCATAATATAGCTGTAGCGACGACCACACAGATGCGTCCCAAGACTTTCCACCGACAAATTTGAACACATGGGCCATAGCAGTCAACCTCTTTTTCATATATGAAATATGTGCGTCCAAGACAAACCATGGTCGCTGATGACTCCAAGGAAACGGTGCTTTGTTACATAAACAATTACTTCATGTGTCCCTTCGTGTGTATAACATATGGAGTCATTATGTTGCGTGTAAATGCGACTAATCGGCACATTCTGAAGACAGTTGTTGAGCTTTCTTGTGCAATTAAGAAGACGTTTCCCTGACCGCATTGCGCAGTTTCGTTCGTATATACGGACGTGTCACGCCGGACACCCGTATACACATATATAGATGGATATCTGGACCATCCTTGACAATGATCCAACAAAGCCTAACAGTGCTGCGTTGAAGATCGTTGGGCTTAACGCTCCTTTGCGCCACACCTTTGCTTGTTAGATGGTGTGATGTCATTCCATCCTAGGTAAGCATGAAAAAGTTCTATCCTCGCAATAGCTATGAATCCAGCGCAATGCATAGCCACCATAGCACACATCAAAGCATCGAGGATTGCTTGGTCTGCTACATTATCATATGCGCCTTTTACATCAAGAAACATCGCCACCGTTAATTGTTTCACGCTCTTTCGATGTTGAACAGATGGTACTAAATCAAGCACCTTATAGCTAGATGACCAACACTGCGTGCGGATATACCTCATTATGCTCTAAATACCATTCAAGGCGCCCCCCCCCCCAACACCGTCCTTTCCATTACTTTCCCAACGCAATTGGCAAGAGCGATGGGATGGTACGATGCACAATTTAATGAAAATTTACCACTATTAAGCAAAGGTAGTAGGCAGCTGACCTTCCACGAACGAGGAATCAATCCATCGCGGCAGCATTCGTTGCATCTCCACAAGGTATGCAAGTGCCTTGTATGGGACTCCATCGAGCCCAGGCGATGATGACTTCGTACAACTCCACAGCGCAGCTTCTAGCTCCTCTGTAGAAAACTTGACGACTATGCGAAGGTCATGGTAAGCCGGAACATTACGTGATGTTGATACAGGCATCGACTGCAAGAGACTTAGAAGGATAGCACTCGTCCGAAGACCATTGTAAGCCACGCAGAGCTCTCCCTATTTTTGCGGCGCCACGAAACTCGAGGGACAAACCGACTTTGTAAGCAGGAACAGCAACAATTACGGGCTGCTTCAGTAGCGCGCGCCGTCACTGCTTCTTCTCCTTGCTTTCCATGTGTTTTTACACGTGACGATATGTCTGCATACTGTCGTCGTCCTTGTCGCACTACAGATGCGGCAATATATGAGACAGAGGCTTATGAGGATCCAAGGACTCGCTAAAGGATTTCCACTTTTGAGATTGTAACATGTCGATGAGGCACTGGAATTTATTTTTCATCCTCCTCGCCTCACTCAGATTCTTTAGCTCTTCTTTCAGCTCGTCAGCAAATCGCTTGAAGCCTTTCTAATTCACCTTCGTATTGTGTATACCTTAGAGAGTGCGCAAAAGTGAACATAGTCTCTTGCAGTGCATCTTTAATCTGATTCTCCAGTTATTACAGGTGCCCTTCTAGGGAGATAAAGTGATTGCACATACATGTCTATGTGTAGTGACCTTCAAAAACTCCGTAGAAACGACGCGTCAACGGTAACATTTCCAGCTTATGATTACGATGCATGATCGGTCATCGTAATTTGATATGTTTGCGTCGTCATTTTAAGAAATATTAGGGAATATTTTAATGCGAACCATTCCTCTCCTTATCAAGCTGTTAATGCGACTAAACACGCTCAAAAATGCTGTATGCCATAGTAAATAGCTGTTGCGCAAAAACTGAAAGACGAAGGACCACGGATATGACGAACACAAGCGAAGATTGTGCTTGTGTTCGTGAAATCCCTAGTCTTTCGGTTTGTGCGCAACAACTACTTATTATGGATTGCTACCTATTCGCCCAAACTAGTACCCTTCTTAGCTATATGCTAGTTTTCCCAATTTTCTAGAAAAAAATTATTCACGAAGCGTATGTTTCAGGGATTCGTGGTTATCTCAGAGATTAATATACAGGCAAATTTTGAGAGAGAGAGAGAGAGAGAGAGAGAGAGAGAGAGAGAGAGAGAATGACGACGAAAGACAGGGAGGTGAACCAGATTTGAGTCTCCACTTTGCTACCCTACACTGGGGATGGGGGATAGGGGTTAGAAAGATGACAGAGAGGAAAAACGCAAAAAAAGGAAAAAAACAACAACACGCACACATGGAGACACACACACAAAAGGCGTTCCAGTTAAAGTCGTGCATGCGCAATAGCGCATGCACGGCCTTCTTCTGTGACAGTAGGTCCTTTCGATGATGTAGAATTCTTTTTTCGGATAGCGGTTGGTCGTCCAGTTGGTTAAGTTCGTGGCGAAGGCATGCCCTCTGTGGACTGTACTGCGGGCAGGCGCACAAAATATGGCCAATAGATTCTTCATGGCCTCAGTGGTCACAGGTTGGGGTGTCGGCCATCCCTATGCGGAACGCATAGGCTTTGGTAAAGGCGACGCTCAACCAAAGTCGATATAAAAGGGCGGCGTCTCTACGGCGAAGCTGTGATGGCGCTCGAAGACTTAGTGTGGGATCAAGTGAGTACAGTCGCGTATTTCTTAAATGTGGCTCATTCCACTGCGACGCGGCGCACTGCCGAGCAAGTAGGCGGAGCTTCCGTGATGCGTCAGTCCTAGAAAGAGGAATTGGGACGTGGCGCTCCTCAGTATGGGCTGAGCGGCAGCGTGATCCGCCCGTTCATTGCCGATAATCCCGCAGTGACTTGGAAGCCACTGGAAGGTTATTTCATGGCCTGCATCACTTATATGGTGTAACGTCTCTGTAATATGGAATATTAGTTATTCGTGCGGTGCGCGTCGTAAAGGTGACACTAGAGACTACAGTGCCGCCTTCGAATCGCAGACTATTGTCCACTTGTGTGGTGGTTCATCAACAATGTGATGAAGGGCAGTAAAAAGCGCTACGAGCTCTGCTGCCGTCGATGTTGTCGCGTGGGTCGTCTTAAATTTGATTGCTGTAGATTTCTCTGGTATGACGAGTGCCGCCGCGGAGCTGCTTGGAAGGACAGATCCATCAGTGTAAATATGCGTGGAGTCGCGGTAGTTCTCGTACAAATGTGGTAGCGTGAGCTGTCTAAGGGCTGGTGATGATAGATCAGCTTTTTTCGAGATACCAGGTATTGCAAGATTGATTTTTGGCTGAGCGAGGCACCATGGAGGGATCGAAGGTCTCGCAGCCGGAGTGAAACAAGCCGGCAATGATTCATCATATGCGGTTATCGTTTGGCTGAAAAATGTGTTTGGTCTGTCCGCTGGTAGCGAGGCTAAATAGTGACGAGGAGTCCTGGCTAGATGCCTTATATGGGTCCTGAGTACTTCATTTTCAATGTGGGTCTTGGCAAGGTGGTCTCTAGCGATTGCTATCGTAGCCACTGTTGAAGCACTCTGAGGCAGGCCTAGACAGATCCGGAGCACTTGACCCTGAAGACTTTGTATTATGCGTAGATTCGTTTTAGCTGAGTTGTTTATTGCTGGCAAGCTGTATCGCAGAAATCCTAGAAAAAGCACCCTGTACAGTTGCAAGATGGCACTTGGCGACATTCCCCAAGTCTTGCCAGCGAAAAACTTGAACACGTGGCAGATGCCTGCCAACCGTTTTTTTTTTTTTTTTTCACGTATCATATGTGTGGGCTCCATGACAAGTCCCTGTCGATTATGACACCTAGAAACTTGTACGATCGGACCCTTCGTATTATTTTGCCATTTATCATTCCACCGTAGTTTGCCATGGGTTTGCGCGTAAATGGGACTAGTGCGCATTTCTCGGAGGAAATTTCCAGGCCTCGATTACGGAGGTAGATAGCAGTTTGTGTGGCGGCTCTTTGAATTCTCGCTCGCAAGTGCAGGCGTGTTACTGCAGACGTCCATATGCAGATGTCATCCGTGTACAATGATAGCCTGACAGTGGTTGACACGTGCTCAAGGAGAGCAATTAGTGTTAGATTAAACAAAACAGGGCTAAGTACACCGCCCTAGGGTACGCCGCGGTAGCTATAATGTAGACAAGTATGGCCTTCCTCGGAGCTTACAAAAAAGATCGCATGGATAGATAGCTCCGTATCCATTGAAATATCCGACCACCCACTCCTACCTCTGCGAGAGCAGAGAGGATGGCTTCATGCGTAACGTTGTCATACGGCCCTTTAACGTCGAGGAATAAAGAAGCGCAGAGACGCTTACGGCATTTCTCATGTTGAATGTAGGTGACCAGGTTGACGACGTTATCGATCGATGATCGACCGCGTCGGAAGCCCGCCATGGCCTCTGGGTAGGTGTTGTGGTACTCCAAGTACCACTCCTGGCGTCCTAGGACCATCCTCTCCATTACTTTGCCCACACAGCTCGCCAAAGCGATCGGGCGATATGGTGAGAGTTCCAACGGAGACTTGCCAGGCTTCAGCAGTGGAACAAGGCGACTTGTCTTCCAGGTTGTTGGTAGCGTGTCATCTCTCCAAGATTCATTGTACACTTCAAGAAGCACTCCTCTCGCTCGCTCCCCCAGGTGACACAGAGCTCGGTAGGAAATTTAGGAAACTTCTGGCAGGAAACTTCTGGCAGATGGTGTGTGCATGTTGCTTAGCAACACGCGAATGGCATTCATTAAAGGCCTAATAAATTCTATAACTTGCTCATCTGTTTTCCGCGACTCCTCGGATACAGCACCTTGTTGTACTGGGGCCGGCTTCTTCTGCGGCTCTTCTGGCGGTCGTGTACGCGGAAGCGGCGGCCATTCCTTTGTGGTGATAGATCTGGTAGTTTTCTGCCTTCCAACTTCGGCGTTCGGAGTGCTGGAAACGTCCACTGATGATGCTGCTTGACGAGTTGACTTTTCGTGAAAGCTTGATGTTATCCGTCGTGAAAACCTTCGACGGTGACGTCGTCTTCGCCGTACTTTCACAGCAGCCTCTTTTTCGGTAGAGTTGTCTCTCACCATTTGTTTGAGAATGGTGATCACTTTCTTAATCTGGGGACAGTCTTTGGAAGAGGCGCAGTGATCACCCTGACAGTTAGGACACTTCAATGTGGTTGCACTGCAGTTGTCTTCTGAGTGTGGTTCGGCACATCGAGGGCACATGGCTGAATTTCGGCAAACACCCTTCACATGTCCGATCTTCTGACAGTTGAAGCATTGCATTGGTCTTGGAATAAATGGTCGTACCTGGTGGCGAAAGTCGCCTTTGAACGTTATCCTCACACAACGTGTGTTGCCGAGGCGACCAACATGCACAATGACGTTGTGTTCACTTGCTGGTTTTATGAGAATTGGGAGGTCTGCGTTTGGTATTTCATTGTCACTGTCATAGATGACTCCTGTTACTGTGGCACCATTCGTTGGCACGATGGATCGGACCTTGATGTTTCCCAGCTGCGTTACATGTTGTAGTATGGTCAGCGCGCTCGGGTTCATCACATCGATTGCCAGGATGTTTAGCCTAGTGTTTATCCTGACATCCTTGATCTCGTTTGGCATGGTGTTTTCTAGATACACGGAGAGTGGCTTGCCTTTTGAGGACGCGCAGGTTGTCGGTAGTGTTCTGTGGCACAAACAGGATGGAGTGAGGCCATCGTTGAGGCGCTGTTTTCAATGTGTTCGAGCTGGACGCCGAAGATGAGTTGATAATTCTTCGTTTGGCCTTGCGGTACTGGACAAGTCGAAAGCTGTCTTCCTTGGGCTCGTCACCTGATGCGGAGTACAGGTCTGTGTCCTCGCTGCCACTCGACGCATTTCCTCGCTTCCTCGAACCGATGTCCGCGGGTGAACGGGAACCGGTAGGATCCTCGGGGTGTTGTACATCCATCACCGCGATGGAGGGGGCGGTAGACCCTACAGGTACAGCGAGAAGTCCAGAAAAGCACAGACACGGGCGAGATGTGTTGCGCAAGAGAAGCACTTCGTCTTCCTTGTGTGAATATACTACGGGCTTAAATAAAAAATTTTAAGCTCTCGTTTTTTGCCCATTTAGAGGCGCTATGCGAAATGCTTAAAAAGTTACACCCCTTTCCTGGGAGTATCAAAAACAGCAGACATTTCATATTTGCAGAAAATGGAAACTACTCTGTGTGTGTGATATCACCGAAAGTTCGAAGCGTGGACCTTAATTATGTGCTTGCAAAATAATTGCTGATTGTTTGTCCTCGTCCATTTTTTTTTGTTATACGAAGCATATAGGTTATTTTACCTGGGCTTCTAAGTGAGCTATAAGAGGCACATTGTTTATATTTCGTCGAAAATTATGCCATAACTCACATCAGGATAACTGTCGACAGTAACGCGAATAGAAATCGAGCAATGTAGCGACAGGCGATATTACTGAAGTACCGTTTATTTACCGCGTTGTGGTAATTCTGAAACTTTCGTAGATTCGCCTGTATGCCACATAGTCTGATATCGCCGTTTCTGCTATGGCATTCGCTTGCCAAGGTCGCCCATGACCCTGAAGCCATGACCACGACTGTGTGACGATACGCAGTAACGATGGAGTGGAGAAGGAATGTCGTCGATGGAACGACAAAAGCGTGTAACGACGACAGCATGCATGATGATACTCACATGTCAATTCTAAAATTATGACGATGGTATAGCGATGACAACGTGGCGACGGCGACATGGGGACAATAAGATGACGGCGATGGTGTGACGACGGCGGCATGACAACAATCGCACGACCAAGACGGCATGGTGACGACGGTGTGACAGCGAATGCATAATAGTGTCTGTGTGAAGACGACGCGATGACGATAGCATTATTACGATAGAACGACGAACAAGGAATGGCGCCGATGGATTGAAGAACGTGGTACGACGACAATGGGACGATGATACTGGAGTGATGACTATGGTGAAACGAAAGCGCGACGACGATGGTAGCGCGACGACGGTATGACGACGAATGCATGACGATGACTGTATGACGACGACGACGGCGAGACAACAACATGAGGACAATGGGATAAGGATGAATGTATGATGACAATGGCGTGACGATGACTATATCACGAAACTGTATGATAACGATGGCTTGACGACGACGGCACGTCACAGTTGGACGATGGAGCTGGAGTGACGATGATGGCCCGGCTACGACGGCATGACGGCGGACTTACAATCAACGCATGATAGTGATTGACGATGACGGCGTGACAAGGGCGCCATAATCATGATAGAATGACGACAGTATCATTGCAATACAATGACGAAGAAAGATTGACGTTGATTGACCGACGAAGGCGGTATCACAGCGATGGCATGACAATGATGGGATGACTTTACTGACGTGATGACAAAGATAAAACGACAGCATGACGACGACGACATGACGAGTGTCAGATGACAAAGCCGGAATGACAGCGATGCGACGGCACAGACAGACAGACAGACAGACAGACAGACAGACAGACAGACAGACAGACAGACAGACAGACAGACAGACAGACAGACAGACAGACAGACAGACAGACAGATAGATAGATAGATAGATAGATAGATAGATAGATAGATAGATAGATAGATAGATAGATAGATAGATAGATAGATAGATAGATAGATAGATAGATAGATAGATAGATAGATAGATAGATAGATAGATAGATAGATAGATAGATAGAATATGCGTAGCAGGAGGAGGAGCGCTATACACAACTTTCCCCGGCTCAGGCTGGTTGCGGATGGGCGAAAATACCGCTCACGTCGAGAGACACTATTTTGTATCATTCTCTATTCTTTTTTCAACCTTTGCTATTCACTGTAAAGCTGCTACACCACTGCATTCACCGTAGTCAAGCATTCCACGCGATAAATTACGCGAGAAGAATTGAAGTGATAGCCAACAGCTCAAATAGTGTACCAGGGCCCTCTTCGCAGGCGTTGGGTGAGAAAATAAAGTGGCCACAACGGCACTCTGTGTTATAGCGCACTTGATCGGATGCGAAAGAGCTCCACGATGAAGCAGGCAACGTTCAGCCACCACCGCCTCGACAACTGCAACCAACGTCATGCACTGTTGATGACCCAACCACGTACCTCAAGTTATTATCTACCCGAAACTTAGAAATAAGCGTGTGGCAATATGCATTCTCTTCACAGATCCCTGAAGCACATTCCCATTAGTAAGTATAAATCACAGCTTACTAGATTGCTTTGGTATTCTTTCACATTCTCTATATTTCCACATAGCTTTTGTCACACTTTGGGTGGAGGTTACGGCTACGAGAGTGTTTTGGTTTGCGCGAATGTAGCGCGCGGTTTCGAACTTTGCGAGCGATAATGTGATGTGCCCGCTACAGTGCACGAATCATATGCTTCTTTGTGATCTTATTAACCACCATGACGATAGACCTGCGCAATGGGCTTCGAGTCGTAGATCAGATTATGCTGAAGAACGTGATCTGCGTACCGGTTTTGTTTTCTTTTAACACAAAAGGCAAACAGCGTCTTTACCCAACGACAGGGATAGCTAACCTCACTGTTGGAACTGCGCAATAACCTCCGACGGGCCTTATTATCGAGCTCATTCTCGTTTTGAAACAAACAACGTCCTATAATGGATCCTTAGTGTTGGAGCTTAGAGGGTCCCGAGGTCAACTGATCACAGAGTACATATGGCTGGTTATCAGAGGCGGAGTAGTATTAGACTTTGGACACGGCAAACAGATTGCTGATGGCTGTAATTGAGTTTTTCCATTAGCTGTGACCCTTTCCCGCTCATAAATGCAAGGCACCTGAACTCACTGCTGGCCACTACTGCTTCCCCAAAACCTTCGACTATTTATTCCGCAAGATCTTCTTACTGCTTCATTTGTTAGGCGCTCAGCAGTCTTTGTGTTTGCATACCTTAAAAATGCACCACCTAAAGACATGTTTACCGCATACAGTTCCGCCGTCGAAGCCAACCTCGTCGCATTGCGTCTATGACAACGTTCTACTGGTGTGCTCATTAAAAAAGGCAGAACAATGCAGCCTTCTAATATAAGGGGCAAGCTGTTTCACAAAATTCAGTCCACTTTCATCATGGACATCTTTAATCCGATTCATATCTGCAGAAAGAAAAGTAATCCACCAACTGCGCTAGGTTGAATTTTCGTCCCACACATATCCCGTCGAAGGCACTTCACTGTCTGGCTAATTACGTGTCACTTTATCCTATAGTATTTGCGACACGTACACCCTCTCCAACTTATTACTGTCATCAAGGTCACGGACCATCATAAGATAATAAACAAGTTACAAAAATGAATACGGGACATTAAAACTACTTCAACAACGCGTTTGAGGGTATTGCTCAGCGTGGTCGAAGGTACCAAGCTGACGAAGCTTGCACGACACGCAGAAGGTATTACCAGGTCTATAAAATGGTACTAGAGACTCACATTTGTAGGCAACAGACACGCCAAGATCTCGCCGTCACATGCCTGCGGAGTCAACGCTTTAAGAAGTTGAAGTGTCTTTGAAACGAGCAGTTGTCGATGCGCTCCGTCGCTGCTAACGGCAGAGCAGCAACTTCATCCCAGTCGGCATCAACAATCACGAAGCATCTTAGCGCAGCATCGTCAGAGTGGGAGAGTGACGCAGCGTTTCTTTTCGGGGCGGCGTCAGTACTCGGACGCCACGAGCCGCGCGCACCATAGATTGCGAAACGGATGACTTGACTCCGCGCCGAATGACGTGACTCAGCGTCAAATGACGTGGCTCCTTCTATGCCGGACCACCACCACCGAGAAGGGCGAAGACAAGTGGCGCACACAAAACACAAATCACCAACAGCGCGGCGAGCACGAGGTGCCCGGAGAAGCGCACGCTCTAATGCCTCCCGCCGCCGCAAGAGAGTCCGACGCCGGCTGAGCGCGGCGCAGCGCGATCCGCGTTTCGCGCCAGTACTGTGACGCGCCCCGGGGCCCGTTCGGGAAGGAGCCCGGCCCGGACCCTGCCTTCCCCCTTACACACTTCCCAAACTTCCCTTTCCTTCCCGCCGCCCCGTTCCCCCCTCCTCTCGTTGTCCCCTTCTCTCATCCCTCGGCACAAAAATAGAGGACGTCAGAGGGCGAGGAGAAAGTTGGGAGGAGCCAGGGCACCCGAAACGACCGGCCTGCCTGCCGACCGACCGACCGGCGTCGGCGGCGTCGGCGACCGGGAATCAGAAGCTAGACAACAAAAACAAAAAAACAGGTAGGAAGGAAAAGCGGACGAGTACTTTTTGCGTATCCCCTCACGTATCCGCCGCCCGCCGTGCGTGCACGGACAGAGGACTGGAGGGCGGGTGGCGGGGCGTCGCGATCGATACCCAGAGGAGTGGAGGTATGCGGCGCCATCTCGGGGCGGAGACTGCAGCGACGTTCGCGAGCGCCCTTGTGTGTCCGTGCGCGACAGCGGGTGGTAGTAGCGGGACGACGACGTCCGTTTCCGATCAATCGCGTGCCTCGTGGGTTCCGCTTTCGGGACGACGGAACGCGTGTCTGACAGACTCGCCAGGCACATGCTAGTCGGAGTGGAGGGTCGGCAGTTACGCGCTCGGTTATTATGCGGCGGAAGGTGCTGTCGAGATGTCGCGGGGTCCCGTTTTTTTTTTTTTTCCTATCGCTATGTCGATTAGTCCTACCCTTGGGTATTGACCACAGTCGAGAATATGCGGCTGTGTGCGTGTACGTGCTATGAGCGAGAGATTGGGAGTAAGAATATAAAAGCAGAGTGGAACAAGAAAAGAGCGATCTGTTGTAAACAAAGATCGCGGGAGTAGAAGAAACAGCAGAGGGTAAACAAAGTTTGTGTGAGGGAGAGAGAAGCAAGGGAAGGCCCGGATTTCACGTACACGTTATCGCGTTTGCAACCATACATTTGAGTAAGGGGTTGGGAAATCGAAAGAGTAAAATAAAATAAAATCAGATTAATCACGTGCACTAGACAAGGCCCAGCATGTCCACAGCCAGGCACTCCAGTCTTTCACCTTCAAATATCGTAGCAGAGCGCGCGTGGTTTTTTGGGCTGAAGAGGCTATGAAGCTCTCGAGGCACATGTGGGACGATGCCCTCTGCGACGGACCTCCCGAGGTCCTCCGAGCTGTGATACAACGGGCTCGAAACATCGCCGGAATCATCTTAGGGACCCTGGACTGAGGGTTCCTCCCACACTGCTCTCGCCATTCAAACATTATTAATAAAGATGTTTTACTCTCTCTTTCTCTCGAGACACAATTATCCAGTCCCCTCAAAACATGCTGGACAGTCTGACGCAGTGGCGCAGCCATGCGGTGACACACCGGACACGTGCTCCCAGTATTCAGTGTCGCAATACGCTGTTATAGCTAACCAGTGTTCCACAACTTTTATGTCTAAGGCACGTATTGCAATTGCTGAATTGAAGCCAGCCGCTTTTGAATGATTGTTCATTCACAAAAAATTCTAAATCCTCAGCACATTTGCGAGGTGTCCGTCAAAAAACTGCGGCTAAATGCCTTAGCATTTCACATGTTCTTCGAGAAGGCCTTTGTGAAGCACTGAGGGGCAAACTTTTATTTTGGCCGTTATGTTGCGTATGTTATGTTATGTAGCGAGTTATGTTGAAACCCACCATATACAGCAACGTCAAGCAGATTACAGTTTTCGATTATGTTGCTGTATATTTGCCACTTACAGTTTGAGTGACAGACAGATTTCAGGGAAAACGGGGGAAAGGCGGGAGATGGAAACTCAAGACGGCGAGCAAAACGAGAACAAGGTGAAAGCGGGAGCCAACGTTTCGACAAATGGACTTGTCTTTTGTCGCCTTGAAGAACACAAGTCCTCTTGTCGAAACGTTCGTTCCCGCTTTCACCTTGTTCTCTTTTAGCTAAGACAGATTTCAGGGAAATCCAACTACGCGCATTTTATTCGCCGACAGAGATGCATTGTATTTCTAAAGTCATTCCACATATCGAGCGCAACGCCAGGATACCTATAGCATTGCGTCTTCCGTTCGGAATGCGGAATATAGTCTTGTCATACAAGACGACGAGGGAGTATCCTTAGCCGCCCCTACCTTGCAATGAAGGAACATAATATTCGCAAAGATCTAGCACAAGATGAATTTATAAGCATGTCTACAGAAACCCGCATTTTTTTTTTCACTTGCCCTTCGCGATATCTACACGCGCTCGCGGAACACGGAGCAACCTATCCGATTTCAAGTTGAAGTAATTGTTGTAAGCCTGTAACCGCTGGATATTTATGGCGACATCGTTTAAATGGGAAAATGGTGGGACCTGGAAAGCGAGAGGAAAGAAGCGTAGGAAAGTCTCTGCCATCGAACTATAGAGTTGCGAGCTGATTTGGCTTGCTACGCTGCGTTTGCTATATAAAGCACAAATAACGAGAAATGCATACTTACGCAATTCTCGATCTCTCGTGACGCTCACTCACTTTATTTTTTACTTAAACAGAGAGAGAAAGACGTTTATTAACTTTACTTAAACAGAAATTGTTCGTCATGTTTTCATTCAGGCGCGGTCTGAGGTGACGTATGTCAGGTATCTGACCTAGGATCGTACAACAACCACGCGCTTACAAGACCAGCGTTACAAGACCCGACGTTACGGCCACTTCGCGCAAGTGAGTCTGCTTACCATGGTGGTGGTGGTAGTGAAAACTTATTTATTTTCAGTAAAATTGCTGCGGAGGGACTCCGAGTGGACGGAGGTTCTTGGCTTGCGATGGGGTGCGCAACTGGGGTGCGTTGCGATGGGGTGCGTTGCGACTGAGGGCTGCGCAAGCGCAGCCCTCAGTCCAGGGCTGCGCTTGCGGCTGCCGCTCTGCGGGCCCGGTCATTCAGACTCAGCTGATCGTCCAGGCTCTCGCATGCCACGAGCGGCCGACAAACTCCAAGTGTGAAATGGAGCAGGGGGCGGCACGTGCTTCCAAAACTCTCCAGCGGATCACCCCCAGCTAAGTATATCTGTCTGACGTCAGCGGTTTCTCGTCGCATTAGTTTCGACCACCTGTGTGTGGTTCCTTAACGTGGCCCCAGATCTAAGCACGTAATTTTTTTTTTTTACATTCCGCCCTCGTTGCAACGCGACCGCCGAAGCTGGGAATCGAACCCGTGGCCTCGTACCCAGCACCCATAGCCACTGTGACCTCGCGGCGCCCTTGCGTGCTTTGCGCCAATTTCCTTCTTCGATACTTCGCTCCACTGGCGTTCACGTCGTGTTTCACGTGCTCTCTGCGTGATTCGCAATTTCGTGAACCACTGAGATAAAATGCAGACCCAAATGCAGGTTTTGTTTTTTATACGGAATATTTTTTTAAGGGTATGTCACAACTAGGGCCTCTGCCGTTATTGTGGATAGTTTACGGCACTAGGCGAACAATAGTGAATGGGAAAATTTCAATGAACACATCGCTATTTTCCTAAATTATTATAAATGTTTAGCAGTAATAGTGCTACATGCATATCGCGTGTTTCTTTTGGACGCGAACTACTCATGAGTCTCGAGCTGTCGGCTTAACTGCAACAGGAACGTATGTAATGCCATATTTAATTTTGTAAGTGAAAGAAGAGTCTGCCATGTTAATTTTGTCATTTTACTTGCCTCAATATGAACACAAGAATATTAACTTCAAATTTTAATATAATATGGCCCGAAAACTGATATTAACGACTAGTATTCATTTAATATCATTCTTAAACTACAAAATTCTATTTAAGTATTCTTCCCTATTTACCTACTGCCGCCCGATTCATGGACGATCTCCCGTAGTGGGTTGAGCCACATCCGTAGGCACCAAACCAAACCAAGCTGGCCAGCGCTGTAGTTGTTTTTGTACACATACATTGCAAATAGCCTTCAGTGTTTAAACCCTCGTTCGCGTAACAATACAGATAAGTTTAATATACATCACTAAGCTTAGGGCTCATATTGTAATTGCGAAATTAAAGCTGAGGAGTAGTGAAGTCACATTTGCTTAGCAGAAACCCTATAGTTAGTACCCCCTTCGAAACATGCGACCTTAAATTGTGCTACGAAATACACTGGCATTCCAGTTAATTGTTTACCAAGATCCTACCTCTAACAGCTTGGGATGATTTTAACTGGAACGGCAGTGCATCTTGCAGCAAGTTTTGGGGACGGATATTTCAAAAGTTGATCTAGGTATAGGATTTCTGATAAGCAGACATGATTTCACAGCTCCTCAGCTTCAATTTCGCAATTACAACATGATCCCTCGGGTTAGTAATTAAAAAGTTATTCAGCACGTTGTACTTATTTAGCGAATTATCACATAACTTCTTTTTCTGCTAATGTCTAACTAGCCACGTCGCCGATCTGCGAAAATGGCAGGGGCCTAAACATAGCAGTTTCTGTAAGCAAAAAGAGTTCCGATTAAAAATAAACATGCGCTATACTGTGGCACTCCATACGAACCCCAACACGGTGTACATCTGCCATTTTTCTTTCAAAAAAAAATTAAAGACATATACAGCTGCAATTGTTCTTGTAGACAGTTCAGGGTGCTACTAGTAAATGGGATTATGTTTATTTCACAAATTTTACGTTTGTCGGTGCTGCCTTGCCTTCTCAGAGTTCATTGAGCCCCAGGCTCCCATGTTGCAACTCACATTGAGCGCGGTAGTATATATGCCGATCCAGCGCACATGTTCCAACCTATGTGAAGCGAAGTTTTAATGGTGCGGTCAATTAAATGCTGTAAAAACTAAAGGCAACATGTAACATTTTATTTTCATCCTATTCTACGTGCCATGCAATGTTAATCTCATGCAATGTTGTAGTTTGCGCACCCCACGGTTCTCAACTTTAACCTCATGCAATGTTTGTGCTTATTGTTTGGATCGCACCGCTGGCGCGAGTTGTTGTGGTCGCACCGCTGGTGCGATCGGTTGGGAACTCGGCGCTGACGCCCGTGGTTGTACCTGGGTCGCAAGCCCCAAGGGTAGCGTTGGCCTGGCGGCCTGGGGTACAACTGGAAGCATCCGAAGGTCCCGGCAAAGCATGAGTCGACTGGTAACAACAAAACAACTTGTTTATTTTAACATCGCAAAGAGTTGGCGGTCAGGTTGACCGAAGTAGAGAGACGGGAGAGCACTTTACTCAACAGAAGAAATCGGAGCCCTCTTTTTGGCGTCCGGGGGCAGCTGTTTTTATACTCTCGCAGTTGAGGGCAAGAAGGAACCCCTCAATAGACGAGCACGTGATTGTACAATGGGCTAATGGTGACGCACACTGTCGTAGCGCCGCCGGTCGGGCACAAAGACTGGGAGGAGAGGGTGACCCCCTGCTGTCGCATCGCCGCCGGTCGGGCACAATGGCACATACACTCACACACGCACATGAAGACACGTGGCATCGGAACATGCCTGGAAACGCATGGAAACGCCTGGAAACGCCTGGAAATGCCTGGAAACGCCTGGAAACGCCTGGTGGGGAGCGTAGCGGCGACGCCGAACGGGCCAAAATGTCTGCCGCTTTGTTGCAATCGCGCCGGCTAAACCGCGCGTCGTAGGCGAAACGTAACAGACCGCCCCGCCAGGGGAAGGAGATCCCGATGGACAGGGGACTGCATCCGCTGTCCGGAGGGATGTCGCTCGATGATGCTCATAACAGAAGTCGGGCGTCCCTCGACGTTTCTTGAGCGCAGCGCACAGAGAAGGCCTCGTTCTCTCGTTCAGGTTCGCACAGGACACTGCAAAGTGACTTCGGGAGAGTTCACATTCTTGTTCTCGTTCCCGGCAAGCGTTAGAACTACGCTGAAACTCAACCGCTCAGTCAGCAAGCACGGCACAACCCTCACTAAGCCCTGCCAGGCTCTTTCCCCTTTTTATACCACTGCCTAGTTCCTTAGAGTAGTCTAGCATCACTCAGAACGCGTCCACAAATTGGAAAATTGCACTAGAAAGCATATCATCACTTTGAAACACTAAACAAAAGCAGTATGTTAAACAATCCTCCCTCAGGAAGAAAAACATCAGTAACAAACAATTTTGAGGCTGATTCCTACGTTAGGGGCTTCGACTTAAGCCATCGGCGTTACCGTTGAGACTCCCCTTTTTGTAACGCACCTCAAAGGAATATTGTTGCAAAGCGAGGCTCCAGCGCAGGAGGCGGCCATTTTTGGGAGAGATGGTCTGCAGCCATTGGAGAGGGCAGTGATCCGTCTCAATGATAAACCTCGAGCCGGCTAGATAGCATGACAATTTCTGAACGGCCCACACGAGACATGCACACTCTTTCTCGGTGGCGCTATACGCCTGCTCACGACTAGTCAGCTTACGACTAGCATACAGGACGGGGTGTTCTACTTCTCCATTTTCCCGTTGGCACAGTACAACGCCCATGCCTCGCTCACTAGCATCGCACTGAACAACGAAACCTTTTGTATAGTCTGGCGATCGTAGCACAGGCTGGCTTGTTAGGGCACTCTTTAGGGCGCTAAAAGCTCTTTCCTTTGTCTCGTCCCAGACGACTGTTTGAGGCTCTGTCTTTCTTAGAGCATCCGTCAGGGGAGCCGCGATATCAGAGTACCTGGGAATGTACCTCTGATAGTAGCCGGCGACACCTAAGAACGACCGAATATCGGTCTTCGTGCGCGGTTGCGGGAAGTCTCGCACAGCGGCCACCTTTATTTCAGAGGGGCGGCGACGACCCTGACCAATCACGTGACCGAGGTAGACAACCTCGGCCTGTGCTAACTGGCACTTAGGAGCCTTTACTGTCAAGCCCGCTTCGCGCAGGCGGGTTAGCACTGCCCGCAAGTGTGCCATCTGCTCAGACCAGGATGCGGAGAATATCGCTACGTCGTCTAGATACGGTAAAGCGAATTCTTGCTGTCCCCGCAACACTTTATCCATGAGGCTTGAAAAACAGTATGGCGCGTTCTTCAAACCAAAACTCAACACTTTAGGACGGAATGTTCCCATTGGTGAAATGAACGCCGCATACCTACTAGCCTCTTCTGTAAGTGGAACCTGCCAATAACCCCTGACAAGATCTAGGGTGGAAATAAACTGAGCGCTACTAACTTTCTCAAGGCGCTCCTCGATGTTAGGGATCGGATAAATTTGATCCTTAGTGATGGAATTAAGCCTGCGGTAGTCGACGCAAGGACGAGGTTCCTTGCCCGGTACCTCAACTAAAATCAAAGGGGAGGTATAATCACTCTCACCTGCCTCAATAACACCGAGCTGTAGCATTTTCTTTACCTCAGCCTCCATAATATCGCTCTGGCGGGGTGACACCCGATACGTCTTGGATCGTACTGGCTCTGGGGAGGTAAGTTCTATATCATGAGTAATTACAGAAGTCCTACCAGGCCTCTCAGAGAACAGACCTTGAAACTCTTGTAAGAGCTGGTGTAGTTCGGTTTTCTGCTCAGGCGACAGCGGTGCTTTACTGATAAGGTCACTAATGACTTGACCGGTGTCTTCCCTGTTCGTCACTGAGCCTAGTCCCGGAAGCTCGACCGGAAGCTCTTCAGGAACGTTTACCATCATGCACACCACGGCTTCCCTTTGTCTATAAGGTTTGAGCAGATTACAGTGGTAAACTTGCTGTGCTTTCCGCTTTCCTGGCAGACTTACCACGTAGTTAACGTCCGACAGTTTCTGAACAATTCGTGCTGGGCCCTCCCACTGCACGTCTAGTTTGTTGTTTAGCGATGTGCGCAATATCATGACCTCATCGCCCACCTCAAAACGACGGGCCCTGGCGGTCCGATCATAATAAACCTTGACCCTCTGCTGGGCCTTTGTCATTGCTTCACCTGACAACTCCTGTGCCCTTCTTAAGCGTTCGAGGAGCTTAAGCACGTACTCCACCACGACTGGGTCGTCGCCCCTGCCTTCCCACGATTCTCGAAGCATGCGAAGCGGAGACCGAAGCGAGCGACAGTACACCAGCTCAGCAGGCGAAAACCCCGTAGCTGCATGCGGCGCGGTTCTTAATGCAAACATCACCCCAGGCAGACACAGCTCCCAGTCAGTTTGATGTTCAAAACAAAAGGCTCTCAACACGCGCTTCATGACGGAGTGGAGCTTCTCAACGGAATTCGACTGTGGGTGGTACACTGAGCTGTGTAGCAGCTTTACCCCACACCTTTCGAGAAAAGTTGTCGTCAAAGCGCTAGTAAACACTGTGCCCTGATCTGATTGGATTTCTGCAGGAAAACCAACTCGCGCAAATATGGACAGTAGTGCATTGACTATCTCAACTGAGCTGAGTTCTTTAAGCGGCACTGCTTCAGGGAACTTTGTCGCTGGGCAGATCACAGTCAAAATGTGTCTGTACCCCGTGGCTGTTACCGGCAGAGGTCCCACTATATCAATAACGAGCCGTCTAAAAGGCTCCGTAATGATAGGTACCAATTTCAACGGCGCCCTCGATTTGTCCCCTGGTTTGCCCACCCGCTGACAGGTGTCACATGACCTCACGAAGTGGTCTGCGTCCCGAAAACACCCTGGCCAATAGTACTCTTGCAAGAGACGGTCCTTAGTTTTCTTAACTCCTAGGTGTCCGGACCACGAACCCCCATGCGTCAAGCGCAACAGATCCTGACGATAGCATTGAGGCACGATCAGCTGATCGAACTCCACTCCTCTGCGGTCTAGATACTTCCGGTACAGGACTCCACCTCGTTCCACAAAACGCGCATTTTTCCTGGCGATACCTTCCTTGACATTGCAGCGTATGTTTTCTAGGCTACCATCCTTCTTTTGCTCGGCTATCAAAGCCGACCGGCTGACTTTTAGCAACCTATCAAGTCCGTCTGACGTAGGCGCGATGAGCAAATCAGTAGATAGCTCTTCTAACTTTCCCGTGTCGGGCATTTCCTCTCCAGTATCTGGCGCCTTAAACGTTACAGACTCAAGTTTATTCAGTTCGTCAGCTTGCTGCACCTCTGACCCTTTTTCATTGTTCGATAACGTCGGCCCCGCAACTACCGCCTTTGCAGCGAGCTCCCGAACCTTCGACCTGGTTAAGGCCTGAACACTAGCTTCACCAAACAAAAGCCCCTTCTCGCGCAGGAGGTGATCGGACCTGTTCGAAAATAGGTACGGGTACTGAGGTGGCAGCATAGATGACACTGCGGCCTCCGTCTCAAGCGCTCCGAAAGGTCCTTCAATAAGCACTTTTGCTACCGGCAGACACACGCTATGAGCTTCCACGGCTTGCTTGATCCATGCGCACTCGCCCGTGAACATATGGGGTTCTACGTAAGAGGGGTGAACTACATCCATTGTAGCTGCGGAATCGCGAAGCACTCGGCACTCTTTCCCGTTCACGAGGAGGTCTCGCATGTAAGGCTCGAGAAGCTTCATGTTCTCGTCAGTGCTGCCTATTGAAAAAAACACAACTTTTGGTGTTGTTTCCGGACACTGCGCCGAAAAGTGACCCGGCTTCTGGCACGTATAACAAACGCGCGCTCGCCTCATCTCGAACCGCTTTCTGCGTTCGGCTTCGGCTGCCGCCGTCTCCTTAGGTTCGGTCGCACTGCTTCCACTCGCATCCGCACTACGCGTGTTCCCCTTTGCTCTCATGGGTGTGAACTTCGGCCTCTCAAACTTCGAGCCAAATTCACCCTTTTGACCGTCCTTAGCTCCGCGAGCCCGACGCGTCACAAACTCCTCGGCTAGCTCAGCGGCTTTAACCACCGTACAAACGTCTGGCCTATCCAAGACCCAGTATCGCACGTTCTCCGGTAGCCGACTATAAAACTGTTCTAGCCCGAAGCACTGCAGAACTTTATCGTGGTCACCAAACGCTTTCTCTTCTTTGAGCCACTCCTGCATGTTTGACATAAGCCTGTACGCAAACTCCGTATATGACTCACTTCTGCCTTTCTCATTTTCCCGAAACTTCCGACGGAAAGCCTCCGCAGACAGCCGGTACTTTTTTAAAAGACTCGATTTCACTGTGTCGAAATCCTCTGCCTCCTCTCTATCCAAGCGAGCGACTACGTCGGCCGCCTCGCCGGGTAACAAAGTGAGCAAGCGCTGTGGCCACGTTTCCCGAGAGAACCCCTGCTTCTCGCACGTTCGCTCAAAGTTAACCAGGAACAAACCAATGTCCTCTCCAAGCTTAAACGGCCGCATCAGGTCAGTCATTTTGAACAATACGCGTTCTCCTGCACCGTGTGCCTGACTTCCATTACGAGCGCGTTCCATCTCTATCTCGAGACGCTTCATTTCCAAAGCGTGTTGACGGTCACGCTCTTCTTTTTTCTCTTGTTGCTCTCGCTCTTTCTGTTCTTTACTTTCGCGCTCTTCTTTTTCTTTCTGTTCTTTAAGTTCGCGCTCCTGTCTTTTTGCAGTCTCCCTTTCCTCAATGGTCTCAAGGCATTCCGACAGCTCGTCATCCTCAGCTTCTAACTCAAGAATAGCCTTTAGCAGTTCCGGTTTTCTGAGTTTGTCTGAGACATCCAGACCCAACTCTCTTGCAAGCTCCAACAATTTCGGTTTGCGCAACGACTTCAAATCCATGGCTGCTCTGAATGCTGCTTTCTCTACTGCCTATTATTGTCTTGCCGCAAACTAACCCGGCAGCAACGACAACCACAATTACCAGCTCTGTTTCTGACACTAACAAAAGCCTGGCAAAGCTCAGAAGAAGAAAGTCCCGCACTCACCAAACCTCGCAGCCAAGAGTCCAGCGCAGTCGTTCCGCTGCAGGCAACCAGTCATCACACAGGGCTCGTTGCACTGCTCCCGGATCGTTGTTGAGCTGCTCAGCATACAGTCAACTGCATCTCTTCGCTGCTGGCCTCCGTTGTCGCGATCCCACCGCTGCCACCAGTTGTTTGGATCGCACCGCTGGCGCGAGTTGTTGTGGTCGCACCGCTGGTGCGATCGGTTGGGAACTCGGCGCTGACGCCCGTGGTTGTACCTGGGTCGCAAGCCCCAAGGGTAGCGTTGGCCTGGCGGCCTGGGGTACAACTGGAAGCATCCGAAGGTCCCGGCAAAGCATGAGTCGACTGGTAACAACAAAACAACTTGTTTATTTTAACATCGCAAAGAGTTGGCGGTCAGGTTGACCGAAGTAGAGAGACGGGAGAGCACTTTACTCAACAGAAGAAATCGGAGCCCTCTTTTTGGCGTCCGGGGGCAGCTGTTTTTATACTCTCGCAGTTGAGGGCAAGAAGGAACCCCTCAATAGACGAGCACGTGATTGTACAATGGGCTAATGGTGACGCACACTGTCGTAGCGCCGTCGGTCGGGCACAAAGACTGGGAGGAGAGGGTGACCCCCTGCTGTCGCATCGCCGCCGGTCGGGCACAATGGCACATACACTCACACACGCACATGAAGACACGTGGCATCGGAACATGCCTGGAAACGCCTGGAAACGCCTGGAAATGCCTGGAAACGCCTGGAAACGCCTGGCGGGGAGCGTAGCGGCGACGCCGAACGGGCCAAAATGTCTGCCGCTTTGTTGCAATCGCGCCGGCTAAACCGCGCGTCGTAGGCGAAACGTAACATTATGCACTACAGCTGGCCAAGAGATAGAGAGAGAAAGGAGGCATAGAAAGGCAGAGAGGTTAACCAGAGCTGGTTCCGGTTGGCTACCCTGCACGGGGGGAAGGAGCACGGGGATAAAAGGAGAAAGAAAGCGGAAGGAGAGAGAGAGAGAGAGAAAGAAGACTGGCCAGGAATGTGCACACAGATATCGTCACACAGGGGTGAACTAACAAGACTAATCACTGAAGCACGGAAATTGCAACGTTGGGCAGGGATTGTGTCAACACTCCGTCAATCTCGTTTACCGAGAGAGAATGATCATTTTTAAATGTTTCCTAGCGTGTGCACTTTATAGTGTGACCGCTTTTAAGCCTATAATTTAGTCGAAAGGAAAGGAAAAAAGCCATATCTGTGCGCATGTCATTTGCTGCGCCATAGGGATGTCGTCTATCTGTATATTTGTGCCTCGGTGTTCAAATAAATCGATCGTCGACTGATACAGCTCTTTACATCGTTACTGTTGTTCATTTGCGTGCTTACCCGAAACCCAATCTTTACTATGACGTCTCATTGCAACGAAAAGTGCTTGGTGACGACACCGCCTTCTTGTAGTCACGTTCGATCGAAATCAACGTGACTGGGCGCACTCAGTGGACATACGGGTATGAGCTCCTAAAGTGAGCTCCTATGAGCTCCTAAGTTTGTTAACAGGTAAGCATCCAGACGTGTCGGATTGCACAAGCTAGAAAGCAAGAATGCTGTTTTCGTACTCAGAGTCGGAGTGTAACGAGTAACGTGGGTCCCACGGCGGTGGCCACTTGGTTATTCCGAAAAGACTAAACTTTCAGAAGTGGTTTACCGTCCTACTGCCAATTCCGCCCGTCTACCAATTCCGTCCTACTCAGCAACAGCTCGACGTGTGTTCCTACCTAGACATTTTTATCACATATGTATTTTTGCCAATTTGTACTAATGGAACAAGACGGAGGCGACAGTCCCTTGAGAGTTTCCTTCAGAATGTTCCCCCTAATGCATAGTGCAAGATAAATAAAAAAAAATAAGAGCACTTGCATCTCCTGAAAGTCGTTGTGTTTAATTTGCCAACTGACAGCGTTAACTGACTCTATAGCATAGACGAAAGCCCAAGGAAAGCGATACGCAAAGTCGTCTCTACCCGTGGCAGGTACCGGCAAAAATCACATCCGAAGCAGGTGCTGATCGCATGTGGCCTCTCTAACACCGAATCGACGCCACTTCAACGGAAGCGGCGGCGTCGACCAGTGGTGGGAGGCCGAAAAACACGAAGGTCGACGCGCCAGTAACAAACATTCACAGCAATACGAAAGTGCAGTGAGAAACGACCGGAAACGCCAGAGATGGGAATCCTCTCCCAACCTGACGGCAGCGAGGGAGCACAGAGTGCGCCTTGTCTTGCGCACGTACGCTCTTTCCCTTTAGCCGTATGTAAGCGCCCCAACCGGGATACGTGTAGTACGTATACAACGACAAAAAAAGAACACATGAGATGCAGTAAGGGCGAAAGCGGGAGTCGAAAGTGGAACATCGCGGGAGTTGGCATTGCGTATACTTAGAAGGGACAAAATGGGAAAGGCAGGAAATGGCATGCTCCTAAAGCGCCATTCAAGAGAAAGTAAGAGAGGGAAAAAAAGCAAGAACGGAGTTGTGCGACAGTACAAGAAAGACGAGCCAAAAAAAAAAGTTGAAACGATATATGTAGTGGGAAGGAAGGGAAAATGGCGGGTAAAGGGAAACACGAAATGAAA
Organism: Dermacentor variabilis; assembly: GCF_050947875.1. Taxonomy (NCBI): domain Eukaryota; kingdom Metazoa; phylum Arthropoda; class Arachnida; order Ixodida; family Ixodidae; genus Dermacentor; species Dermacentor variabilis. The sequence goes on along the minus strand of NC_134573.1, from coordinate 125,045,850 downwards.
GAAATCGGGGTCTGATGGAGAAGAGAAAGCTCGGGAGCAAAGGCAAGCAAGCGCCCGGAAAAGCAGGATGAATACAGGAAAGAATTCGCGAGAACAAACGGGAAGAACAAAACGCGTGGGTAGTAAAAACAAGACTGATGAAACTGTGCTAGAGTAGGCAAAATTCTCAGGGAGGCGAAGAGAGTCAACGCTATAAGCCACGCAAAAAGAATTAAGCACAAAATTAACACCTAAAGAATGCCGGAAGTGGAATCGCATGAAACGCAAGACCACGGGCATTTCTTCCTGTATTAACTGGCGGCAGTAACCAGACGAAATTGGAGGTGCGGGCGAAATCAAAAAGCAACGAGAGAAACGATGCAAATAAACGAGTTAGAAGAACCCGAGCAGCCAGGACAGTGCAGTGGAAAGGATGGCAGGAATGGAGGGGAAAACAAAAGGGAAGCGGACCCAGGGAACGCCAGCGTCGCGGGCCAAAGAGTAAACAGAACAACAGCGCGGAAAAACTATATGGAAAGGGTGGAAGCATAGGGGAAAAGAGGCAACGTCCGGACGCGCGGTGTTAGTGGGGGAGCAGGAAAGGGCTGCGGGAGCAACAAAAGGGAAACAGCGCGGGAAAAGGCAAAGCGGGAAGCGTTCCCGTCCAACCAGAGCGAAAGAGGGTTGGGGGGGTGGGGGGCGCCGTTTGCCGGGCGGCCTGGCGCCGTGTTCCGAGCGAGTGGAGCATGAAACCCCAATTGTTTCCACGCACGATACGGCAGAGGAGAGTAGTCGTGTGCCGCGCCCGGGCAGCCGCTGCTTCAGCGATGCCCGTGGTTTGTTTGTCGTTGTTGGCACCGTTTCCGTCTGTTGGTCTCCGGAACGATGTGCATGCCTGTATATACATATATATATATATATATATATATATATATATATATATATATATATATATATATATATATATATATATATACGCGCGGTGCGTGCCGTGAACGCTTGGAGTACAGTCGATGAGTACCGGATCACAACTACCGTCTCTCCCGTTCCGCTCACCTTGCTTGATCCTTTACGAAGCGCGAGATCTTTTTTTTTTTCTTTCTCCCGTGGTTTGACCCGCAGAAGAAGAAATGGTTTTGCGGCACGCCATGAGAAACCAGTGGCCTACGCTTGGGGCTATAGACATCGTTCCTAAGAAGGTGGGATCCCAGCTTCAGTTTTCTGCGAGTCCCTCGGTGGGCGATGTTTACTAGCCTTCTGTTAATCGTATACACAGCCCTCGGCACTAAGTTCAATAAACTACAACAGAGGAAGAAGTTTACAGAGAGTGTGGAAACGTAAATAATTTTTCGAGAGAAGGGAATCGCGAACGTCTAACACCAGCCCCCTCGGTCGATCCACATCAATTCAGCCACGTTAGTATAGATTCCCCTTCATTGCCGTCCATCCTCACAGTACATCGGGATCACAATTGCTGATCTCAAATAGCTGGGGTCGCAAGCAACGGCAGGCCAAAACATGCTCTCGACAACATAATTCCGGCCACAATTCTCCATGCTCGAAAGGCACCTTTTGAGACGGTAAGACAGGCAAACAAAACCTTATTAACAACGCAATAAAGCTTTGCACTTAGGCATTCACCGCATCAACTCGTGTATGTGATCTGGCATTTTTTTTTCCTCTTGAGGAGAACAAACGTGCCGTCCTGGCTAGTCGTAAAACCTCTGTTTAATCCCCCTTCTCCCATCTATGTAATGCTAGCCACGTGTTTAGCCAATGTAATCCTAGTAACCGTGAGGCTAAGAAGACACTGCAAAACTAAAACGAACAGCCTGAACAAGAAGGCAGTGGTAGGAGGAGGCGAGACAGAGAAGAGCTATAGCATCAAGGAAAAGGGGGGAAACAGGGCAGCCGGGAAGAAAAGAAAGCAAACGCAGGAAAGGAGTGAGCGAACGCACACAGCGGCACCGGGATTTCTGTGGAAGCGTTCGTGGGACGCCGCGGCTGCGACGGGAACAATTTATCTGGCCGGATGAAGGAAAATCTCATTTAGCGCGCCACTGCTGCCGACAGAAAAGCGTGTCTTTATCCCCTTCGTCGCGTCGTTTACCGCAACGCCAACGTGACGCCGAGCTGCGCTTCGCGACGACAAGCCGCAAGCAGGGCGTCGCTTCCGGGCTCTGCGCCGTGCTGAGGCCGCTGTCAAGTCTTTCACCCTTGGCCAAGGCGCGGTGTCTCAAAGAAACGAAAGGTACATAAGAGCCCGCGGGTCACTTCCCGTTGTTTCTGCCGTTATCCTTCGGGCTTTGCCTTATTGGCCTCCCGCCCCACAGTGTTCGGCGGTCGCCCGTAAACGCAATTGATTTGAAGCTCCACGCACAATTCTCGATCCACAAAGCCTGTTGTGGAAATGTCTAGCGTGAAAACGTTGTGTCAGCTGGCCGCGCGCGGGAGAAAGAAATGAAAGAGAGCGAAGGACTTCGCTTTTTTGTTCTCGAGTTGTGCGAGAAAACGGCGTCCCCTTTCAAAACGTTGAACGATGCGCTTGTGGTGTTTGTAAGTTCCTTCACTGTTCGCTGTCGTTGCATTTGCGAGGATTTACGGTGCAGGCGTTCGATCAGGCTTGCGCAAACAAAACCAGGAACACACAAACGAAAATCCACAGCAGCCGCAAATGTGAAACGGTTCACATTGCCACATAAACAGTGACTCAAGTTGGTCCAGCGGTTAGTTTTGAGCCCTGTTCCCTCAAACACGGCAGCCCGACGGGCTACCCATTCCACCATGGACAACCCAGTGACCCAGGTAGGCGGGAATAGTTGATAGTGACAGACAGACAGACAGACAGACAGACAGACAGACAGACAGACAGACAGACAGACAGACAGACAGACAGACAGACAGACAGACAGACAGACAGACAGACAGACAGACAGACAGACAGACAGACAGACAGACAGACAGACAGACAGACAGACAGACAGACAGACAGACAGACAGACAGACAGACAGACAGACAGACAGACAGACAGACAGACAGACAGACAGACAGACAGACAGACAGACAGACAGACAGACAGACAGACAGACAGACAGACAGACAGACAGACAGACAGACAGACAGACAGACAGACAGACAGACAGACAGACAGACAGACAGACAGACAGACAGACAGACAGACAGACAGACAGACAGACAGACAGACAGACAGACAGACAGACAGACAGACAGACAGACAGACAGACAGACAGACAGACAGACAGACAGACAGACAGACAGACAGACAGACAGACAGACAGACAGACAGACAGACAGACAGACAGACAGACAGACAGACAGACAGACAGACAGACAGACAGACAGACAGACAGACAGACAGACAGACAGACAGACAGACAGACAGACAGACAGACAGACAGACAGACAGACAGACAGACAGACAGACAGACAGACAGACAGACAGACAGACAGACAGACAGACAGACAGACAGACAGACAGACAGACAGACAGACAGACAGACAGACAGACAGACAGACAGACAGACAGACAGACAGACAGACAGACAGACAGACAGACAGACAGACAGACAGACAGACAGACAGACAGACAGACAGACAGACAGACAGACAGACAGACAGACAGACAGACAGACAGACAGACAGACAGACAGACAGACAGACAGACAGACAGACAGACAGACAGACAGACAGACAGACAGACAGACAGACAGACAGACAGACAGACAGACAGACAGACAGACAGACAGACAGACAGACAGACAGACAGACAGACAGACAGACAGACAGACAGACAGACAGACAGACAGACAGACAGACAGACAGACAGACAGACAGACAGACAGACAGACAGACAGACAGACAGACAGACAGACAGACAGACAGACAGACAGACAGACAGACAGACAGACAGACAGACAGACAGACAGACAGACAGACAGACAGACAGACAGACAGACAGACAGACAGACAGACAGACAGACAGACAGACAGACAGACAGACAGACAGACAGACAGACAGACAGACAGACAGACAGACAGACAGACAGACAGACAGACAGACAGACAGACGTGAGGACAAAGAGTGAAGGCGCACGTGTACAAAATCACGTGATCAAATGGTCAGACACCACACGCATGCACATCCACACAAAATAAGGCTCAAACGGCTCAGAAGATTAACACTGTTCCAGACGGTTACAACAAAAATTGTAGTAACAACTCATTCCTGTTTTGCTAACGCAGGTTCTCATTGCTCACAGCTGCGGCTTAGCGAGTGAAGAATTCGGGTAGAGAACACAGAAAATACAAAAAAATTACTCGCTTAAGCAAGCGTTTTCCATTTTTGTTGATGGTGGTCTGCGTTAAAGCGCAAATGCGTTCAGATGGTGAAATTCTGGCACTCCGATAAGAGTGAGGCCACTCTCGCCCTTGAATTATTCGGTAGTTATCTCTTGGGTAAAAGCTATGCTTTTTTGTAGAAAAGGAAACAAAAAAAACTTACACAGAGTTTTTCGCCATTCCCGACTTCAAGCAGAAGAAAAAGTTAGATTCATTGCAATGTCATCATGTTATTCTAAGAGGAGGTTGAATTAATGTTTTCAAGTGGGGTGGGAAACGTAGCAGTGTTGCATTCTTTTTTTTTTTTTGGCTTCAACTCTTGGCAAGTCTCCGCTTCTTAGTGGCTACTCTAAACCTTGATGACTACCTCGTACGCCTACACTAAACCTATTACGCTAGAGATTTTTGGTCATCTCGCTTTCTTTACAACCACAGTACCTACAGCTTTTCTAGAAATAAAAGGACCAGTGAAAGCATATATCAACTGGGCCCCCATGCGCCCAAGCCTGCAATATTTTATCGCTCAGCATAAGAACAAGCACGCGAGATATCAAAGTGCAGTGCACGATATTTTTTTTTTCAATGCTCCGTGAGATTTAAAAAAAATGTAATTTACAAAAAGAAAAGTTGCAAACCACGAACGCTACAGTGTGGTCATCTCCTGAGGCGGAGATAGATGCCTAAAACATCTTTTTCATGAGGCCCATCAAAAAGAAGTTTGTGGTGCGTCGCTATAGCCCTGGTTGAAAACCGTGTTACATTGTAAAGGAAATATTTTACAAACGCGGTGCATATAGGTGACCGCAAGATTAGACTTTCGGCAGTACTCGTACGACACACGACGCTTGCATGCGAAACAGAGAAGCGCTATAAATCGATAGGTGGCTGAAGTTTGAGATTCATGCAAAGTCAGCCGAAGTACGCCGAAAATCAGAAACACGGCTAAAGCGCCAGCGGGTGTGCCAAATCACAACGATTTAGGTCTGAGGCAGAAACGAAACTATGAGATAACAAAGGTTCTCCTTCGTTATCGCAGTTGTTATCACGCATAGCACATGGCATGCAGCATGCAGCACGGTTGTAGTTATGTTGTCTCCTTGATGAAAGTTCTCCTTCCTTGCTTCTGAACACTAAATCGCAGCTTGTTTTACGACGTCTTTTTTCTTTTATTCCTCTCGATTGGCAATCAAGACAAAAGTTGCGATTTAAACGCGATGATAATGTAGTCAGCAAGCTTTCTTTTTTTCTGTATTTTTGTATCTGTAGGCGGGGTAGTGCGCTAAGATTCGTATTGCTCATAGCGGCTGGTAAAGTGCTCCATGCTAACCATGCATTTTAGCGTTCACAGGTAACATTATCACTACCTGTCCACAGAGATAACGCATTGTGAGGGCGCTAATGAAATTCCGAACAGTGAACTGCACCACTGGCAGATACTTAACGCTTGGGAGAGAAGGTGGTGAAAAACATGACCTAAATGAAAGGCTGAGAAACCTGACGGTACTTTATCTGCGATTACGGGGGTCCGCGATTGTCCCCCTGAAAAAACAGCGTACTTCTCCCATACATCGGGCGCACCATCGTAAAGAACCCCACCTCCGGTCGTTAAGCCGTATTGCATATTAGCAGAATAGGCGAAGAAAAAGGCACACCATTATTGCGTGGAAAGAAATTCGAGTTCTGAGGCGACGTGCCTTTGACAAGAAAGCGCCTTTCTAACAGTACCCTTCGGACCACGCCAGGCAAGCCAACGAAGCGACTCGACCCATTTCATACTTACTTATTCATACTGGCTTCTGCGTTGCGCTGCTAAGTACGAGTTCGCGGGAGCAAATCAGGGCCGCGGTGGCCGCATTTCGATGGGGGCGAAATACGAAAGACGCTCGCGAGGAACCCCAGGGCGCCAATATGAATCTATAGTCCCCTATTACACGGCGTGCCTAATAATCAGATTGTAGTTTTGGCGCGTAAGACCCCATAATTTAATTTTTTGTTTGCTTTATTCATGCTCACAAGTTCTGATCAGACTTGAGACGAACGCCCACTCTCTTGTTCCTTGCGTCCACCTTCCGCCTTTTCGAGGTGTGAAAATGAAATAGCCTTTACGATAGTTTCGTCAGAATTAAGTAACAGGTATACATCGACAATTGCAGAAGCCGGCGCCACCGCACCAGCTGGCCCCTTCATTTATTTCTCGGGTAGAGGGTAACCGAGGCTGACTGCTGTAATCCTTAAGGACAACAATCCTGCACAAGCGGATTTCACGTTAATCGGTGTTCATTGTGTTGCACGCCACCCTGTGCTGTGATTGTGTAAGTGTGGTGAAATGCGAGCGGCTGTGGCTGTGTGACATGTGCTCTATGTCTCTATCCCTGCCTTTCTCCTCTTTTTCTTCATCTTGTTCTTTATTTCTTTCTCTTTTCTCTCTCTCGAGTAAAAGCTCAAGTCACGTGCTAGGTTGTTATATGCCATGGTGAAAAACAAGAACGGGGAATGGTCTCAAACGCAAATAAGATACTGCCTTTGACTAAAGCACACCCTGTACACTATCTACCTCCACAAAAAACAAAAAGAAAAGAGAGAGAGAGACAGAGAAATGAGATGGAAAAGGCAGGTAGGTTAAATGGAAAAAAGCTTCTGGCTTGCTACCCTGTAATAGGTGAAGGGTAAGGATAAAGAGTAGCGGAGAAAAAAGAGCGAACGTGTGAAAAGAAAATGAAGAATGGGGAGTGGAATACCCGGGATTATCAAAGTCTCTATAATAGGTCATTCGAACGCAGAAACTTCGATAGCACCGTGAACACCTTGTGTGTCGACGGTATAAGCCAGCAATCTCGGCAGAAGAAAATGAAAGAGACATGAGGCTTGTTCCCGACCTACAAATCAGCGCCTTGTGTGGAACCTACGACGCCTAGGATAGGCACCCTCTCGCTCTTCCACGAGCTCTTTTACTCGACAAATAATCACCCACCGTACACTGTCCGTCCCTCACAACGAACCCATTAGGTAGCAAAACCACGCTCGCCACACAAATACGTTTTCAGCCACGTCTCTCTGCCGTAAGATTAAACACTGGAACGTCCTTCCTGATCAAGTCGCTGCCATTACTTGCTCCCCGTAGTTTGTTCAGTATGCAACAACTTTTCTTTTGTTTCTAAACTTGAAAACTGTGGTAACTCCTATTTGAATATGCCGTATACCCATATAGTTTATGCAATACTCCTACGCGGAGTCTTTCAGAAAATAAAGCGAATTGATGAAGTGAAGAGGAGGACGCGCCGTCTACCGAAGCAGTGCCAGCGGCCTAACCGCCACACAAACGGCCTCCTTCGCAGAACGCGTCGGACCGAGGTCACTCCCGAACTCGTTAGCAGCAAGCGCGAGGACAGCTTGAGGACTGCGGCGGCGGCGGCGAGGGCAAGTACCACGCGCACTTCTTTCCAATCAGAGTCTGCACACCGGTCCACGGCGTGGTACGTCTCGGCGCCAAGTAAGTGTCCGCTATAATGAGGCCCCCAGCGGGGCACGGGAACTGGCGCGCCGAGTGCGCCATCAATCGAGGATGGCCGACATCGACCGATTTCGGCCAGGGTCAGTCTCGGTGCGCAGGGCCGAACCAGCCTGCGGCCGCTACTCTCTCCGGGCAATTAGGAGCCACTGCATCCTAATTTACTGGGTTGGCTCTGAAATGTCGCCACGCAATAGCAAAAAGGAAAACAAGAAGAGCGAAACTTCTCGTGGGGAAATCTTGATTCGTGCAGTTCAGAGATAAGAGAGTGTAGGGAGCCAGATTAGATCGCAAGTGTTTGTGGAGCTCGCCTTCGTATTGCCTTGCTGTCAATGCTGCTTTGCTGTGAAGAACCGACCCACCCAGTCCAGTACACAATTTCAGTTTATTTACTCATCACCTGGGTGGTTGGTGGAGTCGGTGTAAGCTGTGCCTCGAAAGGAACCCAAGCCTCAGAACTGTGAAGGTGAGCACGGAACCACCTGACGAAGAAACACGCCGAAACACAACACGCTGCGGCACATATTTGTTTCCGGCGAAGGCAAACAGTGGATCGGTAGCGTTTCACCTCTGCTCTTTATAATCGCCTTGAAATGTCTGGGTCTATTGTTAGACCTGCTTACGCTGCGGTTAACTCAGTGGTATGTTTTGTTGTTGTTGTTGTTGTCCTGAGTGGCCGTGGCACATACCCACAGTGGGGGATTGGCCAAGAATCGGGCGGTTTAATTAGGTGCCTAAAAATAATAATGATAACAAGGGAGTTAACAATTTGGGCGTGTGAGTTTAAAAATAAACGTTTTGTGTTTGAAGAAAAAAGGAAATAATCAGATGAAAACCGGGTGTAAGTTAATAATAATAGTAATATTAATAACAATAATTAATTAATAATAGATAAGAAATAAAAGAAAGCTATGGTTGGGAGGGAGAACGATTAATCTAACATGGAAAGCAATTGGTTTCAATTAGGTAATTTTGGATCGTGAAGCAAACATTTCTGTGGCTGAACTCAACAATGGAGGCTCCAAAAGATAGGATCACAGGCATGTTTATCCCCGCACCTAAAATGAAGAAGCTTGGGAGGAACAACAGCCGACATGCCTGCGCAAAGCCAGATCCGCCCGTAGCTTGCCCCATACTCGTCCTCCAGCTTCGGGAACGTAGCGATGTTCGTGAAACAGCAAGGTTCTATGCGGCCACAGCGCGGCAAAACATTATGGGCGACGGCGACCGAAACAGGCCTATAAATACGCACAACAAACACCACAGGCGCAACAACACCGGCACGGACACGAACGGAAGACACTTTAATGCTATGATAACGAAGAAAATATATGCCCGATTCTACGATAAGACCTGCAAGGAGGTTTTCAATGCCTTTCCGGATTCCGGCTTTTTTATAACTTAACCACCGCGCGCTGTCAAGCTGGAAATCACAAGGCGGACATTAAATTGCCCACCGACATAATCCTTACGGAGAAGGAGGAAAAGGAGGAGAGAAAGGAAAGCTTAGGACGTCAACCATGCAGGCATGTATGCATGCATGGCATGCATGTATGCAGGCATGTCAACCATGCAGGCAGGCATGCAGGCATCAACCATGCAGGCAGTGGAGGGAGGGGGGTTGTCATAGACAACCGGAAATTGCCGATGTCCTCGCCTTCCTCGACTACACCCGGGGGGGGGGGGGGGGCGACAGAAGACCTATGGGCCCCGGGTGCCAGACGACCTAGCTACGCCACTGGGTGTAACGCCCGCGTTTTTCTTTGTGAGTCTGCAACACGTTTTCAAGAATATTTACCTCAGAAAATGCTGTGTGATCCAACCCGTTTAATCCGGCTAGATATCTGTCGCTGGACCTGTCTGAATCAGTTTCTATAGAAGTTTATCGCTATTTCACCCTTGAATCATCTCGCATTTCCGCTTTGCACGTTTTAAATGATGTCACGTTTTGCTTTTGGCGTCGCCCAAGACATCAATTGTTAGAAGACACTTACGGCAATATACTTAACCGGTCCGCAGCAAATCGAAGTGGCGCACTTACGTTACCCCTCCATCTGAACCTGATCTCGTTCACTCTTCTAGAGAACCCATCCGCGCACAGATTAGGCTAAGGAAATTTACTGCGTGCTGCCATACAAAGAAATTAAGCGAACATAAACGATGACTTTCTAAAATATGTACACGCACGGCATAGTAAGCACGATGGACTTTCGTTTTATTATGGCACTCACTTTCTCTCCCTTCCGTTTCGGAAAGTGCCGGAAGAGCTTCTTTACCATCTCTGGAATTATTTCGGGCAGGATCTCAAACTTTCGTTAATTTTCTAGCGTTTCGCCCTGCACTTCGCCGAGCCCTTTCGACCTTTTTTTCCTTGAGAAGGCTCATCCCGCTTTCATTTATTCCGTTCATACCCCCCAACTTACCCCGCTTCGACCAGCTGGCAAAGACGGTCTCGCAGACGCTTATACAACATTGTAAATTGTTCTGCCCTCTTTCCTTTTTCGTTCTCTCACAGCTCACCCTTCCCACTCAGTGTCCTCTTTCTCAAGTTCTCTGCTCCAGCGAGTTTCTGTTTGGTCACTTTTTTTCTTTTAGCGCCGCTTGCCAACGCTTATTTCGCTAGCGCGAGCGCTGCTCGGGGTCGTTAAAACGGCCGCGTAAAACAACGGTTCCAGCTGGAATTGCAGACGAGACAGACACAGCGCAGACAAATTTTTTTTTTTCGTTTTCCTAGCTTCTCTCCTGCTTGCGATCCCCCGGGAAAGAATAAATGCCCTCACTTGGGGAAGAATAATGGCGCTCGCAATGCGAAGTGCTATTAGTGATAAAACATTTCTCGCAGTCCGTTCTCTTGTTCTCATTTGGTACCCTATACTCTTATTTCTGCTACATTTGGGAGGAGTTTGTTTTTATTTTAACCTTTGTTCTTCAGGTATTTTTTTTTCTTTTTTTTTTAAGCGTAGCCTCACAGGGCACCGCAGAAGCAGCGGGAACGAAAGGCCGGTGTTTTATATTCCCTGCCGCTGCGTTCTTTTCTCGACGAGGAACTGATGATATCCTTGCGCGTGCGGGTCCGCGACACAGTCGACGACGTCTCGAAACGAGAAGCTGCTGAGCTCAGGTGGCTCATCATTCGGTGCCAATTTTGTCACCGATCGAACGATCCTCACAAATTGCCATCAGCATTGTATTTAAAATTTATATCTATTTTTTTCGCCTCTTTCCGAGCTAATTGCAAGAGTCCCTGGTGGTATATTTTCTCTAAATGACAGCGCACGAACTCCTTTGCGTAGGCTTACGTAGGAGAGTACGCCATAGCCGAGACTGAGCTTCCTTGCAGCGAAGCTCTGTAGTGCGGTAGCGAACGTTATCTTCACTCTCCACAACACCACACACACTGTACTGTGTTTACAAGGTTATGCAGTGTAAGAAACGAGCTGCAAGATTCGGGGTTATAGATTTGGGCTCACGCCCAGTGGCCATCGACTTTTCGCAAAGGCTGGTTAATCGTCGCCCACCTGCGCACTGTACAAGCAAAGCAAGAGAATCACGGGAATGTTTCACGGGAATCATAAGAATGTAGGCAGCGGTAGAGCAAGTGAAGCCTCAGCCGGGAGCGAACGTTTCGACAAGGAGGCTTGTCTCCGTCATAGAAAGAACTGTTTACCCTGGTAGCGTGAATACAGCTTACTGCCACTGCACCCTAGGGGGCGAGGAGCATAAGCGAGTACGAGAGAGCCTGGCCTTCGAGATTTGCGGCCTCCGTGGCCTCAGAGGTCGCAGCGGCACACGTTTGCTCGGAGGCCACGGAAAGAGTAAGGTAAGGCGAGGGCGAAACGTTGACTACAGGCTGAACTTTCTTTTTGTGGGCCGCTGTTGGTCGCTAACACATTGTCGCTCACGTGCTGTCTCATTATTCCGCTCTCCTAGTCCCGCGAGCTCTCTCTCTCTCTCTCGTATCATCTCACTCATGCACACACCAGCAGAACCATACATTCTCAAGCTCAATAAGGAGGACGGTGATAGTATTAGAGTTTCGCCTTAGAAGAGTATGCTGTTCTCGAAGTTGAAAACAAGCGAAACAGCTTGGTAGATGTACAAAAGAAAGAAAGAAACAGGATAGTGTAACAAGAAGACCAGCGAATCGCAGCATAAAACACGTCGGCGAGGAGACCTACGTACGCGACGCTGCCGTAATGAATATCAGCCGAGCCGTTCATTCAATCTTTCTCAATATCCCCGCTAACGCGAGAAAGGGAGCGATCGAGAGACGGGGCAAAGCACGCGCGAGCGACGTCTAGGCTCCGGCAAAAGGCAGGAGGCCGGCCCCTCAGCACATGCAGCGAAGGAGAGAGAACGGCGTCCGGGTCATTAGTCATCGCTTCGGTGGGCATAATGACGGAGAGCTGCCCTCCACCGGAGCAGCACCGGCGGCTGCCGCGGCCCGACAGCGGCGCGCGCCGAATGCCCCGCGACCTGCGCCGTGTGGGCGGCGGCGGCGATGCGGTAATTAAAGGACACGGCGTTAATTGCAAAGACGCACGCTGGCGAACCTCCCGCTTTGAGCGCCGCCGCGAGGCAGCTTCGGTCGCCGAGGCAACAGAAGCCAGCGCTGCGCCGCAGCAACACCAGCAGCAGCAGCAGCTGTGCCTCCCATCATCGTCGCACAAAGGAACCCTTCCTGCCTCCCGTTAGCATGGGCTGGCCGAGCTGCGCGAGTAATCAGTACTACCTCTCTGTCGGCGGCGGAGTTGTATATCCGTTTCATATGCTCGCTATGCTTTCTTTCCATGCCACTGCCGTACACGCTGCGACGGACGCCGAGTTGATCGTTTCGCCGGACTTGTTCTTTTCTTTTCTTTTTTTCTTTATTTTTCTCTCTTGCGTTGTCGCTGTGCGCAGTCAGAAATGTCCAATCAACTCTGTTTTGTAATATGCTCGCAGTTTCCTGCGCTCACTGCGTTTATGATTTTTTTTTCCTCCCTTCTGTGTCGCTCTTTTGTTACTTCAGTCGTTTCCTTTCTGAGAGCACTTCAGTGATCGGGAAGCTGTAGTTGCTTCCTGGGGCGCCTGGGTAAAAAAAGAAAGAAACACACGCTGCTCGATAGATGGAACCAAATATCGCGGCACTGTTCGTAATTGGACCCGCAGGAAAGTCTGCAAATAAATGTGGGAGAACCCTCGATAAATGCGGCTTTTGACATTTCTGGGTAATGAGTGCAAGCGCGCTTCTTCAAGCGGCGGTGTGGCGCTTTTTTTTTACGCAGGAAGCTGCGCTTTCTCAAGTCAGTTAGGCTGTGTTTGAGAGCTTCGTTTTATGCTGTGTGCATGCGTTTCCCTTTGTGCGCCCGCGCGCGCGTGTGCATGTGTGTGTACATGTGTGTGTGCATGTGTGTGTGCATGTGTGTGTACATGTGTGAGAGAGACTGCGCGTGCGTGCGCGCACGCGCACGCAAATTTTGCAACCAGCAAGCGACGGGCGATGTTCATTTTGCGGGAGACTACCGGTGCTACTATATTCGGTCCGTACATGAAACACGAACAGTTCTACATTCTCTATCCCACCCCAGACACGATGACCTCCTTCCTTTGCCGCCTATATATCGGTGTTTTTCACCGCTTTCCCACCGAGCTCTGTCAGTCTACGCGGCTGTCGGTCTAAAACTCTTGAGCCCGATTGTCTTGAAGCAGCGAGCATGATTACCAGAGAGCATGTTTCGAATCGACTGTGCCCTTCCAGCAAGACGGCTCGCATTATGCAAGTCACGAACTCCGAAGGAAACGCCTCGAATGAGAAGCCGGGTGCATACTAGATCGAAACATCCAAGGAGAGGAGTGCTGCCCGCCACTGGGTCGTTCGGAGCCGTGCATGTGGACAAGAACCTACCCGACGAGACGGCGACGCATCGCCCGGTAGGCAGCGTGCGTACAAGCACCGAGCAGTGCGCCTCGGAGTTTCGCCCCAAGAAGCACGCCTGAAGTGACCCATCGGTTAGTGCAGCCCATCTTGGCTACACGCCTGCAGCCGTGCCGGAGCATTGCCGCCTTTTCGGCACACGACCGGCAGTGCAGATCGATAACCCGATCGGAACCAAGGAGCGCCCCTTCTTCCTGTACTCCCCCCGTGCCGGTAATTCGGTGCAGTGTAGAAAGGCGTGTGGCTTTAGTTTGTTCAATCGTAAGACTCCGAACAACGCACGTCAAAGCTGTCTGTCACAGAGACTTCTAGCGCTGCGTTCGTCGTATCGGCCGTCCTCGTACACCTGCTCTGCGGAATGCGTACTATCGCGTTTTTTTTTTTTTCCTTACCGAAGGCCACGAACTAGACACAGACTGAAGTTCCAAGTGCTAACTTTCCTTTAGCACCACAGATGTCGAGGCCCATCGGATCAGGTAGAAGTAATTGTGCGCGAACTAGCAGGATCTTGAGTGCTGCGCAACACTAGTGACACCAGCTTTGTGGACAGAATGTCTGCATGCACTACGTTGCGTGCCGATGGAGGGTAGCCGGCTAAAGGATAACACTAGTAAGAAGGAGGAAACAGAGAGAGAAGAAGGAGAAAGGAAAACATGTTCGAGTAAGAAGAAATGTTTCACGCCATGCTGGGAACGTGCAACAAAGAGGAGAAAAAGAGATTCAGACAAAGGGGGGCTAATGGGAAACGTACCAAAGACCTTTGCTGAGACACAAGGAGCGGGAGAACTGGTACACCTTTCTTGGCAGCCCCTTTTTTACCTCGCCGGTCGAACAAGAACTGCCGTCTCTATCGTCAGTCCTCATGTACAAAGAAAATTTTCTATTTATGGGTTTGGCGCAACGTTCCTAAACCAATTTAAGTAAAGAAACCGATGAGTGTGCGTCGACTGTTAGTTTAGCAACGCTTACTTCTTCTGCTCATGCGAGACTTGCGAGCGTGAATTAAAATGTACGAGCGGTGTTCAGGCTGTCGCGCTCGCGGCGTTGCCACACAGGCTGCCCCCCTTTGCGCTGATAATCGTTTCTCCTTCGAGCGTTGATGAAATTTCCATAGCAACCCCTGTATTTCGAACGTCCTCTGCGCGTATGCCAGGTTAGGCTATCACTGACACCCCGCTTGGAAGCACACGCGCTCGCGCTCTTATACTACGCAACATCATCACGATCATCATCATTATCATCCTGTTTTGTGTCCAGTTCAGGACGAAAGCTTCTCCACGTCACCTCCGATTACCCCTTGTTTCAGCTGCCCCCGTCCTATGTCTGCAGATTCCCTCTACTGCGCACGCCCCTGCAGAAACAGAAAATTTCATGGCGAACTCTTGATTACGTGTGTTGTTACTAAGATATTTGCCGTGACGACGGTGCGGCATTAGGAAACCTAATAAAGGCGTTAAGTGTTTATTATGCACGGCGTCTCCGAATGAAAGATCCGTAACGTTTTGAAAGGCAGCTACTTGACTCAATATAGCGAACAAGAGATCGAGGTCTTGACGCTGCTTTGATGGGGTTTGCCAGGGACCTAATATGCGCCTTAGTGTCAAGAGGTCTTCAAAAGCCTTGCCATATTTGCCTTGTCACGTATCTTACTTCCCTGTACGCTCTCCAGTCTAGTACAATGCTTTAAACCGTTTCCGCAGAGCTATCGTTGTCGTAAAAGGTGGAGTTCTAAACAACGAGCTCTCCTTCTCTCACTTATTCTTCTTCCTCCTCTTTGTTAAATGTAAATTATGAGAAGCCGACCGATTCGGTTAACCTAATACCATATGTATACCGTAGCACAGAAATTCAAGAAAGGCGACGACGAAGCGCGGCAGCATGTTACCTCTTGTCATTACAGCACTCAGCTAACTGGCTTGCAAACATACTAATTTGGCGGGCGTTTAAAGGTTACTTGGTGATAATTACTTTAGTTAAACGTTGCTGATTTACGGACAACTCTGATCTGCAGGCTATAGAGGGCAATTAGCTTTTTAATTAAAGGTCACGTTTTAATTTATTTAATTATCGAAAAGAAGCACAGATATTTCTTCGACCTATCAAAACTGCAATTAGTATGTCCCAGTGCAACTAATATGCAGGGTGTTTCAGTGAACACTTTCAAAAATCGTTAACGTGAGTTACGTGAAAAATCGTTAACGTAAAATCGTTAACGTTAACGTAATCGTGAACGATTCAAACTCGCCTTCATTGTTTACCTTTGTCCTCGAAGTAATGACGAACAGTTTGGCATTTCGCGAGATGACATAGTATGGTCAGTATCACGGCTCGTGCGAGCTAGACTAAATTCATTACAGCCAACCTCGCGTACAGAAATTATAATCTATAGCCGTTTCGTAAACATAGCGAATTCATTTAGTTAGTACTCATATTCTGCCACGGTCTACGGAACGTAGGTTGTGACATCACAGCCCCCCGCCCAATTAAAATCTCAATGCATAGCCGGTCGACAACGACACGGCCAGCTCTCACTGTCAAGCTCGGGAACAAATGAAATCAGCGAGGCAAGCTGGAACGCCACAAAAGTTTAACTAATCAATGTTATGAGCTTTTAGAATCATTTTAATGCCTACTTCCCGAAATTGCTTTCTTTTTCTCTCTCTTTTTCCCCCCACCTCACCCTCCCTTCTCAAGCCGCTTCTCACGTCGTCCTGTTCTCGATAATGAGATGACA